>NC_142206.1:10131600-10472433 GCF_049639895.1 Pseudopodoces humilis | reverse complement strand
TAAGCTATAATAGACCATAACAAAGAGCACATAAAGAAGCATATATTGACTTGGTTGGAGGATGGCACTGGTAACACCAAGGTCATGGGCTTTATTCCAGTATGGATCATCCACTGAAGAGCCAGACTTGATGACCCTTGTGTGTCCCTTCCAGCCTGGAATATCCTGTGATTCTAGGATCACACGTTTGCTAGAACAACAGAAGCACTGGTTTCCACACTCCTTCTGTGAAGACTGGAAATTTTTCAGCCCCCACTTGTTAACAGTGATTTGTAATTTTTTTAATTTTTTTTTAATTTTTTTTAAGAAAAGATAACAGAATCTTTAAACACAGTAATGAGAGGTCCATGCCACAGCTTCCACTCTTGCCCTGCAACCTTCTCCATGAGGTACTCAGATAAGAGGCACTGTCACTCTAAAACAGCTGGGGCGGGGGGGAATATAACTAAAAATCAACATGACCATACAGGTGACTGCACAGCTAGCCAAACTGGAAAAAATAGTGACTACTTTTTTGACCCCCTGAATATATTTCACATTCATAAAATTTAGTATTTTTTCCGGGGTTGGTTTTTTTCCTCTTCTTTTCCTTTTCTCCCTCCTCTCCTTTCCCCCTTTTTCGGCCACGACCCTGCTGACATGGGAGCTGTTTCACTGGGAGCAAGCGAGAATAGCAAAGGGTTTCTGCAGCCCTTCCTCTCACCTCCCACGCTGCCCGCAGCTACCACACCCCAGCGCGAATTCCAGCCCCCAGCAGTGCGCCCCGCCAGCAGCGCCAGGACAACTATTTACCCAAGGAAATAGCTGTGATAAGGGGACAAAAATAGCCCGAAATGATGGAAAGCATTTTGCTGACAGATACGCTGAAAAGAGGGGAAATGAAGCTGTTAGGAAGACGGAGCGCGGGGCACGGAGGGGCACAGCGCTGCGGTGGCGGCAGTGCGAGGCCGGGCGCGTATCTTCCCCGGCCACAGCCACACCGACGGCTGAGACAGCTCCAAGGCAGGAGAGCTCCCCTCCACACAATGCTTGCTGCAAGGACATTGCCTTACATAGCTCTCCCATTCACTTCGCTCCCAGAACCTGGAGGTCAAAATGAACTGCATCTATAGCTACCTCTGGGATGCACAGTAAAATCCCTGTGCACGCTCCCGCCCCAGTGCAGCCCAAGAGATTCATTAGGGAACCCTGTGCATTTCAAATAAAAAGTATTTGTGGATCTGACAGCTTATGAGGAAGGATATTAATACCATTTTAAACTGTTTTTGTTGGCATACACTGCCTTTGTGCAGGGGAAGGGACAAAACCCAAACAAAGCCACCCAAGCCCTCACAGTACACAAAGAGAAGCAGGTGCTTGCCTCATCTGAAATAAAATCCATTATTTTGCCTATTAAATAGTATCCATGCCCATATCAGGCAATCAAAACATGATTTTTGTCTCTTGTATCTTTGAATATTGACTTTTTAAAGTTTCAGTTCCTTCCAGGAGCAATAGCAAGATCCATTTATTGCTGCAGAACAGAAATAGCAGAGTGCTTGCATATTCCAAGGAATTCCAAGGGAAAACAGCACAAAATATAGCAACTACTGATTGTGAAAGAGGGCAGGTTTAGACGGGATATTGGGAAGAAATTCTTCCCTGTCAGGGTGGTGAGGCCCTGGCACAGGTTGCCCAGAGTAGCTGTGGCTGCCCCATCCCTGGAATTGTTCAAGGCCAGGTTGGACAGGGCTCTGAGCCACCTGGGATAGTGGAAGGTGTACCTGCCCATACAAGGGGGGGTTGGACTAGATGATCTTTGGGGTGCCTTCCAATCCAAATCTTATTCTGTGATAAGATATTGCTGCTCTTTAATTAACAAGTTTTATTGTTTGGGAAAAGTGTTTATATTTGAGGTAAAGCCTTAAGCAGATAGCAATTCCATCCAAAGTCAGTGATACTTTGGCATGTATTCATTCCAATTAACTTCAGTGGTTTTTTCCATCCATACCTGAGCTGCCAGAGCTGGTCCAACTGCTCAAGTCAGTGTACATTGCATTGATTTAATGAAGGTCTGCATGATATCTGTAGTAGCTGAGTCCACCAGTGATACGAAGTGCAGAAAGGCAGTAACTGGGAAACAGCGAGCTTGATAGTTGACATTTTAATAAAAAGAAGCCACATTTAGACAGTGTATGTGGTAGGTAAGGGGATATACTGCAACCATGTCTCCTTTAAAGTGAAAAGAAAATACTGGAACATAATCTAAATGAAATTTTTAACATCACAATTTTAAATATGACAGAAAGAGCATTCTGTTGTGCTGCTGTTGCCTTCCTTTCATCTCTAAAAGCAACTGTACAACAGTTTTAGAATGTGTGTAAGCATGAACAGCAAAAACGTTCGCAATTTTTATTTGCAGTCATTTGAACTAGTAAAAATTATTTTGGGAAACACTGTGTCTCTTCAGCTACACAGAGACCACGCAAAAGTTACAACGTTACATGAATATTGTCTTCAGGAATTTATGAACAGTAGCTGTATTTTAAATGGCTACTACATATGCTATTATAATTTCCAAGTGATTTTCCTGTAATTTTTGCAAGATGTGGCAGAATTTCATTTACAACTTCTAAGGGACTAATTTGTCCATCATAAGATGCAGGTAATTTGTCTCCCTCTCATTTCAGAAAAATGACCTCTGAGGCATTCAAGTGTGGGAGCTCCACATCTTACTGAGAGTAGGTAGCTCTGTGATACAATCTCCCCTTAAAAGGCAGGAAATGAAAGGACATCTCACATGTGGTTGAATATATATAAATATATATTTTTAATATGTATATACATACACACACACTGTTTACCACCATTAAAACACTTCATCTATTGTCTGGCATGATGCATTGTATAGAGAGACTGTCCAGATGAAAAAGAGTTGCTTTCCTAAGCAGAAGTTTATATTGTATAAACATTTCCATATAAAGAACATACATGGAATTTCCAATGTCTTATTCTAAATGAGACTGCCCTTAGCCATTGCCTTAACAATGCCCCTAATAATTCAGCTGGGCTCAGCTAAATACAAAGAAGCCCATGTTCTGACTGTACATCAGATGTGCTGGGAAATCCAAGTCCAACATAAAGAGAGGGAAAATCCAAGGCTCTGGACTATGGAGCACTGTTACCTGTGAGCTGTTACAGCTCTGATACCTGCCAGTATCTTCCATAGGTGATTGTTCACATACATATAAATATGAAACTCAGGCCAGGAGCACTTGATCCACAGTAAAGAACTAATAATTTGAGAAAAAATCTTCAACATCTGCAGTTAGTCTGTTCCAGAAGCAATGTATTACCTTATCAGATAATTATGAATATTTGAGAAATATTACAAGTACACCCTCAAATCAATGCTTTATCCCTTTAAATAAAATAAAGCAAAAACTAAAAGGACCATTTCAGATTCTTTAATGTATTTCTTTAAGTGTAATAGAAACCAGTTTGCCACTTCATCAGCATCAAAGTCCAAATTATATCAAGGAGTATGGAGGTAATAACGGCAGCAACAGATTCCCTTCCTACTCCTTTCATGGTTAAGTGAAGTTTGTTCCTTTTTTATTTTCTAAGTATGGTTAGGCGTCTCAAGCATGCCTGTTAGGATGGAAAAAGCGTGCAAATCCCAGACCTAGGACCCTGCCAAAAGTCTCTTTAGACAGTCAAGGCAGCCAGAAGTATGCTGAGAGCTTGCCAGAGCACTATTGGGTGGCTAAAATTAAATAAACAGTTAATAAAAAGATTTTGAATCAACCTAAATAAATACAAACTTATAGCTTAACTGCCTTATCTACTTTATAAAAGAGAATCCAAGACAGCAAGCAAGCCTTTGAAATGCTTTGACATCCACGAGTTCTGGACAGCAGATTTAAACAGAGGAGTACTTGCTATTAACTCTTTCACAAGACAAGCCTTACCTTTGGAATAAAAAAAATAACCACTGAATGCTCTGACAGGGATTTCTCTTCTTTTAAAATACAAACTCGCTCTGCCCCCTGTTGTCAGCAAATTACACCTCAGTCCTAGCAGCAGGAAGCCAACAGCAGGTCCACAATGCCAGAAATAACCAGAATTAGCTAAAACAAAAGGCAGCATGCCCAAGAATTATTTTAGGAATATATTTCTGCATAGTGAAAAATGTCCCTAAATCATTATTTGCGTGCTTGAGGCAGTTTGCTTTCTCAGCTTGGTATTTTATTATTTTTGGAAAAATACTACCATGAACATCAAGTGTACACAACTGGCTCGGGTTTTTTGGGTATTAAAATATATTAGCTGCTCTAAGAAGAAAAAAAAAATGTTTGAGGAAATAAAAGATGAGTTTTTTGGAGGTTCAGAAGTCTTTTACTTTACCTCTGAATCCTTATACTGAATAAAGATCAGTGCTGAGTTCAGCCATTTAGCTTCTTAGCTACAACATGAGTTTACAGCCCAATTTTGATAATTAAACAAGTGCACTAATTTGTCAGTGATGTTTTTCCATATCACAAAATCACGCAAACTTGCTGTGCCCAACCTGCAGTGAGAAGATCAAAACCAGATCTGCAACCATCAGGACAACTCAGGAAGCTCCCCAGACTTCTCCTGCCTGCAGAGCTTCCCCTGGTACCTGGGGAAGATGAGGATAAATAAGGGGTAAAGAACTTTTGTGTAACCAAACATGATCCAACAGAAAAGGAATAACCAAAACCTTAGATCATGGCATTCCTAATGAACATGTTATATTGCTATCCCTTCAAAAATAAAGGGGCTGATAAAACAAACTCACCAGTGACAGAAATACACATTTCCTACCTCCAAGTGCAGTTAACAATAATATTTGCACTCCTGTGTTCTTCTTGGAATAAAATTGTTTAAATAGGCAGAAGAAATGGCTTAATGGGCTAATCTCAAGTGAAATACTCCTTAAACCCACAGGTTTAAATGCCAGTGGGGTCACTTACTTTTCTCCTTTCCAGGACAGAACAGATGAACGTACCTCAAGGATAGTTGTGGCTTCCAGGTGGTGCAAATAGAAAGAGAAACTTTAATAGCCCACCAGAGCAACTAGGAATCTGTTATATCTATCCTAAAAATCAACATTTGTCTGCTGCTCCAGAATTTATTTTCTGGTTGTGGTCTTTTTCCTCCTCAAGTACCATTCCTTCCCTTAAAAAGCAGTTGCAAGTTATTTCTTTTCAGTACTCTGGCTTCATGTTCTAAAAACACTTCTAAATTTTGCTGATCTATTATTTTAAAGCCACTTGAATTGCTCACTTTAAATCCAGAGCAGGACTAATATCTTTATATATTTATTTACTGGCATCCTTACTAGCTGCACTTTGGCAGTGATTTTGATTAACCCTATTTTGTTTGTGAAACTGTACCTATCAAAAAAGAATAAATAACTGTTGTGGTTTTAAACCAGTAACTAAAAAAAATTACTTATTTTTTTTTGCTGTGAGATATGGATTAGAACAAGAGCAAAACAGGCTTAAAACTTAAAAGGAATAAAGAAAGTTTATTAACAAACTACAAGAATAAGAACACCAGAATAAACCTCCAGAAAACCCTTTTTATCCCCCACTACCCACCATTCTTTTGTTCACATGACAACATAGAGACAAAAACTTTGGAACTTTGGTGTTTAAAACAGTCCCAATTCCTGTTAGAGTCTTTTCATCAGTCTTTGTAGAGAAACAGAAGTCTCTTTCTGTTAATTTATGGAGTTTCTCACAAGAAAACTATTTCTGTTATAGTTTTCTATTGCCCTGATGTCAGCTGCCCAGAAATGCTGTCATCAGAGCTCACTCCTCCTATTTCACATCACTCTGAGGTGTGTATGGGCCATGAGTCTAGGGATACCATTTTAAGGATGAGTTATTCAAAGGCAAAAGTCTTCTTCATCTGTCTTTGTGAGCTCTACTGGAAAACAGTTTTCTCATTGCCCCCCAAGGCCTCAAATTTTCGCTTCACTTTGTTCCAGCACCTCACTGTATCACAATTACTCTACTTTTTACTCAAAATTTACACTTTGAACACTCTATTCCTCCTTATATACTCTGACATGAATTAAAGGAGTTTTTTCAAGACTTTATTGTCCATTTCCATAGCCTCAACAGAAAGGTATTTCAGTTTAATTAAAGCATCTCCTTATTCTCTACCTTTTCTGAAGCTTAATTCTTTTCTTTACTGTCTCTGATAGTTTATGAAGTCTCTTTACATGTTGATTACTCTCTGTTTCTCTCTCTGGATAAAAGGATTAATCTGTAAGTCTCATCTGGGTAATGAAAAGGTTAAAATCTTGCCCAGGCTTTGTAGATGGTTCTGTGATCTCTGACAGAGCAGCAGCTGGAGCTGTCTGCGATGGAAGATTCTTCATGGCTGCTCTGGAGAGTGTGGTCACTGTCTCATCCCGCCGCAGATCAAGAGCTTTATTTCCTTTCTTTACTCGGCAGTCTCTGGTGAATTCAGTCACGGCAAAAATTGCAGCTGAGCCAGGAACCGGCCTGGCCCGGCCAGAGCCTGGGGCAAGTCCTGCAGGCCCCATCTCCTGGCCGGGAGCCGCTGGGCCCAGCCCAGCCCCTGCCCGGGCCACACGGCCTAGGCAGGGAACGGGAGGCCAGCCTGAGCTCTGTTACCTTTCACAGCCAGGAAACAAAGAGAACAAGAGAACTCTGGCTTTACATCTTAAGGTAGGGTTCACAAGTTGATCTCACTTTTCAATGGTTAAAACTGCTGTCAATTCTTAGAAATGACCAATAATTGGTCAGGAGAAAAGACTCCCATCAGCCACCAGCAACTTCAACTTCCTCCTAGCTCCCAAAACCACCTTAAAGGTAAAGTCACCCCATGACAATAACACAATCATACAAAACAAAACAAAACAAAATGAAATCACATTGGAGAAGTTAATGATACCTACTTTATATTAATCTACAATTATCTGCTTGTAAACACCTTTTTTGCATCTCAGTGTTTTCCCACGGGACAACAGGATCTTAAGTATTATCAAGAAATACATTATGCCTTTGCCTGTTGTATTAAAGTGCCCATAAATATCAAAACTATAGACCCAAGAGCAGTTTTGGCATTTGTTTCCCCATGCGAAAAAAACCAAAAACTGGCAGGAGGCTGAGGCTCTTGGCACCTTCTAGCTCCCTGACCAGTAAGCAGAGTGGAGATGGATATATAAACTAATGTGTGAATCTACCGTTTGAATAAGAACTAAGGATTTTTTTCTTCTTTATACGTTTTTAGCTAATACACTCTTTAAGTGCATATTTAGAAAACATCCATAGCATAACAGGCAAGAGCTCTTCTATAATCCTGCTCTGTCATGCAGTTAATTTATCTGATTTAAAATAGAAGTACAGAAAACTGTGCCTAATGCATCAGTCTTTCTATATAAACCTAATTTTTGGAAGCTACTGAAGAGGATGAGGAAGGTTCATGAAGGGGGATGACGTGGCAGATATTCCTGATTACATGGAATCCTTAACTTTAATTGCAAAACATCTGAATTACCTTAAAATCTGCATTATTAATCTAGAAAAAAAAGCATCGCACAGGTGTTTGTCTGGCTTTTCCTCGTTTGGACACTTGGACTACAACTTTGAATGACACCCCTCCAAGCAGGGAAGAGAAAGGAAAAACCTCTAATTTTGTTGCTGTAAACCAATTAGCTCGCCACATTTGTAGAGGAAAAATTAAGTTTTAAAACTGTGTGGCTGATTGCTATTCTCAAGTCTTATACACACTTGTATTAATACTACCACTACCACATTTTTTACTTAGTTTAACACAACACTGCTAAAATACACAAATCAGGATTTTAACAAGAAATTTGTTTCTGCAGCTGCTAAAGGCAAAAAAATAAAAAAATAAAAAAATTAAAAAATAAAAAATAAAAAAAAATTTAAAAATTTAAAAAATAAAAAATAAAAAAAATAAAAAAAATAGAAGTGACTTTAACACCTGAGCAGCAGTTTTCTAACATAACTAAGCCAATTTAACAGTTTCCAGAAGCAGGACTGGCACAGCGGCTGCACCCACAGCATTTCACAGTTCCTTTTCTGCTGCTTTAACCTCTTGTGCAGGCTCATATAACTGGCTTGGACAACAAAACCATCCACTACAAGGAGTGTCAAGAGCTACAGTTTCCTCCAAGGGAAAGGATGAGGGTGGCTCCATCCCCTCCTGCCTCCCCCCAAAAGGGAAACCCTAGAGCTGTAATGGATTTATTAGCAGTTTTATTAGCTGTTTTTATTAGCAGTTTGTCAGCTCATCACACAATCCTAGAATGGTTTGGATGGAAGTGACCTTAAAGATCACTTCATTCCAATCCCCCTGCCATGAGCAGGGACACCTTCCACTATCCCAGGTTACTCAGAGCCTCATCCAGCCTGGCTTTGGACACTTCAAGGGATCCAGGGGCAGCCACAGCTTCTCTGGGCAACCTATGCCAGCACATCACCACCCTCACAGGGAAGGATTTCTTCCCAATATCTGACACAAACTGGCCCTCTAGGGAGAGGGCTTCACTCCTCTCCATCATAGGAAAGCAAAACACACCTTCCAGCTTCCAGGACAGGGAACACACAGGAACCATAATTCAAAATATAGGAAAAGATTTTGAGAAAGAAATAAACTAAAATAAAAACTTACTTTAATGTTGGTTCAAAACTACCTGCAATTATATTTAGTGACTTAAGCGTATCACAAGTCCAGGACAAACTATAATCATTTCAGAAGCCTAAAATTAAGGTATTTCCTGTCAAAAGCTTTGTTTCTGATTAGAAGCATTTTAACCCAATATATGTATTCATTTACTTGTTTAAAACTTTCCCTCAGTTTTTCATATATATTTTGATATTCTTATTTAAATTTTCTAGCATTAGCTTGCCCGGTGGGCCCTTCAACCTCTTTTCTGAGCCACTTCAATATAGAAACCTTGGCTCAGAGTATGCATTTGTTCTTGTAGCTGCCAAGGGCAGAGGTAGAGTCAAATTCAGCTCACTGACTATTGTAGAGAGGCCTTTCAGCACACTGTGATTTCCCAACTGCTATTTTCTACAGTATTTATCAAATTAACTCAACAAAATAGCTTTATATGGGGTTCCCAACAGATATACACAGCCAGGACTTCTACATTCCCTTTCCCCTGTGATCCTATTAGCTTGTCATTAACTCCTGTCCTGGGACTAACACAAAAGGCAGAGGAGGAAATGATGCCTCGTTATTATCCCTCCCCACAGCAAGGGGCCAGAAACATTTGTGCAGCTCTTAGCAGAGACAAGGGTTCATCCTAAAGAGGCATCACCAGCCCACGCCTGCATGGACCACTGCAAAGACTGAGGCAACCCTACAGACATGGGGCCAGACATACAAAAACAGCACACAGTAGTATTGAGAAATTATCTTGGTGTTCTAAAGAGACACTGATTTAATGAGTTGGTTAAAAGATCCTCTTTGGAGGTCAACTAAACTAAAAGTAAATACAAACAACATCCTTCGGAGAGCAGAAAAAAAATAAGGTTAATTTAGAAAAGCCCTGAATTCTTCCCTTCTTCTATGTAAAACCGAGTTTAAAGATGTAATACCATAAATCAGCTGGCTAGCCACAGGCATCAGTTTTGTACTGCCTGCTAGGCTGTTTTCCCTCCAGTAATTTAGGAGGGCAGAAAAGAAAAAATAACCAAAACCAAACCCAAAGTTCAGTAGCAATCCATAAATACCAAATCAGGCTGGCTTTAGCTGCCAATATCTGCTTCTTGGGTTTGACTTCAAAAGACGATTTCTTGTTATAAATCAAGTGAGCAATGTGATTCAGCCACCTCTGGAAAAGAAGCATCTGCAAGAGATGAGGGCACTATCCACCACTGGTTTTCCTGAAGGAAAAACCTCTTTCCCATGAAGAACAGCTATTCTTAAAGCCTATGGCTATTCTTCCCCTTTTAATCTCTTTTCTGTTTTCAATAACCTCTGTTGCCCCCAGCAATGAGTTTAACCCAACTTTTCATGTGAAAAAGCCACAAGCCTACTCACACAAAAGACTTACCAGACAGGTAAGACCTCAGGATGGGACGATAAGAGAAGCACAGGATGGTTTGGGTTGAAAGGAATTTTAGAAGTCATCCCAACAGCAGGGACATCTTCAGCTAGATCAAGTTGCTCAGTGTTTCAGACAGGTCAGGATGGGGAATCCACCGCCACTCTGGGCAACCTGTGCCAGTGTTTTACCACCCTCAGTGTATGGCCATGACCACTGTAAGATAATGACAGCCCAGTTCCCAGAGCCAGTTCCAACCAGCTTTTTGCTCCTAACACTTGACTCGCAAGTCAGGCTCTGCACAGCCACACCTCTGCATTTGTTTGGGTACGTATACATTTTTACAAGACTTTTAACTCCAGCATTATACAATATCTTTCAATCCAAAGCTACATTAAAAACTCACCTCTGATTGCTGTTCCAAGTCAACATCTACATATTCTAGTTAAATGTCAAATATCCACATTTAATCTGCAATTTATAACTTGGAAGTCATCTCTGAGGCACCAACAGTGCTCTTTTCTGCCTGCTCATTTTCAGTGAGTCAGATTAATGAATTTTTAAAAATAATTCAGCATACTGAAACACAGAAGAATAACTCGGCAAATTTGGGACAGACTAGCTAAAGTGGATTATAGCAAAATACACATTTTGTTAGTCTTAATGTGAAGCTCTGTAAATTATCAGTGTCTCAGTACTTGCAGAACCCAGCAGAGGGCAGGTTCTGCCTTTCTAAACAGCGACAAAATCCTATCGAGGATGGTCTGCTGCCATTCAGATGGAAAATGCCCTTCACCTAACAGATCCACCTCAACAAGCTCTAGGAAAAGAATTATAATTTAAGATTTCCTTTTACAGTTCAATACCCACCTGGAGCTACGTTCCAACCAATTTACAAGACAAACTAGTTAACTCAGACCCGCTTCAGTGCGTTTATGAGTCAAACCAAGCAAGAGCCACAAAGTTACTGCTCTGAAATACAGGCAAATTATACATCCAAACATGAATTGTAAATACATCCTCCATATATCCTTGCCATCAAGAATTCTAGGGACAGAATGAAGGATATACATAACTTCTCTGCCCTGTAACATTTAGCAAGAAGGGAACATTTTTGCCATGTGCCATCACAGTTAAAGCATTTTTCTTAGGTAGCAGAGAATTAATACTTGAAGAGTATACACCTCTCCTCACAGTCACCTTTAAGGGTCCATCAAAGGAGATATTTACAATATTTTAGCAACATTTTATATATTATGACTTATACTACATGAGGAAAGCAACTACACCATCAAGGCAACTCTATCCAGCTTGTTCAAGTCACCTGTCTCACACCTTCCCTCTGACACACAGAACTCTCCAGGTTTTCCCTTTACCAACCCATTTGCACACTGAACATCCCAAGAACAGTGCTACTGAGAAAAAGCATCCTGTAGAAAATGCAAAGATGTTTTACAAATCCACTGGATGAAAACTTTCAGTCTAGATGCTTCATTGGGTTTCTGGTTTAGTATTTCTTCTCTAATTTCAAACAAATTCATAATTACTTTGAAAAAAAAAAAAAAAGTTCTGTTAACATGCTTTAGTAAATCTTAGGACACAAATTCCACTAAGAAATAAGTTCCATTTGAAATAAATTTAAAGTGTTGAGTATCTGCAGATACCTGCAGAATTACTGAAGCACAGCCATGACCAGGGCTAGGGGAGAATGTGATAGACTGTGTTTCAGCAGGTAAGTCAGAACAGTCCGAGTACTGCTACGAGAAGCACACCAGGATAGTCACAATAATTATTTCAAGCAAACAAACCTCTTAGTGTCAACACTGGGAATACAACCTCATTGAGGTGGGATAGCCTCTGGACTATATTGCCTTGGAAGAAGAAAGAGCTGAGACAACCTTCCTGAGCACCTTTTCTCCCAAATCAGTGTATTTTGGGAAAAGCAACAGCTCTAATCTGAGATTATGCTTTTTAGCTGGGATATACTGCTGACTCCTTTACCCTTGTAATAGCCAAAATGACAGAGATTCAGTGTGAGCACCTACAAGAGTGATAAGGGAGGGAAAAAAAAGCCTCTCGCTCCACTTTCTTAAGAGATCACAAAGTAAACTATGATACTTTTAAACTGAAACCAGCCTTCATACGCATTATCAAGTGTTAACAGCTACCAATAAAGTCTATAAAGGTATAAGAACCAGGCAGCATTAAATAATTCAGTTAGCACTGTCACTGTTTCCCTGTAAAAAAAGAAAATATATATATGCAGTGAACGCTGCTGTTGGTTGCAGCTGTGTCTCATACACACGAGAGATTTCTCAAGGGTTTTATGGCAAATGATCAAGATGAGGATTCTGCCAAAGGTTGTATTTATCACTTATGGGTGGGTGGAGAGAGACCTGTCTCTAGATTCCCTCATTGTTCCTCATGAATCACAGACAGGACTGTGTGTCAATAAAAGACATCAGCACTGTGCAGCATCTAAACCAGCAGGCAAGTGTTAAACATTAGGTGTCCTTCCCCCACCACACTTCTGCTAATTTTGAAAGGGGAGATGCCAGACAACATTTCAATCCATTTTCAGAGGTTTAAATAAGAATAAAAAGATTAACAATGCTAAACTATCAACATATAATCTATAAAGTACAAATTCTCACTGCCACAAGTTCTTCTCATGTATTCCATCCATTTCCTTTCCAGAGCTCCTGCTGGAAAGTACCCTTTTACCTGCCCTCAGGCAATAAAAAAGAAAATAAAAATCAACATGGGCAAACCTGCCAGTCACTGATCTGTGCCTCCCTGCCATCTGCACCCCCTTCAGCTGCTCAGGGCTCCCCCAAGTTCCCCCTGCCCATGCTCCCCTCCCAGCATCCCCACCCGCTCAGCCCGACCACCCCGCTCCCCTTTAGTAGCGTCATTAATAATTTACCAGCTGCAAGAGACAAAGAAAACACTCTGGTGACACCACATTGGGGCTGCTGAGATTTCACCAGGATTGTGAAGCTGAGGGAAATACCCAAAACATGGAGTTCATGAATTCGGTACACAGCAAAGAGTGAAAATTCAAAATTAGGCATAGACACAACCTTTTAATTGTCAGTATGGATCAGATGAAGAAAAATGAGCAGACCTGAAACAAATACACACTTAGGAGTGCAGCCTGTCACAGCTGTCAGGATAAAATAAATTTACAGGTTATGCTTCTTTAAAGCAAATTGCTGCAATATAATTTACTACTTCGAACCACCTTAGTGCTGTGAATTTAAAAGATTCTCAATGAGCATATTGCCTTGTGGTTTTTATTTTGACATAAAGTCTGTTATTTTTTATAACTAATTAGAGCACTAATTACTGTTTCTACTGTTTTGTTAAGTTCTGGAAAATACTGAGTAAAGGAAAGAGAACAAGCTATGGAGATGGAAGCAGTAGTTTTGATCATTTAATTAGGCTGGCTATGAGGGTCTTAGAAACAGCCAGAGATGACAGACCTGGGAAAGGGAAAATGTGACACTTCAGCTGTGACTGGAAACTACAGACAACACAAATGGTTAGTTTTTAATTACACGAGTTTGGAAGATTACTACAGGCTGTGACCTGCAGATTCCATTAGATTTGCTGTACTAAGTAGAGCTGGACTCAACTATTGTGTGCACAAGAGGCCATCAAGAAATCCTGGAGAAACTGGTTTTGCTTCAGCAGATGGCCCCATTTCCCTCAGAGCAGTGACCAGATAACCACACATGGTGGACATCCTCAAGCCTTTAAGATATAATTATGAAGAACTGTAAGAAAAATCTTACATTTCTATAGTCACATAGACATACCAGCAAATCCTCCAAGCAAATTAAATTATCCTCTAACCTCTACAGTAATCAGATCATCCAGCTCTCCTCAGATAAAAGTATTTTGTCAATAAGCAGTTTTCCATGGCTTGCTGCAAAAGAGCAATGTTATGTGAAACTGGCAGACGACCAAGTCATAGATTCAGCTTGATTTTATTTGGTAACACCAAAATCAGTCCCCAGCATGTAAGAATGTAATACCCTCTAAATTACCTGTTCATTGGTGGCATGGATGGAAGCAGATATCCCTTCAGATTCTTTCCTGACAATGTCTTGCAAGAGGTTAGTCAGCTTTTTGAAACAGCCCACTGTGGGAGGGAGTCAGCACAGGACTGCATCAAGGTCTTCCTCAGAACACTCTCAAAGCAGTCAAGTAGTAAATACCTGCCCTTTAGGATTTTAATGAATTTAGTACTTAAAACTGTCCTGCAATAAAACATTCAGTGGAGCACTTAAATCTGAGCGGCTCTTGGTAGAAACACCAAACTCTTCTCCAGCCAAGTGACTCCTGCCAGACACACACCACTGTCAGTCTTTAGTCACACAGCTTTTTATACAAGGGATTGGGTTGGAAGGGATCTTTAAAGGTTATTTTGTCCAACCCCCCTGCAATGACCAGGGACTAAGATCAGGCTGGCTCAGGGCCCTGACCAGCTTAACTTTTAATGTTTCCAGGGGTGGGGCATTTACCACCTCTCCGGTTGGTATTTTACCATCTTCATTGCAAAAGAATAATCTTTTATCTAGTCTGATCTACCCTGTTTCAGTTTAAAACAATATTACCTCTTGTGCTATTGCTACACGCCATATTCAAAAATCTGTCCTCATCTTTCTTATAAGCCCCCTTAAAGCAAAGTACTGAAAGACTGCAATAAGTTCTCCTTTCCTTCTGTTGGTGATCACCCCCAATCTCACAATCTGTCTTCATACAAGAGATTATCCCTCTGATCATTTTTTGTTCCTGAAGAGTGGCTATAAGGAACCAGGCAAAATTCTCTCTGGGAGGCTTTAAACAGGTTATTCCTCTTCTGGCTGGCAGAGTATCAGGCCAAGAGAACGATCTTGGCATTGAATATTTGAGGTCATTAAATATTCATATTTAAAAGGATGTGGTATACTTTTAATTAAGTCTGTCTTCAGCCGTTTCCAAGTAACTTGAAAAATTGACACTACCAATATTAATTAGTTTGGCAGCATCAGCTGCCTGGTTTTGTTCTTTGTACACGATGGATCTGTGGATATTGTTCTACAGACAATTACTATCAGAATTACTATTAACAGACAGGTAATGGCTACAAAATTAGTCAGTGATTGTTTCTGTGTGCATCTGTTCTTCCACAAGGTGTATTGGTTTTGCATTAAACCAGCTCAAGAGAAGTAAAATGGAACAGAAATTGTACAGGGAACTCCTTGGCAGGAGATAAGCACAGAAGCTAATATTGATTGCATGGGTTTCCAAAGCACATTAGCAACAAATGAATGCAGCTAACCTTTAAAGCCTGCAGGAGTCATGGGAAGGACCCACTTTAGGAATGAGATTGGGTAAGTGCTGTGTTTCAGCTCAGCAAAAGGCCTGACAATTTTATAATTATATTTCTTGTACTTTGTAGCACACCATAAATGGCAAAGCTTTTGGTCTGTGCTAACAGTTGGACTCCGTGACCTTAGAGGTATTTTCCAACCTAAAGTACTCTGTGATTCTATGATTCAAGACAAAAGCAATAATTCCTTCTAGTTTTACTCACAGGGGTTTCTATTTCAATGACTGAATGCTGCTTCATGCTATTAAGAGTACATTAAGAAAGAATACCTGTAAAAGGAATATATTTCTGTTTACTGTCTTTTAAAGGTTATCTCTTTGCATTACCTGAAATTATTGCAAGAGGAGAAATAATAAAAAAAGAATCTTCTAATCCCAGTGCACATTTAGATCATCTCGTCTTGCCTCCATCTTTTACATCCATAAATAAGGACATAAAAACACAAAAAGAAAGAGGTGATTTCTGCTGCATGGAATGAAAGCAAGGAAACTGGTTTGGTTCATTTCTTGAAGTTCATTTCACAGCTGAATTCCTTTTTGTTACTAACTTTTCATTTAGCCATATCTAAAATTGTTTAGATCAACATAAATCTGGGGACATGATTACCACTACAGCTCTTTAACTACCCAGCTGTGTGAGACCAGTGGCTGGCTGTGACTTCAGCCTACAGACATTAATCCTATTCTCCGTCAACTAAAAGGATGTTTTAAAAAAATAAAAGTATCTTGCTGTTTCTTCATAAGCAGCATGAAGCCACCCTTTTGGCGACATACTATGTCCTTCTGTGATTAATAAGTATGATGGCTTGTTAATTAGTTGGCTAATCACTTTCCACATCTATCATCATCATTTCACAGAGCAAGTCATTTTTTGGACTACAGACAAAATCAAGTAAGAAAATGTTCATTTGATGTCATGACAAAGTACACTCATTTCAGCATTTTTTAAAATATCCTTTTCTGCCCTTTTTCAAAAAATGAATACTTTGCAAAGACAAACTAAAGTGGCCTGAAGTCAGTGGAGACACTGTTCAATCAAGGTAACGTTTAGATTTCACATGGAGCTTCGACATTAGAATAAAGTTTATATTTTTTAAAATTATATTAGAGCAAGAGTACCATTTCTATATAGAGAGAAAACATTTCAAGAATTACTAATGCCATAAAATTTATATTTTTTATATACAATTTTCTGACAAGAATGCTAAGCTGCACAGGCATTTTATATAAAGCAGTGCTTTCTCCTCTCAACTCCCCAGACTTTCAGGAGTCAGCCCAAATGGGAAAGATTGTGTCATCTTAAACAGTAAACATCAGCCTTAAGTAAGATACCAGGTGGCTTGGAGCTCAAATCAATGATAGCATCCAATTATTACAAAATAAAATGACCCTCTGAAGAAAATGGCTCCCATGGGCACCACAAATCAGAAGGACATGTTTTTTTCTGGCATGTTCTGCATTTTAAGTCCCTACAAATGTTACTAATAACCTGTCATCCTGCATGAAAATATATGATACCTGCTGAATGCACCCACAAATTCGTGAGTAAGCATATTAAGCATATTCACTGTGATTTCTCTTCGCCATCTCCAAACAGATGACCAGATAGCAGTTCTAATAAATTACTTTCAGTAATTTACAGTATTCAGCACATCTTTTTATTTTATGCTTTTTATTTCTATTTACAAACACGAGAAAGGCTGACAACTCCCCTACCTTCCTCTGTACCAGGTGAAGTTCTTGGAATTACAATGTATACATTCTATGCTTAAATTCCCAGGATACCTAAATAGTACAGGCAGTTTGTCTCTAGTTTCAAGGAAAAGCAGATGATACTTCAATAATGTGGGTCTCTGCTCTTTCTGTGTCTGTGAAGTCCCTCTTTGGTTTTATAAGTCTATGCTCTACAGAGTTGCTCAAATAGCCTGGAAAGTTTCATGCTTACCTACAAATAGATGAATTCATGGCAAGGTACAACCCAACTAAATGGAGAGGACCTTAAAACTTTGGCAGGAATTTTAAGGTTTGACAGAAGCTGATTGTGAATCAGGTGAGTGAAAAAAATACCATAGGCCACAATTTGAGTTTGTTGCAATATCCAGACTTAAGGATTGGGCTATCACATCTGTTCTGTGAGTCAAGTCAGATTACCACTGGTGTAGCTAACAGCTGGCTGGCACTAGGAGGATTCTCCTCATAGAGACTGGAAACAACAGGTTTAGAATGTAATGTAAAGAGAAGGAAAAAAAAAACAAAACAAACCAAACAAAACAAAAAACCCAACAAAACAAAAAACAAAAACTGAGTTCACCACTCCTCAAGTTGATATATTTATTAGATCAGTACAGAAGGAGGTTCCTCTTGCCACATGGCACAGCAGCAAAGCCTGGTCTATAGCAAATTTCAGTATCTTAGTTTTACCAATTCTACTCTTACTGTGTCCAAAGGGGAAATTTAATTCCTTAAGGAGTCCCATTGAAATCAGACCAAGCAAAGAGACAACCTGAATTGATTGCTATTAAAAAGAAATTTAAAAAAAATATATCTATTTAGAGACTCCCCATGCTTGTTAGTACCTTAATACTTTTATTCCCTGACAAGAAATAAATCTATTCAATGGCTAACAGAAGTTCTGTGAACCAGTTCCTGTTTAGAAAGCAGTGTTGCAATTACACTGATATACTTTCTCAGCATGCAGAATCAAGCTAATCTTATTTGACTCAAGAAAACATTAACTCTTACTGCACTTTATGGCAACAAATGCCAGCAGTTCAATGAGACAAAGTCTTAGCACCATTGCCACTGCCACTGGGAATGGGTTAACTGCAAGAACAAATTAAACCTTAACCATTTAAGTGACTTGTGAATACTGTCCCATTGCTTGTTTTAGCACTAATACATGAATCTGCTCAAAGCCACTAAAACACACAGAGTAATAAGACAGAGGGAGAAATAAGACAGAGGGAGATTTAAACAAGGCTGTTTTGCTTCTTCCTGCTCAAATACAGGGGCTGGTTTGGGTCTGTTTCTTTTACCAAGCCACTAATGTACAAAACTTGCATACACGTCCCTGAATTTTGAATTTCCTTCTGCCCATCCAGTCACAGCAATGGTTGGATAATGGGGATGCAGAGGTTAAGATGGATGGGAAGCACAACTGCCTACTGCCATTTTACTGCAGAACTCTGTATCCAGCTCTATGGGAGACATCACGGACCATTCTCTTAGCTTTCAGGTTACCCAATTTGCACACATATCAGGCATTAGGATAAGGAAGTCTGGCTTCATGACTGCCATAATCTCCTGATAAACCTACACTGAAAATGTGAAATGTACCCCCTTCAGATAAGCATATTTGTACCCAGGGTTTCAGGTACCCAGATACAGTTACTGTGTTTGTAGCCTTGTATGCAGGAAATCAGTGTAACAGAGAGCATGTAGGAAGAAATGCATGACCCTTGTGCCCCATCCATAAAAACTATCCCACCCTTGATTCAGGTCTCTTCCTTGATCAGCATATCTTTTAGAAATATTATTATTTCAAACTCTATAAAAAAAATATCTGCTTCAAACTTAATTTTATACCATTGAACTACAATGAGCCCACACATTCTTGTTTAGCTATTATATTTAGACTCAACCCTTTGGATAAAGTGCATCATAATAATACAATGTATATGTAACTTTCCTCCTACTTCATATATGCAATATATAAGTGACTAGCAGCTTGCAGTTCTGCTGCTTCCCTTCCAGCGATCTAAAAATACTTTATAATGGGGAATTTAACTTCAGAGCACTTCTGTGAATGAGATGCAGCTCTTGGCATTTCCCTCCATTCCATATACAATGAAGCTATAGCAGAGAAGGATTACATCAAAGGCCAGGTAGAAGTTCACTGATGTAGCTGAAAGAGTCCTTCCTACATGTCCCTTTTGCCTCATGTGCAGAAGTGTTAGGAAGCAATTCTTATTAAGTACGGAGTATATTCAGGTAAATGAACCTGAGCCCTGAAGGATTTGCAGGTCCTAAACTATTTCAAGCTGCAGAGACCTTTTGGATGGAGTGATTTCTTGCACTCAAAGCAGTGATACTTGAATTTATGGAAAAGAGAGAATTAATTTCTGCTTCTATCTTCACAGAACACATGCAGAAAAGATTAACCCTCTGCCTACACCCAACAGGAGGATGTTTCAGCCATGTACCCTGGCAGCTCTGCAGCATCAAAAGGGATAGAAAAGAAATTGTAGCAGCAGTATAAAGCACCCTGTTTCCACTGCAAATAATTTTCTTCAGAGGAGGTTTCAGGCTTAGGTTCTGCAGGAGATGAGAAGCCCCTTAGGTCAGCTAACCTTAGGAAAAAGAGACAGGTCCAAAAGAAGAGCCTGAAATTTCAGCTCTCTGCTACACAGTTACCTAGAACAAGTCAAAGTATATGTCAAAGTATCTCACAGCAATCATTATTTTTCATTAAGTTCTTTGATTCCCATTAATTCCCTGTTTATTTGCTGGTTTGGTGTTCTTGTTTTCCCATCATTATCCCTCATTAGAGGAACATTTCCCAAACTGCAGCTTCCTAGAAGCAAAATGTTTGCTTGCTTTTCCCTCGGCTGAAACACATTTTCCTGGAGTTTAATAAATAAATAAATGAAAATCGATGACAACAGATGCCATAAAGCACTGATATTCTACTACCAGAGTTCTACCATGAGGTCATGCCCCCAGGGATTTACTGATGAATGACCTCACCTTGCCTGCTTACTGAACAAGCCACATATGAACAGGAGAGAATCATTCATGAGGATGTTACAATACTCAGAATCACAAATTCCTCAAACTGTGTCCAGGCATGTTTCCTTGCACTGCCACAGTGCTGCATTTCAAATACCAAGAGGGAACAAAACTCTCTGTGGATCACCAGACCCTACGATCAAAGTAGTCAGCTTAATCTGAACCATGATTTATTAATAAGGAATAAAGAGAATGCAAATAAACTAGTTATAAAATGGGTTTATAAGAGCCAAATTCCCAAAGTAAAACTTTAAGCAATATTCAAGTGATTATCCGTCTAATTAGGAACACATAGCCAAACAACAGCAGCCCAATAGCCAACTTCAGTGCAGTTAACATTTAAAATACAGACCCCCTGCATGCATAGTACGGCAGCAGTGCTGGAGTCAGGTGGTGTGTGCTCAACCAAAAAATAGAAAGCATCTGACCCAGTTTAGAAAATTCCATTCTATCCACGGAGAACACCAACAGAGCCCACTGGACACACTGCCCTTGCACTCTCCAATGTGCTCTTCATGGATCGGCATGATGGGGTATAAAGTTAATTTCTCAGCTCCTATCCTTTTGGATGGATCAGATTACATATTCTGCACTCACATATTTTACTTACACTTAAAAATTCATAAAGTAATGAAATAATCTGCTTCCAGAAGCAGCAACGTAATTTCAAATAATTAAGTTTTATCATTACAGAAAATGGGAATATGTCTCAGAAGTTGATGCAGCTGTACTCTGAGGAGATGCCAGCCATACTAAATGGTCAAAAGACCATCTAGCTCTGCTGTCTATGTGCAGAACAAAGTTTTACCTACAAGAGCAACGTAGAGGTGATTTACATTAGTGATTTCAACAACTCTTAATTCTTCCATCTGTAAGTAGAAAGGTTCACTAAACCACCTCTTTAAATGCTCCAAACCTGCTAAGATTCTGAAGTATTTTCTTCATTTTGATGGCATCCAGAGCACCTGTTCAGTAAACAATATTTATTAATAAGAAAATATTTAGCAAACAATAATAATTCCGTAAATAATATTTATTTTAAAATAAAAAACGTAAAACACCAGATTTTACAGGTTAAATCATTTCAATTTCAACAGCATTTTCCAGCAGCTGGCCAGGCATGACATGCATTTAGAACATCAGCAGATCACTCTCAATACTTACCAAAGCACAGTATTTTGAGGGAAAACAAGTCCAATCACACATGCTGCCTAATTGATTTGAAATCCACCAACCAGGTGTTGACCAAATGAGATATTAAGGCCTGCATTTTCATTTTAAACACTGGTATTTCAAAAAGGCAATGGCTCATCCAGTCAGGCTTAGCAACATCTAAAGAAGCAAACACTGAAAACCCCATAGCTTCAATAAATTACACTATTTCCTAGTTTAGAGCACAGAATCATTTGCCAGATTGCAAATGTTATACTATATACAAAGGATACATGAAAAAAAAAAATCTTAAAACAGATTAATTTAAGGGAAAACACAAACAGTATTTACCATCTTTTGAAACTGTTCACTGAATTCTTATTTACAAAGACATGATGGGAATCTTCAGGGTTACAGCACACAACAACTGTCTGTATAAAAAGTGCCAGCCTTGATGTTAACAAGATGATAAAATGACTGGTAAGTGTATAAGTAGTATTAAAATTGAACTGAATTATACTGAGATCCAGACTTAGAAAACTGATAAATTACTTGCTACTGAGTACAGCTATTGGACTGGAGGGTAAGGAGAGAAAAGGACAAACAGTAGTGAGGGTGTGAAGGACACAGGCCAGCAAAGGCACCCTACTGAGAGCCAAAATAAAGGAAGCTCAATGCATCATGGATGGGAAATGCACCCGTATATACTTGATAAGGATCCAACTGGCTACTGGGCAATGGAGTTGGGACTACAGGGTTCCTGTAAAATGCAGCTGAGACCTGCACTGTGATGACTGCTGATGGCCAAGATCTCATGGCAGCTGAAGGTTCTGAAGTGATGGAAATCAAGACATTTTTTAAAGCAGGAAAAAGCCAAGACTGGATCCTGAACCCAGTTACTATTTTTACAACTGCATTGATGCCATATGCCATGTCCATGTCTACAAATTCTGCCTTGAAGAGAAAAGGTACTCTGAGGCAGGACCACACATTCCCTTCCACTGGCACCAACATCCCTTTGGACTCCACCACAACTGCAGACATCAAAATGTGATCAGTGGAAAACAACCTGCTTTATTAAAATTGGACAAGCTATATAACTTTAACATTTATGCTTCACTTTTAAAACACCTGCAATACCATAATTGGCATTATATTTGACATTTGTGACTGACTAGAATCACATTTACATTAATGGCAATACTGTCTAGCTGGTAGTAGAGGTAAGCAGATATTTTTGTACTTATTTAACACTTTAATGACAGAAATAATAAGGGTGTCAACATTTGATAAAATGGTTCAGCTGCCTTATTTTTGTTTAAAAGCACAGTGCAGCTGACTTCTGTTAAACAATATCCATCTTCTACAATTGCACAGACTTGCTTGTATTATTCTTATTTAAATTCCCATTAATTTAAGGCCTCTTGATTCAAAAAGATTAATCTCAGATAGTGTAATGGCAACAGATTCCTTTTGCAGTACCCTTCTGCTGGGAGAGACACCATTTTCTTTCTTTCTAAAAAGATAGCACATAGAATTGCACTCCATCAAGTAAATAACTAAGACAAGGAGCATAAACTGAGATTAGAAAAAATGCTGTATGTAAAATTATGTTGTGCCCTGAAATTTGCAGCTTCCTATAGCAGAGGCATAACTCCTGCACAAACAGCTAAGCTGGGCTTCCAAACCTTGACTAAAATCTTTAGCCTTGCTGAGAAGTGACGGCATGAAAAGTATTTGCATAAGCTTCTAACTTGAACAAGCATAACGTAGGTGAAGCATGGGAATGCAAAGCAGTTTTCAGCAAGACAGTTATTCTGAAACAAAATGCTACTTATTAATTTTAAAAAGAAGATACATGTCCTGAGAAGTCATTTAAGACAACAGAGTTTAGAAAAAATACATACGCCTCCTACGTGTTTTAAAATAATTGTCCTCACCTTCCAAAAGCAACTGTCTCACAAGGCAATCCTGGTGCAGTTGGTGTTGGGAATGGAATGCTAATCCTGGAAGCACAGTGTCTGCATATGAATGAGCCCCTCTTTGGGTCCTTAACATTTAATAATTTTTGATAAATGCCATAAACAGGCACATTTTATCCAGCACTGCTGAAGTCAGAAACATTTCCTCCCATCCTGGTAGTTTATACAAAGGAATGTTATTTGTTTCCCTCATTACCAGCTGGAAATTTGAAAGTGTGTTTTAAGCTAAGGGTGGGTCCTAGTATTTTCCTTATCAAAGAAAGAAATCCATTTTGCAACTCCTCACATCACTAGTTTGTGCAAGAATTAGGTTGCTTCAGTCTGGCCATGAAGTAAAATCAATCAGCAGCAGCACCAAGTTCCTTCTATACATTTCAGATCACCACCAAAAAAACCACAAATGATGCAATATCTTTTGCCTACTTTCCACTGCAATCCACTCCATCATCCAGGTTGCTCATACATAGTAATCTCTTCTTGAGACCTGTAATTACAGTGGGAAACTCAATAAACCTGTATCTTATCTGAAAGAGAGGCCAGTAATTGCCTGAAAGAAATGGATCTTTTTTGTGGAAGGATATAAGACAGTGTCATGTGTATTGTTAGCCACTCTGTTTAAAAAAAAAATTAAAAAATGTAACTTTTGTGGCATTTGGGCGGGTGTTGTGTGGATTGGTTGGGGTTTTTTTTCAATTAACATTTAGCAAAGAGTGACAAACCATAATTTTTCTGAAAAAATGCCAGCCAATTCTTTTTCTGGTCAAAATAAAAACCTGTTTTTAAAGTTACTAAGTATTTTGGAAGCTCAATGCTGTAGAAAGAATGCTGGCAGATCAATACATACAATACATACTCTCACTATCAAACTGATCTTCACTTCTGAATAATTCAGGCTCATTAGACTTCTAAGTTGTCTGGCCTAAAGGTTACCTGAGACATGCATCAATCTGTCAGAAAATATTATTTCATCCCTCTTCCATCCACACACTCTTGTATTTCTACAATAATAATGATCATTTCAAAGCCTTTAGTTAAATCATAATTAGCCTGCAACCCTGTGTCTGAAATATATTGGATATATCTGTTAAAATAAAAAATTTAAAAAAAACCCACACATCTCGCATATGGGGAGCAAGGGACAAAACAAGCAGGACTATTAAATGTTATTTTGTACAGGGCTAGAGTGGGGGGGGGGTTTAATTAGGAGAAGTAATGACATGTTTAAAGAAACATTAAGAGAAGAGGAGCACTGAAGCAATCACATTTGATTTACCAACTGTATGATTTAAATCTTCCATTTATCAGTGGGCTTTAGATATTCTTGCCTTTTGTTTCATTGCAATTCTACCAGCATTGGCAAAGACTCAACTGTCACCTAACAAGCACAGGACAACACTGTTTTGGCACCTCAGACTAATAGCAATGATAACTCTCAGGTACACACTCCTCTACTATGATTAGGAAGTCCCTAATCACACCTCCATAACCTTTTCTTCTGCAGTATTAAGACACGTCACTAAAGAATTACTAACTGATGTCGTCCAAGTATTTTTATTTTTCTAAACGCTGCCACACCATAGCCAAAAAGTAGTTCACAGATCATGTCTGAGCTATGGCTGTAGCTCAGTGGTAGGAGCTGCAGTCTTGACTGCCCCCAAAGCCTGGTTATACACCACGTTCAGGTGCCCACTCCTGATGTTTTCTCTTACTTCCAGTAAGTATCTCTTGGGGGTTGGGTCTCTTTCCTTTAGTTTCTTCTCACCTACGGAATTTTTTTCCCATTAGTTATGGGGAAACAAGTACCTGTGCTGGTACTTGTTGGGTGCTTGAGAAACACAGTGGGTTTGGCTGGGCTCAAGGGGAAGGGGAGCAAGGGAGGGCAAGGACAGCTGGGGACTGGCTGGTTTCTTGGGCTGGAGAGCAGAACACTCACTGAGAGCTGTTGCAGCTGAGAGAAGGGAATTCACCAACACTCAGACAGAGCTGCTGCTTCTTCTTCTTCCCTCTTCATTGGTGGCCTCGCACCCCCTGTCCTGCCGGGATGTGCCAGTGCCAGGCACCGCCGCGGAGCTGCTGATACACCTCAGCCACCGGCCCAGGATCTCAGCTCATCCCTGCTGTTCCAGCTGAGTGTTCCTCAGAGCCCTGCAGGAGCACCGGCACTGCCCGAGGGGGTTTGTGAAACAAAGCCTCTCCTCCATCCTTTCCCCTGTTGGCCAAGAAAGCTGTCACGGGGGTCCCTGGTTCTGTTTTGTTGTTAACGCTGTAGTTATTGTTGTTTGTTTGCCTTGTTATACATACTAGTAAAGAGCTGTTATTCCTATCCCCAGATCTCTGCCTGAGAGCCCTTTGATTTCAAGATTATAATAATTCAGAGGGAGGGGGTCTGCATCTTCATTCTGAGGGGGGCTCCTGCCCTCCCTAACAGACACCTGTCCTCCAGACCAGGACAGTACCTCCCAAAGAATGAGATCCCTCATACAAAACCTAAAAGCTGGTGTACAAAAGACAGTGCCACTGCTCATTCTCTCACAGTATACTCTCTGAGGGACATTTATAAAAGTTCAAAGACTGGAAAACTGAAAACTGACCTGAAATTTTAAACTGTAAATCCCAGCTATAGTACTTATCTCCACAGCAGGTCACAGAAATCACAGACTTGATATACAGTGTTAAATTTCACCTCCCAGGCTAGATTCAGTTGATTTACCTCTTGTAAGAAAAAAAGGAAGGAAACTGATAAGCATTTATGGTCAATTAGCAATTGGCTGGCTTGAACTAGCAGAAATTACATTAAAAAATTCCCTGAACTGTCTTAGCAGGACATTTATCACTGAAAATTATGAATGTCAATTATTTTGGATTATCAAAAGTTCTGGAAACATAGATATAAGGACGCACCTAAGTAAGAGAAACACAGGTTTTCAGAGACTGGTCCTGCAGTAATCTCTAAACTATAAAGAAACTAATAAAGTTTCTTTATAGGGGTTAAATATGGTTACCACAATCAAAATAACAAGGAAGATGAGCACCTTACCCATTCTAGTGTGAAATCCTACTTGATATTAAAAAACAAATTTTTTTAAAACATTGATCATATCTGGAGCAATTTTTAAAAGAGCAGCACTAATCTGGGGAAACAGCGATCTTATCTCCAGTGAACCAATCACACATCATTTCAAGCTATGATTCAAGCTGAATGCAATAAATTAATTGAAAAAATGACCCTCAATTTGTTAGTTGCCAAAAGTGAACTGACAGTGACAGTTTCTTTCAAAACCAACCATGCACTTCCCTGCATCAGGACACCTGTGGTATTTTAGTATCTACTAAGCTCACAGTATAGACCAGCAGCAAAGGTACTGGACAGTTACAGACTTAGCTGGTCCAAGATAAATGCTGGTCTGAAGAAGAAAACAGAAGAGAAAGAGCAAAGTTAACAGTTATTAAGATACCTTGTACCACGTGTCTGCTAAATGTTGACATTTTCAATAGACTCGGTGGCCTCAAACAGCTAAAAGAATTCAAATATTTTCCCTCCTCTGGCCATAAAACTGAGCACAGGACAGAAGGCATCTATTTCCATTCACAAGGTCTCATCCACACTGTAGCTGCACATCTTTCTTCTGGTCAAGGTGTCTCATCTTACATATGTTTGAACCATCTAGCTGATGCTGTTCAGTTCCAGGCATCATTAACTGCCTAAATCCAGGCAATACAAAAATCCACCACTTCTTCCACATTTCACCATTTGGGCCGTGTTTGGAAAGCATCAACTCTTAAATTCCTTAAGGTGCTTGAGGACCTCCCCCTGCAACACTTTCTTCTTGTCAAACCTCCAACCCTGTCTTGCAAACATTTGGAATTACTCCAAGTACAGGGGAAGACTAAAAGGGATCTTACCTCTAAGTTTCAAGGATATTTCATTTTCAAAGCCCACATTGTACAAGTGTATATTACAGTGGTCAATTATTTTTCTTAACTCCTTTTAGGTACGGTCTAGTTGCAGGAATAAACTCCTTTTATACTACAAGACTTTAATAATGATATAGGTGAAATTGGGGTAATATCTCATTCAAACAAACCTCCAACATGCTACTGTAGGACACTTAGCATTTCAACCTTGATCAGAAAGCAAAATTTCATAGGGCAGACTTCTCTTTTCTTTTTTTTTTTTTTTCTTTTTTTTTTTTAGCAGGCATTTTTGTCAGTTTCTGTCAAAGTCTGTACAACTCCCTGAATGAAGGCTCAGATACTGCATTTCTATTTATCAGGCTTTCCAAGCACTGATCTACCTGCCTTCATTCAGCCCCCAAACTCTGGGTAAGGCTACAACCCAAGGCTGAGCTGACTCAACACTATAAACCTTCCTTTCAAAATCCTCTACAGCTGTCTCTTCATTCAAGAAGTACTTTCCAATCCCATTACTACTTAAACCCTTCATAATCCAATCAACCTCAGCAGCATCATGTCAGATCCCTCTGTCAACACTCTAACCCTGTAACATTTCATTCAGGGGAAGCACAGCACTACTTTCCTTTTCCAGAAAAACCGTGATTCCTACCCTTGATCCAGATTTGTTCTGGATTCATCTTCATTTAGCACAACCCCATTAGAAAAAATCTACTGTATCTTCCAGATATCTTTATTCTACATAGGGCAAAAAGAAAAATTAAACTTCTCCAGCTGTTTGTAAGGAAACAAAAACATAATTCAGATGAGTAGACTGGCTTGCTTTACACCCTATTTTTGTAGTAGGGTTAAGAAACCACTACAAGATACATAAAGGAAGTAAACTGAAGCTTTACAGCATTTTGATCAAGGTTCCACCATTTCCTCCAGTGATTTTTTTCTTAATTAAACTTAACTGCAAACTAAAGAGAATCATAGAATCATTTAGGATGGAGAAGAGCTTGAAGATCAAATCCAACTGTAAAATTACCTCTACTTCTTTAATTTAGTTACTAGAAACATGATCCTTATAGAAAGAATGCATTTATTAGCTTTTATTATTTATGTGCTTTTTTAATAGCTGTTAATATTCTTCATGGCAAGCTTCTACTTTAGGGTAGTCCATGACCAGTAGAGAGATCTAAAGGAACTCCCTAGTCCAAGATATCAAGGATTTTGTAAACTTGTGACATGTTCATGCTTCCCCTTAGGTTTAGTAACTTAGCTTCCCTTCAGGTTTAATACAGGATGATCATATCCATTTATCATCCCTACAGTCCAAAAGAGAATACAATCCTGTAACCATAGAAACATGGATGTTCCTGTGGATATTTTCTGCCTATTATATTTATTAAAAAAAAGAACAGAGCCTTATTTGCTCTCTCCACAACACTGTCACAACCCCAGTTGAAACGAAAAATCCTGTGTTCATTTTAAACCAGTGCAGCAGCTGACAGCCCCTTCCCTCTCTTCAGAGATGAATACAACATGGCTTGGCCTGGGAACCTTGAACCCTAGGATTTATAAAATTGTCATTTGCCACAATTAATAGCTGAGCAATCAAAAAGAAATTCGACAGCCACTGCCATGTCAGCCACCCACCCCTGTGCTGAGCAGCCCAACAGTCCATGATGGACCAGGAACACCGTTCCAATCTGGGGCAATTTGCTCTTCTTCGCCCCACTCTGTTAAAGAATTGCCTTAATAAAATAAGCAGAGTACAGCAGCATAATATTAGTCTTGGTAAAATTAAACCCTATGACAAACAGTAGGAATGCTTATCATATATGAGAACTCTAAAAACATTAAATCATTATTCACTGTTTGAATATATGTGTTTCTCATTTAACCATGAAAAGCTAGCACATTTAAAAAAAATAAATTTTCATACTATCCATGGCTAAGCAGTGAAAGCCAAACCATGCCGACAGAGCCTTCAGTTAGGAGTGATGTGGAAGGAGGTTTAGGGGCTATTAAAAACAAACAAACAAAGAAAGAAAAACAAACAACAAAACACACTGAATTAGATCCGAGGACATTAGCAGCAACAGCTGTTTTCTGTGCTGCCAGAAAATGCTTTCACTCACATCCTGAAATATTCAACAACCTAAATAGTACACAGTCTGTTTAAATCTCTAAAAATTCAAAGTATTGCCTGGGAAAGGAAAGTGCTTTGCTCCATATGTAATTAATGCATTTACCAAGGTCAGATGCTTGGAAGAATAATAATCTACCCACCCTGCCACCACCACCCTCTGGCAATATAATTTAATAATTGTAAATCAGTAATGCATTATAAACAACTCCAGGATTTACAACACAGGCTCTACTGAGCATAATACTTCAAGGTAATTAAAGATAACAATTGATGCAAACCTATCGTCACAGATATTTATTAAAAATGGACAGTAGTCAATATTATCATGGAAAAATTAGGGAAATCAGGCACAGAGAAGTTAAAACATTAGAATTATGCAGCTCCTAGAGAAACTTTAATGATGCCCATTTTATGTCTCATGTAATACATCTCACAACGTAGAGAATGCATGAGAGAATGCGTGAGCAACACTGCAATGATAAACTTGCTACCCTCGGATCTCATGAGATCTGCAGTTCTTCATATTTTCATGTTAAGCTTTTTCGCTACTGCACATTATAAAACATACAAAACCCTTCTTTTTCACTAAGGAACCATTTAGGTCCTTAGAACAAAAGCTGTTCACTTTCACTCAGCCTTTTTCAACACTGCAAAAAAATTCTGTACATATTCATTTCCAAAGTGCCTAATCAGTCAGTATTAAAAAAAAAATAAAAATAATCACATATGCTTTTTGAAATTAAAATATGATTTATCCATAGTCTGTGAAAGAAAAATCTCCTATGTTTCCAGTGACCAGTTCTGGACATTGAGACAATGCTGAAATTTTATTTTTACTTTATATTTTGCTCTGCCCATTAGATGCAAGCCCTTTGGTGTAAAAACAAACCAGATTCTGTGTCGTTAGTCTAAACTGCACAATAAAGTTGAATTGTTTAATGAGCATAAAATGCTCTATATGAAATTGCCACCTACAGACTTCAGGGTAGCTATTTGCAGGCAGCCAACACTTAACAAGCAAATTTTATATGTTTCAAAAGGTTTTTTTGGCTGCCTGTGTAAATCATCTCCCAGCAGAGAAACAGGTGCCCGTAGTTAACTAAAAAGCAACAGGAACATCTAATTAAGCTCACAGTGGAGCTGCAAATGCTGTGAAGGGACAAATATTCTTCCAAGTCAAATGGCAATAATTCATGGAACCAAACCTTAACATGCACAAAGACCCAAAAAAAAGCAGTTCTGCTTAAGAATTATTATGTCCATATTTTATTTCTTTCAAGAGGCCAAATAATTGAGTTTTTAGTGTGTGGTTTCACAGCGCTCATAGTTCCTTTTAGTACCATGAATAAAGTCTTTTACAGAGGTAATGGTAAATAGTTAAGCAGTACATTTGGCAACTTCTTGTTCAGAAATTAATGCTAATATAATGAATATAATATTAGAACTTGTTGAACAGTCCCAACAAAAATCCAACTAACTGCTATAAACCCCAACACCATTATTTCACCTTCTCACCTACCTTACCAAAATCATTTTCTGCATTACAGCTTGCGTCTCAAACATGTTTCTTGAACAGCTGTGTTACTTCAAAATTTCTTTATTGCCATAACAGATATCAAGAAGCTACAATCAAATAAATGTACTTGAAGGCAAAAAACCCTCTCCAGCCTAATAAACACAAGTCAGGATGTAAATATATTATCAAGAGCTTCACTAACTGCAAGCAGTTGCACCCCATCAGTCAGTAGTAACTTCTCCCATTGGATTTTGGCCTAAATGTTTGTAGCATGATTATTTTCACAGGTTTAAATACAGGGTCTAGGGGTTTGGATTTTCATTTGTTTGTCTGTTTTTTCAATAGCACAAAGTAATTAATTCTGTTTCATAAGCACATGGTGAAGGCATTCTTCACAACATTTCATTTGAGCAACAGCCTCCTGTGACTAGGTGCTCCCCTTTCTGAATGAAGCCAATCCCAGCACAAGAGGTTCCCTCCGTTGTTTGGAAACAGGATGTCAGAGGATGTAGAAAACAGTAGTTTCTTACAGAAAGCATGCACACAGAACTGAGAAAAACCCTAAAGCTCAAAACCATGCCATTACCTTCAGGATGGGGCACAAAATCCAAGTCAGGAGAGGGAGCTGCACAAAAGAAAAGGGCAGAAGGATTCCCTGTCCATGTTTCCTTCCCAAATTCTGGCCTTTAAGTTTCAAGCTGAGCCAAATAACTTGTAAAGGATTAAATCTAATGCTCGCACCACCATCCAAGTAGTGAATTAAAAGCACCAAGGGAAGTAGTCCAACTTTTGAGAAGACTTTTGCAATGTTAACTCCCTCCCTTCTGAAAACATTCTTGATTCACACTTAGATTACCTGACTTCAGCATCCAGGGGTTGATTTCTTTTATAGCTTTCCTGCCATTCAGTATTTTCACATACTGAAGTTAGTAACATACTATAATCAAGTCACCTTTATTTATTCCTTTTGATAGGCAGAACATAAAATTTGTATGTCAAAACAATCCACAACCATCATTTCATCCCCAACACTGACTGAAAACTGAATAGGTTTTTATCTCTTTATGTCACACAATAGAGATAACCCCCATGTTAGATGCACACCTCAAATCTGAAGGTCTAAATGCATATTTCTTTGGTGGTGGTGGTGGGGTTTTTTTTGTGCTCACAGTGAAGCTTTTACCATCTCCTTTGTAAACCTTGACATTTACATAAAATATTTAACAATATTCTTAACTGGGGGTTAACTGATTATGACCATATAAATATACATTCACACCTTGGAACACAAAGGAATATAAGCTGTGTGGGACAAGAACTAGAAAACAGCAATATTTTATTACACTTGCAAGCTTCCCAGCTCTTATTAGGATAAATATAAATCCAGAACTTGGCCTTTTCATTGCCCATTTATACAGGGTGACATAAAAAATGTCTCAGACTCCAAGGAGTCACATGGAGCTATGAAGGTTTCCACCTTCATGGAAACACTTCTGCGTCCCAGGTGGGGCACTTCTGGGAGAGCACTGGAAATGCTGATGATGGGATCACAGCAGTACAGGAAATACTTCCAATCAGTGTGGAAGACTAAAATTTCACCAAGTCTCCTAATATCAGTAAAAGGAGCACAGGTGATAAGATCAGCACAAAACAGATATGGACTTGCTGGACTGAGTCTAGAGCAGGCCACAAAAATGATCACAGGACTGGAGCACCTCTGCTATGGAGACAGGCTGAGAGAGATGGGGATATTCAGAAGAAAAGGCTCCAGAGAGAGGGCATACAATAGAGCCAGGGAAGGACTCTGGACAGCAGCATGAAGTGACAGGACAAGGGATAATGGCTTTCAACTGAAAGAAGGGAGGTAGTGATTAGATAGATATTAGAAGTCCTTCCCTGTGAGAGAGGGTCCTGGTACAGGTTGCCCAGAGAAGCTGTGGCTGCCCTATGCCTGAACTGTCCAAGGCCAGGTTGGATGGAGCTTGGAGCAACCTGGGATAGTAGAAGGTGCCCCTGCCCATGGCAGGGGGTTTGGAAGGGGATGATCTTTAAAGCCCCTTCCACCACAGATCACTCTATGAAAACGTATTTTCAGCTTCTACATACCTTTCATCTACATCCCTTCCCCAAGCAGATCAGTTGCCACCACCAGGGTGGCATCCAGGAGTACCTTTTGCCTAAAGAAGTAAAGAAGGGACAATCCCTCTTGTCAGAACCACACAGCAGGGAATCTGTAGGCAAGGCTGTAGCTGGATATAGCCCCAGAACGAAGGCAGAGCAAACAAACCAGGTACTTCTGTGTGTCTGGGCTACCAGGGGGCGGGGCGGGGCATGCAGCAGTAGGACAAGGTAGGACAATGCTGTGCTTTCCACCATCCATCTTGTGATGTTTGGGGATTTCTAAACATAAATTGCAGTTCTGACAATATTCAGAGCGGGGAAATTGTGTATATGTGCATTTATGAGTCAAAAATGGTAGGTCTATATTATATTTTATTTTTTAATCTTTCTATCAACTTCACATGAAAGCAGGACAGTGGGGGTTTTTAAATGCCTTGAGATTTGGCCCAAGGAGAAACATTTCCTAGACTGGGACTGGGCAGTCAAGTGTAAGCAGAAAACTACTATAATGGAACATGAACGGTTTTGCATTCCCTTTGCAGCAAACACAATGCTCATTTACATTCATGCAGTACAAGATATTTCCATTTAAAATTGGCTTTTCCCCGCCTTAGAATCCTACAGGGCTTGATTAATTACAGCTAATGAGAATGAATTTCTTTTCTTAATTTACATGCTACCTGTTCATTTACTTTCAGATTTATTTTGATATCAAACCATTCCCCTTGGGAAAATGACCATCATTATTACAGAGTAGTCCTGGGAGCATAAAATAACAGCTGTCACTTTGGGTCACCATAGCAACACTACTGTAACTACACTGGATTTGGTTTACAGGAGAGGAAAAAAAAATAAATATATATATACACACATGTACATACAGAGATGATGATAATGAGAGACTCATAACACAGTTCAGGAAATTCTCATTTGAATGACAATGTGTTTCTCCCTCCTTTGGCCAAAATAATTCATTAAAGGTCAGTTCATCCCTTTTCACCAGGGATGCAGTTCTCCTGTAGTGCATTCATTTAAAAAAAAAAAAAGCCTGCCAAATACTGTCAGAAATGCCATCACATCACAGGAGAGCAAATAGGTGATCTAGTCACACACTGGAACCTGGGGTACCCAAGAGATTTTCCCATTTAAGTCCCATTAACATTAATGGGGAATTATGTGCAGAGTATGAAGGCATTTGAGTGAAAAAAAAAAAAATTGCAAGAGCAAATCCACTGTTATAAGCAAAAATTAAAAGTTTGCCATTATTTTCAGTCAGAGAAAGGTTGGATCACAACTCAGATAAGCCAGCTAATCTATTTTTATAGAAACAAAAGCCCAGAAGATAAATTCTGAAAATCAAACATCTGGCTTTTTTAGTCTTTACTTCTCAACACAAAACATTGCCTTTATTTTTTCTCACTTTTTTCTGCTAGGATATATTTTTCATCTGGAAGAGGGCAAAGTGCTTTACAAACACTGCATTATGGTTCATTAATGAACTAGCAGAATAAGCTCTGAATCTTTTTTCTTACATTTCTTCCTGACCGTTTCTGGCCTGCTGCCTTGTCCTTAGTTAAGAAGAGAATAGAGCAGCTTGGGGAGGGGAAGTGTCTGCAAAGATGAAGCTGGCTATGAAAAGCTGTCTTTTCTCAATCCCAGCTGAATGAAGATGAACTCTCAAAGGCTGCATGGTGTGCTGACAGCACCAGGAACCAAACAGCTCTCAGAATATGGATTTCTCTTACTCTCTTCCTAAAAGAGAAGCCCAAGCATCCAAAATCATGGGGACTAGGTCTGGGTTTTGACAGCTTTGCCCTGGGATCAGAGGTTCTGTGTCCTGTTCAGCCACATACACAGGGAAAGATGTACATTAATTTATTTAAAAAAAATCCAAATAAACCAACTACTTTCAGTTCACACCCCATAGACAGCAACAGATCAGAGTGAACATAACCAGGATTGGTGCTGGGGCTGCAAAGTCTTCACTATCAATCCAAGACACAGCTGGATCAGCTTTGGAGTCAATTAAGAAAGATCTCATTAGAGTTTATTAGCCAAATCACAGCCAGGAACTAAGCTTTTATATACTTATTTAAGGCACAGTAACAACTAAAGTTGCATGGATAAACCTTCAGGCAGGGTGAGAAATTTCAGTCGTCTCCGTGCTTTCATTGACGTGCAATAATTATGGTTAATAGTTGCTAAAAGGCTTCTAACAAACCTCTCACAGTAATTTATCATAATTAACATAACCTTAGACATGTTTCAAGCTTTTGGTCCTCAGCTCATTATTTATGGGCCTTTCAAAATTGTTCCAGTACATTAATTTTTCTATTTTTAAGCAAATCTATAAGCAGAGCCTATCAAGTGCTGAAAGAATTATAGTTCCCAGTTCATAAATGTAGCATTCATAATGTACGTGTATATTCATAGCATAGACTTTTTTCTGAAGCAGTATTGAGTCATTAATTCATGATCTACAGAAATTATTAGTCAGGTAGGGCCTTCTTTACAAGAAAGGTGTAACAATGCATGTCCTGGGGTGACAGGACAAAGCAGCAGAATTAGTAGACAGTGGAAAAATTGAAAAAAATGTAACAAACATTCAAAATATTTTGCATATAGATTCACATTAATAGTACTTTCACATTATTACAGAGAAGAATAATTATGAATGTTGCTCTGTAATACTTCTGAATACTTCTCCAATACCTTCATCCCACTTTAAGCTCAAAATTCAGCTACAACACAGAAAAATACATGTAAAGTGGGGTCAGTTTCATTTGGAAAAATAGAAATCAATATAAGGATGTTCAAGTAAAAATTAGCAAGATACAGAAATATCAGATTCAGAGAAGTGAGTATGTGAGTATGAATTTCAGGGGGATTTTCCACCCCTTTCAACAATTTAACCAGATTTATCATTCTAGCATGTGGTACTACATAAAGACACCCAAACTAGGAATGACCGAAAATTAAACCAGTCCAAGAATATCCAGAAACTACCAAATCAACAAATGATTCTGTGATTAATCTGAACATATATGACACCAAAAAAACATTTTAACTACCTGATTACCTAAAAACCCTGGGTAAAGCTTCAGTTGTGCTAAAAAGTTATGAATTAAGTTTGTTCAGTCTGGACAGCAAAGTCTCTGTAAGGTGGCAGCCAAGTTAAGGAAAGCTGCTCCCCACTACAGCAGTGTCCAAATACTCACTGGAGTTAGTCCAGATTAGATCAGACCCATCCCAAAGCCTGCAGCCAAGGTGAATTCTTAGTTCCTTTTCAAATTCAAAATAACTAGAAATACTTTGATTGTAGAATGAAGAAAAAATATAATAAGAATAAATTAGTGCCTAAAAAGAAGAGCAGTCAGTCATAACCTTTGTTAACATGACTGTAATTGGAGGTCCTGTCTCAGTGAGACCTCTTGCAGCTCCTACTCCAGCAGCCACATGGCCCATGGAGACATCTGAAGACCAGGTTGGTGAAATCATGCAGTCCAGTTTATCACCACATAACAAAACAGAATTAAACTCTTTGTCTTTCTCTGATTACGAAGCACAGTGCAGTTCTGGGAAGCAAAGGCCTTATGTGCTTTGTAAGGCAGACATTTCACCAGGAGATGGCTATTAGCCAGCATATATCTCTGTCACTTTTTAAAGATAATCTGGTTAAACAGCTACATCTTTCCTTCTTATGTTTTTGTTTCCACCATACACATGAAAATTAGCTTAGAGACTAAGCGGGCTAATTTACATTTTTAGGGATATGTTTTATCATTGTGTGCAGATAGGATTTGCAGTCTCTTTGCTGAATGCTTTGTGTTACCAACCCACTCACTTTTCTCTGCCCAAAGAAAGAAAAAAAAAAAGGCATTTGCATCATGTGAGTAGAGAATATAACCCTGCTTTTCACTGGAAGAAGAAAAGCCTGGAATTATCACCCCTACCTAGTAAAGCCAGGAATAATAGATGCTGAAAGCAAAATTTCCCCAACACTAATGAAATGGCAAGAAAAAGTACAAACTTTCATTTTTTAGTCACTGCCTTTGAGACTGCAGTCTTATGAAAGTGACATGAGTCCTACAAGAAAGAAACACAGCATAATTTTCTTTTCCACCACAATGGCAGGTAGTTGTAGGTGTAAATAAAAATGAATTATTTGCTGAAGGTTTGGTTGCCAATCCTGTCATTAGCAGTAGCAAGTGTATGAAAATTGTACTTGGTGCTTATCTTCAGGCCAAGCTTTGAAAAGTGGATCTGAGATCTGAAACAGCAAAGCACCAATGTATATTTATCACAACTCAGGGGAAAAAAAAAGGGGGGGGGGGATAAAGCCCTGTCTCAGTTTTATTCCACTCTTTAAAGTCTGTTTACTTTAAAGGGGGAGGAATAAGGAAATTACCTCCAATTTACTCAATTTAATAGCTATGACCAAGGAATGTGAAAAGGTTCAAATAGAAGACACAAATGGATGCAGGTGTTGTCACCAGTTTTCTAGCACTGTTTATCAAGTGGGGGTTCACCTTCTTCGACCTTCTTTTTCTGATTAACAAACCTGTAGAAGCCCATCCTGTTATTCTTGGCATCATTTTCCAGGTTCAGTTCCAGCTCCACCTCGGCCTTCTTCACCCTCCTTACAAAAACACACTTTGTCTCTATGCTCTTCCCAGGTCACCTGTCCTGGTTTCCACTGCAAATTTGCTTCTTTTCCTTTAGTTTGACCAGCAGGTCCCTATTCAGCCATGCACATACACACATATGTAAATGATCAAGCAAAATGCCTATGCATTCCTATAAATCATAAACAGCAGGGTCAGTAGCCTAATTTATGCTGAATTTACACAACAAAACACAAGCACTGGGAGAGCTGCATCTTTTGCAGTTTTTGAGAAAAACTGAAAGAATAAGCAGTTTTAGCCATGACTATACATACATGTTAGACTGGTGTAAAATTGCAGTTCTATTTCATAGACATTTTGTAGCACAACTGTTCAATTTTGTTCAACTTGCAAAAGTGGAAAACTCCTGCAGAAGTCAATCAAGCAACCAAGATGTGAGTGCTGGGGAGAAAGTCAGCTGGTCCAGGTGCTGAGGGGAAGCTGAAACTTTTCCAGCCTTCATCAGGGTGTCAGCAGATCACAGAATCACAGACTGGTTTGTGTTGAAAGGGACCTTAAAGACCATTTAATTTCAACCTCCTGGTTCCACTAGACCAGGTTTATCCAAGCCCCACTTAATCTGGCTTTGAACACTTCCAGGGATGGAGCTTCTCTGGACAACCTGTGTCAGGGCCTCATCACCTTTGCAGTAAAGAATTTCTTCCTCATCTCCAATCTAAATCTGTCCTCTTTCATTTCATAGATCCTTACTGCAAAAACACAGTTTCAAATGAGAACGTTGCATTGCCAAGAAATCACTAATTTGTGTCATAGAGTTATGGGTGCATATTTTTTAATCCTCCTTTCCACATATTTCTACAAACCCCAGCAGTCTGCCTTTTTCTGCAAAATTTGCATTCAGTAGGGGATCTTGGGCTGACATCCACCCACAACTCCAGACACAAGCCATTAGGATTGTTTATTAAGTTTTGCATCTCAATTAGTCACACTTCATGAGTTCTTACTGTAAGATTAATAAAATAATATTGGAAGGCAAGAGTTCCATTGTCATAATGATTTAGTAATGCACACCAGAGATGGAAGTATTAATAATTAAACCTACCAATCTGAAAGACAAATCTGACAAATCACTTCAGCTGCCACCAAAAAGGCAATTTCAAGTTCATTTAACATCTAATACCAAAAACACTGACAACAGTACAACACTGTATTGAAATAGAAGAAAAAATATTTATTCATTGAGTCTGATCTTGCATGTCAGATGCCGCATTTTAAATATCATTGAGCTATCTCAAACTGGTTCCCCCTGCATTGCTTTTTTTCCATTTTCACAGTGAAATGAAACAACTTATCCACAAAACTTGTAAGTAAAAAGAAATTCCCAGATGTAGCATTTAATTGACCAATTTTGTCTACCACTCCTTCTACACAATCCCTTCCTAACTCCATTTGTTTTCCTGCTGTGAAAATTCAAATAGACTAATAGGCTTCTCTGTCTCTGCTAACAAGAGAATTTTCTATTTAAGATCTTATTTTAATACAATTACTGTATCAGATTCAGTACTTTTCACTAGGTTATTCAATGTGTCCTTTGTAAAAAAAAAAAAAGTTATGTAGGCATTTCAAGTTTAAATAAAGGTTAGGGACTAAGGCTGAAACAAGAAAATATTTTTAAGCAAAATCACAATGAAATATTGACTGATAGAGGGAAAAAAGGCTTTGTTTAGATTCAAAAACTATGATATAGTTTGATATAGTTCACATTTAAGTCAAGAATAAACATCAACAAACAACTTTTCTAACAGACCTTATGTTCCTGAAGTGTTTTGCCAATTAAACTGGCAAAACAGCATCAAACAAAAATATATGAGGGTGCACAAAAAAAAAGATAGCTGACCTAATTCTAGAAGGTGCAATAGCTAAAACACCTGTCAATAAAATTTCAATTACTCAAGAATATCAGCCACAATTCCTGTTACTGCAGGTGAAGGACTATTTAATGCTATTTCCACCTATTTCTGTCTTGCTTCTCACAGTGCCAAAATGAATTTAAAGCATGTATTTCAAGCAACATCCAAAATTCAGTTGTCTAATTAGAGGGAAGTACTTCCAGCCCAGGGAAATAAACCCACTATCCATAGGAGTACTAGCAAAGGGAGGCAGGAGCTGCAGAGGGAGGGATGGAGGAGGACCTCAGAAGGGTGATGAATACTGGAACACAGCTACAATTTATGATAACACTTAACCCTCTGCCCTTACTTTAGGGTCTCTAAAACATTAAATGAATACCAATATGTCAATAAAGCAGGACAAACACAAGCCCAGGGAGAACAACAAAACCCCTGCCCCTAACAGCATCCATCCCTCTTTGTCTTCCAGATTACAGGAGAAGCCACAGAATCAGAAGTCTTGAATCCACCAGTGAGAGCTTCTGGGGAAGAGTTAAAGCAGCAGAGCCACCTGCACACCTGCAGCAGCAGCTCATCTGCTCTCCCCATGCAGCAGCCCTGCTGGTCACTGCACATCCAAAAATCTGTCTGCTAGCCAGTATCTGTTACCACCGCAGCTGTATCACCCAGCAGCTGGCATGGATAAATAATTCCTAGTTAAGGAAGGGTTTATAAAATATGCAGGACATTAACTGAACATACACAGCTACTACTTGAGATTACAAATTCATTAACCTAGACACAATCACTGGGTAAAAGGCCAGAGAACCAGACCGGTTTTCCTTCACTTTTTGCAGAATTTGCATGATTTGAGACAAGTAAAAAGACCATTATATCAGAACAGAATTCTCAGGTTAATGTGAATTAGGGGTGCAGTATCAATGCATAGAGTCCAACACAGTAAAAAACTTCGTTTAAGTGTTGAACGGCCTTAACATCCCCAAGAGTACAATTGCTAACACTTCCAACATCTATTACTGCAACCATTTGGCCTGCAAAACTCCCTAAGGAAGGGACAGAGCCAAATCTCTTCTTCCAAACATGACTATTTGAAGCTGATTAAGCATCTATCACACCTCTGCCCAAATGCTGCTGTGAGATGTCCACATCTTCTCAAGAGCTTCTTTCATGCTGCCATAATCAAGTTTTAGTTTGATTTGTGATGCTGTGGCAGGCCATGTCTTAGCATCTTCTGCATGGGTGGGTAAGAAATGAGGGAGCACCAGCAGCTGGCCACTGGACTTCAGGGATAGGGAGAAAGCCACCTTTGTTTGATCCAGGGATCAGGGATCAGCTGGAAAAAGAAGAGCCCAGCTGGAAAAAAAATCCCTTTCTTCCAACCTGCCTTGGACACCTGGACTAAGACATGACAGCCCTTCTCAGTCAGGCTGAATGTGACTCCTGCTTGCAGCCACCAGTCCTGCAGATACCTCTTACCATTCCTTAATTAACAGCAGCAATTTGCTCCTTATCACTCTCAGGCCTGTGCCAGGTTGGGTTTTTTTGTTGTTCATCAGTCTGGGGTTGTTTTTTTTTCTTATTTTTCCTTTCTTTCTGTTTTTTTTTTTTCCCTTCTTTTTTCTTAAAAGCTGACATTGAAGGGCTACATTTTATTCCTCAGCTCCAATTAAAGGCTGCCAAAATCCGTCATGGTCTCGCCTCCCTTCATGAGGAGTCAGCTCTTATCTCTCAGTGGGGGGAAGTGAAAATGGGCCTGGTTGCCTGGAAACCTGAATGAGCATCTTCTAAGTGAAAAGCAACTTCCGGACTCTTAATTCGGGAATGGAGAGTCCAGGCAAGAGGACAGTGTCAGTCACTTAGCTTTCAACACCCACAGGGTGACCCTTTCCCAAGGAGTATGAAGGGTAAATAAACACTAGTCTAAGACTGACAAGAGTCCAGGTTTTTTCAAACCAAGTATTTGCAGATACTGCAAGCAGAGCGTCAATCTCTCCAGGTCAAGGCCACTCCTACTGGGCCACAGGGGTTTGCACAGCCCACACCAGCAAAGACTTGTAATCTGGGTGTACCCAGATACCACAGGTACTGATTTGCTGGGAGTGAACCCAAACATGAGCCAAAGGACGCATCACTTATCTGGAAGTGGATACACAACAATAACTCATTACACTATTATCTGTTTTGAAACATGTGTGTGTTTGTCTGCCTTCAATGAGAATTAATTACATTGTACTTTATGAAAAGATCCAACTTATTTTTAATACAATAAAAAAAATACTTTCCTCTTATCAGTATTACAATATTTACCATGCAGGTACTGATATAGTTTCTCTTAATTTACAAAGAAACGCATGGTTAAGAGCCTTCCAGGAAAACTTCCTATGAAATTTAGTATTCTCTTCTGAAATGTTTTCATTAGTGAAAGCAAAATCTTCAATATATTCTCATAAAGTTAATCCAAACTTATATACTGCCAATGCTGACAGCTATGCAATAAAGTAAATAATGTCAAAAATATTGTTTTGAATTTTAGCTGAATTTTGAGGCTACAAATATTAAAGGCTAAAAACAAGTAGTGCAAGGGAGTGAAGTAATAAGGCGGGGACCATGTTGATGAAGTAATTCAGGGTAAGACCCTAACTACTCAAGTAGCTATTGCCAAAATTTGCGTCAGGAGGCATCATCAGAGTAAGTACCAGGTGTGACTGCAGTCCCCCATCAAATTTGAGTCAGTGCATTGCCACATTTCACCTGGGAAGAAGAAGGAGAGATACAAGAAGGGAAGCAAAGGCTCATTTCCAGCCCTTGCATTCCAACAATTGCAGGTAAAGTGGATTCTTAAATAAATATATTTAAGTCTAGAATCACTACAGACCTATAACATTTGAATTTATTTTGGAGAAAAGCAAATAATCAGCCTCAGTTCACATATCTCTTGTGTCTCTCTGTTGTTTTGGGGCTTTTTTAAAAATATCTTTCCCCTATCTTGCAGAAACACTAAATACACAAAGGGTTCTGCAGTATTCAGATAATAGAGTAAGAGACCAAAACAGAGCTAAAGTGAAAATCTCCCATTAGCACAAAAAGTTCCATCTACTTATTGGGGATTTTTTTCTTTTAAAATGTCTCTTTCTCCCTCCCTCTTTCCTCAATTTACTTCATCCTAACATTTTTCTTGATACAACAGATTCAATAGCACGCACGTAACTAAAGAGGCTCGCCTGGCTTTGCTCCCTTCCCTGGGCTCTAGCACTGGAAACAGTACCTAACATCACATGCCACTAAATCACTGACCTCTGCCTTTTGGAGCTGATGAAAACTTAGATCATGGCAAACTCAGCTCCTGGGCCAAATATTTAATCTACCATTTACCCTCAAAACCAGCAAACATGAGGAAAGAACCCTGATATTAACCACTGCCAACAGCACTCTGACAAAGCATACAAAATACAATAAAGCTTATAAGAACAGACCCTGTTCTGATACTTATTTTGCATTCTGCTATCCCTGTCTTAAATTGGACTCAGAGTGGTTTGGGTTGGAAGGAACCTCGGAGACCATCTCGTTCCAATCCCCTGCCATGGGCAGAGAAACCTTCCCCAGACCAGGCTCCTCCAAGTCCCTGGAGTGGCCTTGAACAGTTCCAGGGATGGAGCATCCACAACTCCAATTTATACCCAACTGAAAACAATCCTCTTGACATGCCAGGTCACATAGGGAAGACAGCAAGCTCTTCCCCATGTCCTCACTCCACATCCATGGGCAGAGACTAAACAAAACCCACTGCTCACTGCCTGGACTACATATCCTCTACAAACATATCTGCAAAGCAAAAAAATTCATACTTTTTCCCTTCTTCCCTCAAACTTCTGAGGCCCATGAGAAAGAACTGCTTGAAAAGAGCAGCACATCCCAGGCTCATTCACAGGCTTCAGTCCCAGCTGCAGGCAAGCAATTCCCAGCCCGCTCCCTGGAGACGGCATTATCAGCGCCTCACCAGCCAAGGTGGGGAGCACAAGGCAAGGGCACTGGGAAGGCAAGGAAGGAGAAATCAAATGAAAAATATCGGAGCAGCTGGTCAGTGAGACTCGATTTTCAAGTCTAATCTCAGTTTGTGCAGTCAATGGGGGAGAAATGGCACAATTTGCATAACAACAGCCAAGGGAACTGAATAGTGGCAAATCAATTCTGCAAAAGAAGATAAAGCAGAATATACCTAATATATTAGCAGCAAGGTAGAATTCAATTCCCATCATGTCTGATGATATTGATTAAAACTGATACTTTATTATTATTCCTCTTCGACTTAGGACATGGAAACAACTGAGCCATATAACAATGCAGCTGTTTTACACAAATGGAAACACACTTGGCCACAGATGAAAATAATGTAAAGTCCACATCCATTAGAACTAACAGCCCCAAAAAATATTAGGGCTGGCTATTTTGGCATGCTACAAAGACACGAGCTCACTTAGGTTCAAGGAGGAATTTGGTGACTTTAATTTATACCAAACAGGAGAGATGTAAAATAGCATAGCTGAAAGGAAGCATTAGGTTTTATTTATTTTTGGGTGAGTTTAAAATAATCAGCAAGCACAGTATCTCAGACTTCCTTCCAACTTATTTAGAGACTTGACTATCAGTGTTGACTTGCTTTTGAATTTAAAATAACCTTCACAATCACTACTGGGTTGAATACAAAAATTTCCTGACAATATACATTTGTCCATAGTTAAAGCATATTTTTTAAACTCAAACAAAATCCTCCTTCCCCCTTTCTTGGTCACCAGTGTTATTATCTCAGTTAATAATCTCATTTTTAAAGATGCTATTACAGCTGAATGAGAATTGCTGGTCTGACAAGAGAAGCACATTCAGTATGTGAAAAAAAAGACACAATTCCTAGTGATGCTGCTGCTGCTTGCATCTAAGCAAAAGGGAAAAAATAAGAAAAACTACAAGTCTGGATGCTGAAAAGTCCATATTACTTTTGACTGAAGGATCTGATACAAAATTTGTTTTCAGATTTAGAAAAATTAAATATTTTGTGTGTGTGTTTTTGACTGCAGAGAATATCATCATAGAGAACAGACACAAAGACTGACAAAAATCTCAGCCGGTATTGCTGATGTCACTGATCTGTTCTGCATAGTACTTGAAAATGACAGTAAACACAGCTGAATCTTGTCAATACCAAAACTTTTGGCTTTATTACCATCTAAAAGAGATACCCCCTCAGTCCCACCTTCCCCACTGCAGATTTAAAAGTGTTTCCCTGAAATAGAGAAAAGAGCCAGAAGCTTCACTCAGTGCCTCCTTGAATACTAAACACTTCACTGGTCTACACGCCGATCTTGTCCTTGGATTCCAAGATCTGCCACAGTGATGTGCCAGAAAAGGCAGACTGCTGCAGCTCCTGGGGTTGAGGTGTCCTAAGGGGGTGCTGCAGGGAAACTGGAGAAGATGGGGGGCTCTCAGCTGCGTTTGCAGAGGAGCAGGGTCCCACTCTTGCCCTACAGTCACCAGGGGAGCGCAGAGGCACCACCCTGCCCTTGCACATCCTCCAAACGTGTCCTGGTGAACACTGTGTTTGCTATCTGCTGTGAGTGCATTAAGGATTCCAGACACATACATGTCCAAACCTGCCCTATAATAACATTTCTTTCAACAGGCAGTAGCCTTACATTAATATATATTAGTTTCTGTAACTAAGTTGAGTAGAGATGTGACATTTGCTCCCTGAAGTGAAATTATACATTTATATACATCCTATCTGTTTTCCCATCTCATTTTTTCACAGCAGTTCAGCTGTCACATTCTCTTTTTCACTCCAGAATGAAAGGAAACAGATCTTCTGCGTTTAACAATGAGAAGGCAAAGGAAAAAAAACAAACCCCAAGAACAAGCCAATGTCAGTAGCAGGGCACTGAGCCCAGTTTATGGATCAAAAAGTCCAGGCACAAGACTGTTTTGCACAAAATGGGTTGTGCTTTTCCAGTTTGCTTTTGATAGCTCCTCAATCTTTCATTAAGTTATCCTGCAGGAAAATGCGTGGTAATATACAAGGGTGTTTTTTGGTTTTTGTTGGTTTTGTTTTGTTTTACAACTGAAAAATAGAAGGCTGAAATTTTGGGTAATATTCTAATGCAATTCTGTCACATCATATCTACACTGATTCAAAAGCAGCTTGGAATATAGATTTCATAAAGTCTGACATTTCTGCTCTTTTGGTCTTGATTGTTGACTTTTTATTTTTTAAATAAAAGCCCAGCACTGTGCTGTACAGGACAGGAGCATCTCACTACAGCTCCACCAATCAGCTACAAATCCATAAGAGGAAATACAAAATCCTCCTGATTTTCTTTGCACTTACATCAGTTGGAATAAATGAAAAACATGAAAAAACAACACTTCTAATGTCATTAAAATATGGTGATGAGTAAACCAACCTGAACAAAGGGAATTAATTATTTGGATGACTTGTTGTGTTCATACAATCTGGATGAATAATTTATAGGGGAAATTTCTAAGTTACCAAGCAGGGATTTTAGTTTATCCACCGTTTGGAGATAACACCAACACAGTTCCTATCTGAACTATTTGGAGTTCCTGAATTAAAAGTACTGATTATTATGAGCGACAACAATTTAACCAAATTTCTTAATTTAATTGGAACACCAAATTGAGTTCTTTTCCCCTAGGATGGATGACCTCAACTTTTAGAGTTTAGAGAATCACAGAATATTTGGAGCTGAAAGAGAGCCAGCAGGATCATCGAGTCCAAATCTTGAATGAGTGACACATCCAAGGGTCAAACCCACATCCCTGGTGTTATTTAGTATCATGCTCTGAGCAACTGCGGCAATCTCAGAAACCCCCCAATCTCTTCCTCATCTGCAGAATCCAACCACACTTCCCTCTCACACCCATCCTAAACCTCACCTAGTCAGTCCCTTTATACACTCTGCAGCTTGTGCCCATCAACAGAGAAACACCAGTTATTCTCTCTTCCTTTTCTTCACTGGGGCAGCAAGGAAGGGGATTTAACTTGCAGAAGTTGCTGAGAAGAGTTTAAGACAACATAATACTGTGCTAACACCACTTTTGCCTTTCCTCAAAGTTAGCTACACCATTACCACTCCCTCTGTAGGGATCATATGCACCACAGTCCCTGAGTCAGATCACCTTTATCACCCAACTAATGAAAGAACTGGAAATTAACTGGAGAAAACTGGCTAGATAATTAATCTGACTTACTTTAAAGTCACTAAAGATTAAAGAGGGAAAGGTCAAACTCTTTGATCAGGTTTGCAAAAGGGGCAGGACTGTTCTGGCAGACAGCAAGACACAGCTTTAGTAACTCACACCGGTGAGTAAACTGCACTGCTAGGTCTTAGCACAGCTTTGCTTTCCTCTGATCCTCCTGCAGCTTTTTTTACTCTGCATCTAGCGGGGTATGAACACAGTGCAACATAACCTCAAGCAATATGTATAATTTCATATGGTACAGATTCAAATATGAGTGATGAAGTTTCCTCAAACTCTGTTCCTGAAAAATATTCATGTCTTTACCATCCTTCATTCTTACCAAAGGCATAAGCTTGTGATTGATTAAAATACACTGATTTCTGTATGAGTAATGAAAAAGGCACATAACAAAGGTATAAATAAAGGAAAAATTCTAATAAAGATACAATTTAAAAAAAAAATCTATATTATTTTAATGTTTGTTCAAATATATGCTTCCATTCATTACATTTAAACTGATGACTCAAGACTGGCTATGAAAGTACATTCCAGATTACTTCTGCAGCACCCTACCTCCTGTGAATTAGCAGGTCTTTAAATTATTTTTGGTTTAAATGAGTGGAGGCTGTGCAACACAAATCCCATGGTTTACAGGATGCTTTGTTGTCACAGCTCACTTTATTACTGGTCTGTTAGCAGCAAACTGTTCTTCCAAGAAATCAACTTTGATTTCAAAAACTGGTACTATACTTAGGAACTCAATTAAATGAGAATAATTCCTTTCTATTGTGATCAACCAACAAAGATACTAATAATAAGAACCACAAGAGATTGTAAATTTTCTTCATGTATAGAATTCAAAAGATGCATACAACATATTTGTCTTGGTTTTGGAAGACAGGTGTCTGCTAGGGAGGGCAGGAGCCTCTCCTGGAATGAGAATGTAGACCCCCTCCCTCTGAATTATTATAATTCTGAAATCAAGGGGCTCTCAGGCAAAGATCTGGAGATAGGAATGACAGTTCTTTACTAGTATGTATAACAAGGCAAACAAACAACAATAACTACAGCGTTAACAACAGAACAGAACCATGGACCCCGTGACAGCTTTCTCAACCGAGACGGGAAGGGATGGAGGAGAGGCTTTGCTTCACAAACCCCTCGGTCAGTGCTGGTGCTCCTGCAGGGCTCTGAGGAACACTCAGCTGGAACAGCAGGGATGAGCTGAGATCCTGGACCGGTGGCTGAGGTGTATCAGCAGCTCCACGGCGGTGCCTGGCACTGGCACATCCCGGCAGGACAGGGGGTGCGAGGCCACCAACGAAGAGGGAAGAAGGAGAAGAAGCAGCAGCTCCATCTGGGTGATGGCGAAACTCCCTTCTCTCCGCAGCAACAGCTCCTCGCCCAAAGTGTTCTTCTCCAAAGCTGAAGAAGCCGCCAAACTGCCCCTGCCCTCCCCCCACCCTGGCCCAGGCCAAACTCTTTGTGTTCTTTGGGTATCCACCAAGTACCCGCAACTAATGGGTAAAAATTCCACAGGTAACTAAAAGAACTAAAAGAAGGACACCTAACCCCCAACAATATTAAAACACACACCTCAACCTTTCATGAAGTATATCAAAAAGAATAGTTCAGATTAACATGAAGCTACAGTTTCAAGTAACATATTACAACTCATTTTAAAAAGTGTTTGTGAAAATTAACTTCAGAGATAATTAACTAATTCAATCAGTTCTGCTCTTGGGTCTTAAATATAACAGTGATATTAATATATTGCCCCAAAGAGTTAAATTCTCACCAGATTAAAAACAGTATGGTTAAATCTCTTTCTGCCTGAAGAAGAGGGAAGAAAAAGTCAATTCCCCTAGCTAATGGAGTTAAATTGGGGTAAATGAAAGTAAACTTAAGCCCATTTTCTTGTGTTTGTGCAGGTACAACAAAGTCTTCATCACCCCAAGACTAGCAGAAAACGTCCAAGGAGCCTTGCTCCTGGGAAAATTAGATGTTTTCAGGAAAGACAGGGAAATCTCCTGTAAATCAGTCTCCAAAGAAGAAGATTATAGCCATTAAATGGATAGGGAAACAAGGAAAGAAAACCAATGCTGAATAATTCCAGACCACCATGACTCCTTTCATACCTTTGATTTTTAAAATTAAAATATTTTTAGCAGGCAGGTGTGAATGAGGTACCAAAACCTGACTGATAGCTCACACCATGGTCCACTGAGAGGCAGGGGCTGTGAAGGCCCAGGGCATTTAAAGACGGCCCAGGACCCTACTCCCATCCACTGCTCAGCACATTAAGGAGAACATCATCCTTGTTCAACAACGCCAGAGTGCTTCTAGTAGCACAATCAACGACAGCACAGCAAAGGCTCGACTTTGGAAAACATGGAGTTATGCAGCTGCTTCCTCCACTGCCTAGGTAACTTCATCAGATTTTCATAAAAACCTGCTGCAGATTCCTGCCATTCTAGCCAGGGGAAACTCTAAATATTCTAGAGAAATAATTCTGACCTGGCTAAAAAAATCCATTTACATCATTCAGTGATACTGGAACAGCTAACAAAAGAAGCTCTCTGAGGTGGACAGGCGGATGTTTTACTGCAGTTGCAGTGAGCAGTAGGCTGGGGTTGTCTGCTGGGAAGAAAATACTGGGAAACAACGTGAAAAATCAGAGCAATTGACAGGAAGGAAAAAATAATAGCAATCCTTTACAGCTATCCTTCAGCATCAGTCAGGGACTTAGCCTGAAATACTCCTGCCAGATTAGCTACTGCAACACCCTGAGCTATCAGCTTCCAAAATGTTTAGTTCACTGAATACATTTATAATGAATAATAATCAACTTCTCAGCTTCTTATGACTTGGCATTTTATACCTTAATCCTGTATCATATGAATTAAAACATTTTTTTGACTGTTAAAGTAGCTTCAAAGTGAGGTTCACACGTAAACATGAAACAGAGCAGATACAAGAGGTGATCCTGATGGCAGGTTTGAGTACGCAAAATATTAGTAAGTGATACTACTGACAAGTGCAAAAGTATTCTATTATACTACTGGGCTCCTTCTTTCCCACTAGAAACTAATGAAAACTGATTTTTGTTCTGTTTTTGTTTTAAGCCTCACAATACAAAAAAAAAACACACTTCCAAAGTCTTCCCTCAATTCAGATGCATTATACTAGTTCTCCTAATTCTAAATGTCTTTACGGTTCTGGCAGAGATTATTTTAGTGAAGGATTTTTGAGCAACAAACCAGGCAGACAAGTAAAAGCAGAAAGTTAAAAGAATCAAAGCTTTAAAGGAGTCAAAGAGCAGTCCCAGCGAATCTGCAATTTTCTGGTGGATCATTCTGCATCAGATGAGTAATCCATCGTTTGGGATGGCTTCCAAGAATGGACCATCTGCTCTCAGCATGACCACACTCCTGGAAGCTGCACAGAATCTTCCACCTTCTCCTTGACAGCTCTGGAGAGATATAATAATAAGGTTTCTAGAAAGAACAAAGCGAATAAATTGTAAGCTGCTTTGCCTGAAATACTATCTCTTCACAGGTTCAGTACATCTAACTTGCATTAGTGGCCTTCTGCCACACATAAGTGGCATTTGACACAGAGAAAGCTAATTGTATTGACTGGAGAGAATGGGATTTTTAGCCATGAGATCACAAGGCTAAAACAATAAAATCACACATAAATGATTGAGGGAATTTGCATATGTACAGTGTCTGAATTCTTCCTAATTTCACACACATGCCCTGCCACAAACGCCTCAAAGAACAGCAAGGCAACCACAGAATGAAAAATCCCTACATCTATCCCCTGCCCTGGGTACAAGGAAGGCTACAGGACAAAAGCCCCTGACCCTAATGCTCCAAGGCAGCTCCACGGAAAAGGCCAGATCTCAAAGAGGAAAACAAACAAGCCAGCCACTTCTTATAAACTGTCCTGCACTGTCAAATTCAGGCAGCTGGCTTAAGATGCAGGACACCAAATTCCCACATTAACAAACAGAGGAGGTGATACTGTTCCCATAACCTTGGCCACAGCTTCACATCCTCCCCTCTGCCAGAACCGGCATTCACCTGACATCAAAGTAGACAAGCTTAAGAAGCTAAACAAGGATTCAGATTTTCACTCAAGAGGAAAAAGTCCTCATGGAAGAGTCTCTATCCAGGGGGAAAAAGTTCAATTCCAACATTTTTATCAGCAGCTGCCAGCAGGTCAGTTCAGCTGTATTTTAAAAATACACCTAAGAGTTGACCCTTACACAGCTGAAGGCTGCACACAAGGATTTTAACAGTCTGTGGGTTCTAGCCATGGAGCAAGGAAAACTGTGGGATCAAGCAATTGAAGAGGAGAATTCTCAACTGCCCTCTTTGGTATTAAGAGGGGTCTTATGCATAGTATCCTTATTGCTTCACCTAAAGATCAGCTGAGCTTGAGACCCCCTGAATAGGTGGATCTCACATCACCAGAGCAGCCAACTCCATACAAAGCTCACAAAGCCAAGTGGAAGTGGGCAACAAGAAAGCATCTAATTAAGCTGTTAATAGAGGGTTTTTCAGAAGAGGCCAAAATAATTTCTAAACCAGCAGAAATGACTTTGGGTGTCAGTGTTATAAAAGGAGAGACAGAACCATGCATATTTGCCAAGTCTGCCCTTAAGCATGCAGTTAGAAAGCAAAAGACAATGCCCATGCTTTGCTCACATTTTGCAAGTTCAAAGTTGAACCCAAGATCACTGGAACAAAACACAGAAGAAAACATGCAGTATCAGTTGCCTTTTCATCAAGTCAGACAAAGTATATCCAAGGTGTCTTTAATTATTTCAACTACAACTGTGAAGACCATGAAAGAAGCAATTGCAGCACCACACTTCTCTTGCTAAAGTTAGCAGCTCTCACACTTCAGGGCTGAAGGACCCAAGACAGGTGATGCTGCCAGCCAGGGTTCTATCCAGCCCCTGGTCTGCTCCTGGCTAATGACACAGGCCTTCTGCTGTACAGCTCTAAGCAAAATGACTGGAAATTATTTCTTTCACAGCTGAAGTGGAAGTTTGCATCCTCCAGACTACAATACAAAGAAGGCAAAAAACATCATTTCCAGAACAGCCTTCTTATAACTTTCCTGAAGTTACAGGGGTAGGAGATGCCACTTCTGCCAAAGAGAGAAGGGAAGCAGGAGAGCATACCACAGGGTAGTGTAAGGACATATGTGAGAAAAGGAGCTCTAACTGCAGGAATCTGGGGTGTAAGGATGAGAGAACAAGGGCAGTGACAGAGTAAGGGCAAGATGTGTTCTAGGACAGACATACAGCTACTGCAGAAATGGAGTGGAAGAGAAGGAAGAAAGCACCAAATTATCCATGTATGAAATCAGGTGCTGAAGCAGCAGGAATAAGTGGACAGACAGGATTTAGAGCTGGTGTTAGAGAGAAGATGCAGAAAAAATACAGCCATTATTTTTAGGGAGTTTAACCAAATCTTACAAAACACTTCTTCTTTGGCTCTTGTGTCACAAACAGAAAAGAGGAGCTGGTCCCCTTTGTGCCTTCACAGTGTTTCAGTCAGGGCAGCACTTCTCCTGACCAGTCACAGTAGTGTCTGTCACTCAGTGTCCAGCTCCAAGGATCCTAAAGTCTCAGCCCTTACTACCAGCCCTTGTATCAGTTATTGTACATCTCAAGAATGGCTCAGTACTCTTGCAAAATCCAATATTTTAGGTGTTACAGGACAAAAAGGAATTATTTGACATCAGAGAGGAAAAATTCAGCACAGACTTGAAAACATACTCAGCCTGCTCTTCACTCCCCTTTACCCTCTTTCACAGTCATTTCCAAGCAGACTTGGAGCTGCCAGATAAACTTCTCCACTGGCAGAAGAACAGACCACCAGACTCCCCAAGGTCCCAGCTGTTCCTCCCCTATTGCTATCAGGGCTCCCATTAGAGGCAACACAACCCTGTTTAAAACACTGCCTACACAAGCCTTGTACCAGCCTCAGTCTGCCAAATTCAAAAGACCTGCTCTTGATTTACAGCAAAGAAAATGAGAGGAGAAGGGAGTTTGTGGAGGCCCAGGGGGTCTGTCACCAGGGTGATCATACCTCAGCCCTGGAAGGACAGAGGCAAAAGAGGAGAGACACCCCTCTAACACAGTGTAAGAAAAGGCCTCCCTTCCACTGGCCTTTTGCAGCCACATGTTGGTAACTTTTGGGTTCTGGTGTTCTGATAGCGTGTGGGGATTGATGTCCCCCTTGTTCAGCCCCCATTTACCATTCATGTACCCTTCCTAGAAAGTTCTTTCTTCCCTTAACCCCTATTGGCTCTGTTTTACCACATTGTTCCACCCGCTAGCCCCTTGGTTCTCCAGATCTTTAGCCATCCCCCTGCACAACTTTCCCGTGTCCCTATTGGACCCATGATGCTCAGATCCACCCCTTCTGCCCCTCATCTAACCCTGTGCCCACTCCTTCTGCCCCTCATCTAACCCTGTGCCCTTAGGCCAATCCTTTGTTCTCATCCCTGAATTCATTCGAGGCTGTGTTCTTCAACAAACCAGTTGTTGGATTACCAAACGAGAACCCATCCCTTTGCCTTTATCGTCAGCAATCTTTAGTGGTGCTCTCCAGGCCCTGAGAACGCTGGTCGCTCTCTGGTCGATCTCGTTGCAGCACACGCTGTAACAGAAGTTAAAAGCAGAAGGAAAAAAGCAAAATAATGAGGGGATGGAGAAATAATAGAAATACTCAGTTCTTGAACAGCAGGACTATCTTTCATACCTAAAAGCATTGACCCTAAAAGATAATTCATTATCTTAGGAATCTAAAATACCTATTTTCCATTTAAAAAATGCTTTGGTGTCTTAAAAAAAAATGTGCTCCATTCTTGGAATAATCTCAAATTACAAGGATTATTTTATCACAGAATTAGGCATAATCCATGTACACAGATGCATCATTTTCAAAGCAGAGCAGAAGGCAAAAAGGATATCATGAATATGCAGAAACCATGTTTACTGTTAAGAGCAATCATCTTATTTGCCCTTCCTTTTGTTATACATAATATTAACACTCATTCTTTGTGCTCTTCTACATTGCTGAATCTTGATTAATCAATCTTGTAAAAAATCTTATCTTCAGTAACTCATCCTTTGTATTCTACCTTTTGAACTCTACTGAAAGCACCCTGATCACAAAACAAAACAATTCAATACAGAACACATTACTGCCTCCAAATCAGGAGGAAAATCCCACAAACCCATTTTGGATCACTGCAGCTCCAAGGTATATGCCATTCATACATGGCAGTGAGCAACTACCCCCTCACAGGCAAAGGCTCAAAAGTGTTACTTTAAGTACCAGCAGTGATTTTTTTAATGGGATGCTTTGTATTATTGCACAGCAGTGTTGGAATCAGAGGCATAGAGAATATCCCTGTATCTGTGCTGACACACAGACCCACAAGAAAACACTGAGTTTAACCTAAAATCATGGATAAAGCTCCTAAAACTAAGTGAAGAAATTAAGAATTGTGTAAGTTAAATAGAATTATATTAAGTCACTGAGTGAGAAAGTTAGTTTAGGGTTTAAGCTGTATTAGTGAATAAGAGACAACATGAAGGATTTAGGGCATTGTCCTTTTCTCCTTCTTCTTCTAGGGTTTTTGGGCAATATTAAGTGATTGGATGGAAGAATCCACATGGTGGGACACAGGTTAATGATTTGGTTAATGGGATAATTGGTTAAGTGAAAATAAGTTACTTGGCATTTCATTATTGGGCACATTGACACTTGAAAGACCTTGAGGAGATACTTCGCTCTCCATTTTGTAGCATGTTAGCGTAGTACACACAACTCCTCACTGTCTGTAAATATGTAATATACATAAGGAAGAACAAACAACTGAGCCTAAACACAAAAGCAGTCTCTCTCTCTCTCTCTCGTTAATCTTGGGGCTGAGGAAAAGAACTGAGCTACCAGTGTCACACCCCGACACAGCAGCTTTACAGGACATCAGCTATTACTGCTACAGAGTTGGTGATTTGTTTTTTGAAAGACCACAGCTGACTATTTCCCTTACTCTTTTCCTCTTAATAGCTAAACCATCAGAAAAGAATAATAAATTGTATTTGACCAACGTGTAAGTTACCAGGTAATAAATTCCCTATAAATATTAAGGGAAACTGCCAGCCTTAAAGCCATGTTCATACTGAACGCAACAGTGAGAATACAACACATTACTGGATTTTTGGGGTTTTTTTCAAGACCCCAAGTATTTTGCATCCATCAGTCTTCAAGTGCTACAGACTCTACTGCATCCAAGGATATCCCCACCAAATGTAACATCTCCTAATCAATATTTTCTCTCACTCCTTCTCCTTGCAGCTGAACCACAGCATATGGTGCATGTGGATATTGATATTCTGTTCCCACTGCCACCTCTGCTCCAGCCCTTGTAGCTGCCCTCAACTGGTAAATTGGCTTTTGCCAGCCACAGTACCGCTGCTCTACTGGCAGCATTTCCCATGGCAGGAGAACAAACACGCTCCTGCTCCATGTGTTCCCAAGCTAGGATGCCAATCTTTGGACAACAGCCTTGGCACTAGGCCAGATGGATGCTTTTTGCCGTTCCTCTGCTTTATGGGCTTGAATAGCAAGAGACTATGAACTGTAAAACCATAATACTGTTATCAACTGAAATAAGAAACACTGGTCCACTGCACATCAGTGAAACAACCTCAGTTTTAGAACAGACCTTGGAGAGAGGAACATGAGGGTGAGGAAAAAGGAAATCAGAATATAAAACTAGAGAAATAAATGTAGCTGACCACCCAAATCACACACTTGAAGTAAATGGAGACACACACTGATGCACCATCTTTAAGAACATGAGCATGACTTACATCTCACATCTGTGAAACAGAGTGAGGGCCTTGGAGGTTTAGCATCTCTTTTCAGAGCTGGGAAATAACTATTTCTGAGAAGAGCTGTGACATCTGTCTTCTCAGCAGTTCCTAAGGTGGTCCCCATAAGCAGGTGTTATTTTCTGAACAGAAAAATCATCTACTTCTTCCCACTATCCACTGTTTATGCCTACACTCCAAGCTTAAACCATTCCCCCAGATCTACTTCACCCATCTACAGCTATGGTCTGTCACCCGAATTTAAAGGATGTTAATTTACAGAAATGCACATAATTCAAGCTGGATTTGTTACTCTTCCTCGTGCATCCAGGCACAGACACAAAGAGACACAACCTTTCTTGGACAAGCAGCACATCAGCAGTCACAGAGCCTGCTACACCCCAATACGATCCTCTGTGCAAATAACAACAGTCTGTGCCTGTCTGGCACATTTATCCACAGAAATCTGGCATATGTTTTACTGTGAATAATTAGGAGAAACACACAGAACTCTCTTATTTCAAGGTAGCTTTTGTTACAGCTCCATTCCTGCAGACTTTTAAAATGAGGGTAAGATGACAAGATACAAGACTACCAAAATGTAATTGAGCAAGAGGCTGAAACAGATGAGTGGGTAGGAACTGGGGTAAATAAAGTCTCCACACAAGCTATAGAAAATCAAACAAAGCAGATACCAAACTGCACTTTGTAAATCTGTCCATCTGTACAAGTATGATTATTTTCACAGTTTCTCCCTGCTTTCTTCCTAAAGTGGTTTAGATACTGAAGCTTTATAACATAACCTGAATCTGGATTAGAGATTACATATGTAAATCTTGATATAAATAAAAACCGGTTTTGAAACATATATTCGTTTTCCTTTTCAGCAAAGGATTTTTAGGTGTAGAAGAAGCTTCCAAGGACAAAAAGAGAATCCACTCGAAACCATAAGGGATATGACTGATATCCTATTTGGTGACTTCAGTGTTGAGTCTCCTCATTTTATATGCAACTCCTGCCATATTTAGAACCATGACATTTTTTTTTTTATAAACCCTGAGAGCACACCAGATTTCACCCCAGGGAAGAGCTAGGAGCCTGCTGTTACCAAACTCATACCCTGAACATGCAGACAGGACTCCTGTGATTCGCAGTTTCAAAATGGAAACAGAACAACCTCCGGATGCTTCACTGGTGTGTGAGTTGAGGTCTTTTTGTTTGGTTGTTGTTGGTTTTAAACAACATTTTAAACAACATTACAGTATCATGTGGTAACCTTGAAAATAGTGAAATACTGAGATACACACATGCTATGAAACGTTGCTTTCAAAAACCTGGCATCAGCAATTCTTTTTCTGGCAAAAAGTATACCAAGGGTGCTGGAGAAACCCTCAGCTGCTCATTCCTGCTCCTCCCATCCTTTGAACATCAGTGGTCACACAGACAGGCTGAGAACAAAGACCAGTTCTCTGTATGTTCCCAAAGAGTGGCTTGTGCCCACACCAGGGGGTGGCAGCCAGCCCAGCAGCCGGACAGAGCAGCAGTCCTGCACCAGTGCCAGTCACAACAGCAGCACATACTCTGCCATGCCTTGGAGACTTCCCTTTGGAAATTGAGGGATTGGTTTTCAAGAGTCTTCACTTACACTGAAAAAGACTTCCATGCATAGGCTGGGGAAAAAATAAAATAAATTAAAATCTTGTTTGTCCAAGTGGACTTGTAGGTGTCACTCTTGCAGAGGGATTTAAAACTAGCTTAGGCATAGAAATATCAACACCTGACCAGGATGAACCGCCATAACCATAGTACAGTAGGAAGAAAGCAATTTGATTACGCTGGTTTAACTGAGAGAAGTTGTGATTGGAGATACACAACTTGGACTAGAAATACTCGAGGCTTATGCACATCACGCTTTTCTACACCATATGTTTTGTTCCGGGCAGTTTTTAACTGGGATAGTCACTGGTGCTGCAAGATCTGAGTTTGGAAAGGGTTTAATCATCCCATTCTGAACATCTATGATGGTAGTGATGAGTTACATGAATCAAGGTTGCTGTCTAATCAGCATAATTAATCTCATTCGGTGATTAACCTAAAGAGGAAAGAGCTCCTTTAGGCATGGGTAAAACAGTACGAGTCATTACTTGGCAGTGACAGTAGAGAGTTTAAAAATGCAAGTTGTGCTTTGTTGCAAGGTTCAGATTCAGTTTAAAGAAGAAACACAGATTATTAAGTGCTAGGACAGTAGCTCTAAGCAGTCTTTCCCTAACCACCAGAAACCAAGACACTACTGTCACTAAAAGCTCTGCTAATTTGTGAAATACTAGAAAGAAAGTGTTCTGGGGACACAACAACCAAACACTGCTCTGACATGGGCCAATTCTGTTCCAAGTACTTTGGGCAAGGACTCTACAGGCAGTTTTATACATCATGCTACAGTTCCAAGCCTTTTTTATCATTGATCTCCCACATGAATTATTTTTAAAATGCTCTCATTAATATCCACATATTAATATCCAAAATTCCTGTCTTTCACAGTGCCAGGACCCATTTCAGAAGTGTCTGAATTATGTTCCTGGTTTCCTCATACAGAAACTTCAAAGCTGCATCTCTGACAATACAGTTCAGTTTCACAACACCACCAAGAAGCTGTCTATTCCTATAGAATAGGAATATTCTATATTGCTATCTATTCCTATAAATTTAAGGCAGAAAAAGCTGGCACAGCCACCAAAGGAAGCAGCCTGCCCTTGTAAACACAGTGGTGTATTTGTCACTACTCTCACATCTTTCTGTTTTCTGCACAATGTGGCTGAAACAGCAGATTGGATGAATCGAGACAGGGGAAAAAACATTTTGAAGGTAAGGAAGATTACTCTTAAAGTTTATGTGCATTTAGAGTATATATGAAATTTCACAGTTCATTCCAGAAAAATTAGAAACTGTTGGAAGAAGGGGGAAGGCAGGGGGGGAAAGGTAAGACATGTCACATTGTCACATCTGACACCTGAGAGTTGTCCAGCCCCGATTTCAAGTGGCTGTTTGCCAAGTGAAGCAATAGCTGTGGCATTTGGCAACACACTTTAGCAGGGAAAGGTTTCTAGTGCTTCCTCACAACATCACACCATCCACAGACCTAGCAGTCTGCCTGTACACTTAACAGTCTTAGAAATAATTGACTCACAAGTCTGACCTGATAGTCAGTGGAGCTCAGCACCAGCAAACAGAAAACTTTGGATAAAAGTATTTACAGTTACCACTGGCTTCCAGCTTTCCTGGTGCCAATAAGACATCTTCTGTTGCATCTTCAGAGTGCTAATATCCATCACATCTCATTTTTATTTCTTAACTTCCTTTAGGGCAGACACAAACATTGAAACTCTTACATAAGCTACTACTACACAGCAAGCAGCTGAAGAGAACTCTCCCCATTTTATTCAGATGAAAACCAAGTACTACTCCTGTTACAATTAAATCACATCTTGATCAGCTCTTCATTCAGGAATGTGCTCACGAAATTCTTCAGACTTCTTTGCTCAGGTGCACAGACACTACTGGATAAAGCAGAAGAAAGGGAAAGGAGGAACAAAATCTGTCAGACGTTCATGTTGGCCATTACCGGGGGTCATGGTAGCTGCAGAGACCTCCATTAGGGAACACCCCATGTGTTGCTGGATGTTGCACATGAAAAAGTAAAGAGCTATTTCAGGTTTCCTACATAACTCCAAATGGGAGGTGTTCAAGTTTTTTAACATGCACCTGAAATATTAGCCCTCAATTTCTTTTTCTCCCCACCAACTGTGAAATTACTATGGAAAACTTAAAGGGTTTTGTAAAATAGCACAAAAACATTAATAAGGAGAGATCAGGGAGGGTAAAGGGCCTGTAACAGCTAAAAGTTCTGAGTGTGTATCACTCAGAGGTATCCATATTGAGAGCACCTCTGCTCTATGGGGTGTTTTGAAAGCATTTTCCTTTTAACTGGGAGAATGCAGCTTTGCCTACCCCTTCCAGGGAAGCAGCCAGAGTTGGACCAGAATTGATCTGGAGCACTTAATGAATTAATACAAGAGTAACAGGGATTAGAACTGGCCTTTTACTCACACAAAAGAAGCAGGGGAGTGTGAACAGGAGTACATGGCAGGCATGAAGATAAAGCCAGAGTATCAGCACTGCTACTGATAAACAGCAACCCAAAGGGCTCACAGCAAGCAAGGCTGCAGTCAAGGTGCAGAGACCACAGCATGTCCCCCAAAGAGCTACCTATAAACATGATCTTCAATCCCTGGAAATAAGCCTGATGAGCAGTTTCACTACAGCTGGTGCAGTATCACTAGAAAATCTTTAAATAAAGACAAGAACAAACTCACTCTGGACACCCCCACCCCCTGCAGCTTTCATGTTTCTTTCTCATCTAGGTATTTGACTTTTGTTCAGCTGTCCTGATGGGGACTTTTTTTTTATTATTTAGGTTTTGCATTTTCTTATTTTATGTGATGGAAGATGAGGGGAAAGATGATAGCAGTAATTAAAGTTTAAGAATCACCACACCAGTTCCAGAGAATCCAGGAGAATTGGAACCTCTGTGTTTTTATCATTGTTATCCTCTCAGTAGGTGAGATAATTCACTCTTCAAGGAGGATTGTGAAAAGATACAGCTCCCAACTGGTTGTACAGACCTTGAAACCCTAAAGAGGATTTTTAAAACAACAGCCAAGGGACATGCAGAAGCAAAGCAGCAGGACCTGCTGCAGGGGACAAGTACGAAGAAAGATGATTATTCCAGCTTGAAAAAAAAAAATAAAGAGATTAACTGTCAAAATGGAAAAAATAAAAATAGTTATTCTTAAATCATGCAAGGCCATGTTAGAGTGTAAAAATCATTTAACAGATTTTCAACTTCAAGTGGCTATGCAAGAGGCAGTGGTGGATTCTGGGCTCCATGATTTATAGCAGGCTCAGAGGATGAACAGACACTGACGGTGAAAGGCACAGCAAACACCAGGATTTCTTCTTATTGCCTTTGATTACAGTACAAGACACAACCAACCTATGCCAAACCACTCCTTTATATTTGTGAGGGGTTTTGTTTTGGTTTGTTGTTTTTTTAATGTATTTGTAATTTATTGTATATGTGTTTGTAATGTATTAGTAATAAAAAGTACAATGCCAAAGATATGAAACAGGAATGTCTGTGATGCCTGGGATATGCTATCTTGAAGTCTCAAAAAGTTATTTTTAAACTGACTAGGATTTGAATGCTAGCATTTAGACAAGAAACAGATGCCTTACTACAAGCAAGAGCAATAGCTGTAAGAACAATTACCATTTTGTAAGATATAGTGCAATGCACATCAGAAAAATGTGTTTTTAATTTGTCAGAGCTAATATTTATCCAAGGTGACAAATAATTTACTTGGTTAATTTTAAACTTCTGGAGCCTTGGGTTGAATCTGTACACAGCACAAAGCTCCCTTCAGCAGCAAGACAATCTTCAGTGTCAACTAACAAATGGAAGGAAATTCAAAACCACAAGGAAAAGATTCAAACAAGAAGCACACAGACATAGTAGAGGGGTTTGTTCTTCCTCCATATGAACCCTCTCAATAATCTCTACAATTACCATAAAAAAAATAAAAAACAGACAACATGGCTTTCTTCTGAACGATTTCTCAAATTCTCTGATAACATTCAGCCACATGCAATCAACACTGATCTGATCTTGCCTGCACAAGGTTGTAATTTGTGCTGTTTATCTTCTAGGTATTACCCACTGTCAGCACAGAACAGCTTTAGGTTTAAAATTACCAACCTCATTTAGTCTTTGGGCTGTGAGTGTAGACAGGCTAGTTATATCACAGTACAACAGCAGTAATAATAGTTGTAATGACTAATACGCATTTAATTTTAGATTAAAGGAAGACATGGCAAATATAGGTGAAAAAATCTTGCCCTACTGAGAGTATTTGCACACCAGCATTGCCTGTGGTTGTTACTGCACATGCAGTTTTGCCTCAAATACAACTAAAGACTCAAAGGTGTTGGGTTTCTGTCACTGACCATTTTCAAGTCAAGTAATTTGCCTTTTCTAGTGGAGCACATTAATTAATCTATCATGCATTATGCACATACCTTCCTTTTAGAACCAAACTGCCACAATGCTTAAACAATTTTTCTTTGTCATCTGGATCCCTATCCCTGTATAAACCCCCCCAAGTTCTGAGTCCCACTAATTACTGTTACCTTATGGATTTGTGTAGAACATGAATGAATCCTGTCATCAAAACAACAACCAAACAGCTGGGGCAACAACAACAATAGCTTAAATCCCTTATTGTCAATTTTCCACTTCACTGGATTTGATACCACAAGCCAGTGGCAACCCTCTGAAACCAAGCAGGGTCATGCAGGTGCAAGTCCACACTGAATACAACATATGCAGAGGTCATACAACTTAGCTTGTCCAATTCCTTCCCAATTTGACACAAGCTGTTGTACTGTTTTCTTCCCTCATTTAAAAAAAATGAATGATCACCTTCAATTTCACCAGCACCTTGAACAATTGCAACTCATCAGACATAATGTATCTAAATAAATGTTTTTAAGTGTGCATTTAGAAGTATTAAAACAGAAGAATATGAGTTTGGAGATATCATATGCATCACAGGTTATTAATGTAAGAATAGCATGCACTATTTTCCACATGTACTTCACATAAAGGTTAATTTTGCAATATATTTTCAACATCCAATCTTTGGGTTTAGCCTATTTGCTACCTCCACTAAATCAAGTAAAACAAAGTAACATACGAAAATTACCTTTACTCCCTTTAATGTTGCATTGAGTTCATTACCCTTAAGGTGACACAAGTTCAGGATGCTTTTTTTGCTGAATGTACTCAAAGTTCAACCAACCTTTGTAAGTCTACAACAAAAAATTCTTCAGATACCCAGGTTTTTAAAAAAAGCCATTTTATAAAGAAACAAAAAAAAAATCCCTACTCACACTTACTGCATAATGTCACAGGTTCAGCAGGTTGACTAATTCCTTCCGTGTCTACTTGTCTTTAAGACTTTAACACACACATGCACATCATGTAATTGTAGGTACAATACTTCCCCTTATTATTTAATCCCCTGAAGCTATAACTGAAAAATGCTAATATTACCTTGCATGCTTGAAGCAGCTTGTTAAAGAAAGGCAATTTTCTCATGTGTCAAGATTCCAGTCCCATGAGATCCTCTGGTTAATTCATAAAGTAATTTAATCATAATTAAAGCAAAATTGCATCTTACCCAACCATCATGTTTTGCAAGACAGATTTAGCAAAAAAATAAGAAGTTTACACTGCCAGCAGGAATAGGGAAAAGGCACATTACAGGAGATGGGGGGAATTAAAGGTGAGCGGCTGTCAGCTCTTTCAGAGGAAATAGAGAGCTTCTGAGGGTTCAGGTTCTCCCCAGCTCCCAGCGAGCTCATGGCTAGATGGGCCACTCTCATATGTACAAGACAGATGACTTATCTGGCATGAAATGAAAATGAAAAATCATTTACTTCGGGAACTTGCTCGCCCCCAATTAATTACAATGAGACCAAAGCACATCTTTTGTTGTTCACCCTGACAGAGCCGCAAGAAACAAGGTGGACATTTTGTTTTCTGATGTGTGATATTTAGCCACAGAAGTAACCACATCCCCAAGGATGACATTAAATTCTAGATAACCAGAATTGGACCCAGTACCTAATGGGAGTCTCCTGGATAGGGTGAATTAAAAACAAATACAGCATGCAAGACAGCAAGTCTCTGCCTCTGTATTAAACCACAACATCTCATGAAGGAAAACAGAATAAGCTTTTTTTGTTTGAATGTTGTGTTCTTTTGCTGTTGATTGGAGCGGGGGGAAAGGGGGCTTTAAATTACTGAAAATTGACATGTATTTCAAATACAATAACTAGCTATAATCTTGTTTATAGAAAGTGTCAGGAGTCAGAAAAACTACATATATACCACCACATTACTGAAAATTATGGAATTTCCCTCACTAGTAGCTACAGAAGACTGTGAAACCTCAAGACTACATTAGAATCCAATGAAAGCGGGTTCAAATGGATCACCCAGAAAAAGTTACAGGCTAGATAGGGAAATTCTGCTTAATTCTAATGCACACACTGCAGGGGGTGGGGAGAAACGACAACAAACCACAAAAAGCCTCAAATAAATACAGAAACAAAAATAAGAATAAGAACAAACACTAGACAACTGCTATCTTACCTCATTTAAAAGAACAGCCAGCAGCTATGTCGCATGGAACAAAACTCACTAACAGCAGGTCCTTTCCAGAGAAGCAGCAGCACAAGTGAAACTGTATTACATTCAAAGATTCAACATTCGTTAAATCTCGATTTTACCAATTCTTTTTTGCAAGAACCCAAGTCTCAAACCACAAAGCTCCTCCTGGGAAAAGTCAAAGCCATGCTTTCCTCATGGCTGCACCTGAGTGAGATGAACAAAGTTTTTAAAGAGCAGTGATGGCACAAAAAAGATCTGAACAAGAAACCCATCAGCCTCTTGGGGCCATCTCCTCAGAGACGGTCATGACAGAGGTCTCCCACAGCTTAATATTTTTAAAGCACTCACACAGACCGAGTTCATGCACCCATTTAGAGATACTCATTTTCCTAAACTCACAGACAGCCCTTACCTTGCTAAAAACACCTGCCAGCATCACAACAAAAACTTTAATTCACTAATAAAACTCATGTCCCACTTTGAATATCCATTTTTTTTAGTTCATCTCGCCCTTGTTCATTGCTAATACAAAACACAGGAGTAGTGGAGGTTTAGAAGGGGTTGTGTTCTTTCCAAACTGGTGCTTTTAGATTCCCAAGCCACTCTCTACAGAAGAAACATCAATTCAAGCTACCATGGCTTCAAACTACAGAAGGGCCTTCCAGGTATCAAGAAAAGCTTGTGATGTGGATATCTTGCTTTTTCATCAAGAACAGGATGTATTTCTAGATTTTCTTCTGACAACTTAATGCTGCATCCCATGAACACCAAGAATTTGAAAGGTGTAGTCCACAAAGAGCTAACAACCATGGAAAAATAGTACAAGATACTCACACTGCACAGACTGTGATACTTAAAAAATGGACCACAATGAAAACATGTTTCACATCTTCCATTATTTTTTAAATAGAGAATATTGATGTAAATTATATTCTTGAGAATCATTGTTACAATTCAGAAACATTATTTACTCTGAGGTCTTGTTCTTGAAGATTTCAATATAAATCATTATTTTCAACTATATCAACTCTATTCAGCTATTTCAAGTATAATTCTTCAAGTCTTGAATAGAAGGCCAGTGAACATTAAAATAACTGGGCTTGACGTTAAGTTATTCAAGTCATACTTAAATTTTACTGCAAGGTTCAGAAAGGCTGTTTCAGAGATACTTTAGATTTCTCTTCAAGAAACCAAGTAAGTACTGTACTATCTGTAGGACTACTTCCAGGTTGATGACAGCATTTATGAAAAAATATTTATGATTATTACCCTGTTTAGAGTGGAGACAATACTTAGAGTTCAAGAATGGTGGCAAGCAGACAAAAGGGACATAAGGTCTCCAGCATATTTGCTGGCATGTCACTGACCCACCTGGAAATGTTCTAAAGGGGGATCACTCCACCATCCCCTGGGAGATTATTAGCGGTCCACTACACTGAAGGCCTAATAAATCACTGTCAGGATATGCCTACAGTTATTCACCTTATTTTTGTTGACATTTGTTCCATATTACCTAATAATCTGAATCCATCTTGAGTAACTGCTCTAATCAGTCTTTATGCTCAGCTGCTGCTAGCAAGTTAAATACTGCATTCATCCCAGGTCCTTTGAAGCCATTTCAGCCTGACATGTACATTTTATGTATTGCTGAATGAGGGCAGGAACAAGCTCTGCCTACCTTAAGAAAGGAAAAGAACAGTCTCCATCTGGCTGAGACACAAGTGATTTGTTTTAACTTAAATGTTCCTTTTCAGATCAAGGCCACTAATTAAAAGTTAAAGATCCTGATTTGCCTGACTGGTAGATCTATTAAACAATTGACAATTTATTAACATTGATTTCAGACCCAGGGCACTGAGCCTCTGTTACGAATCACAATGCATCTGAAAGATACCAGGAATAAAGCTGACATACAGCCCTACCATGGCATGTGCTTGCACAGGGGAAATCTGACACAGAAACTAGGGAACACAGAAGAGTTATCTCAGCAACTTAAAGCCTGAAAAGGCAAGGAGCCAGTCCTGTCTTTGACCCATTGTTTAGCCAGTGCATACAGGATTCTTATTTCCAAATTTCAGCAGGACAGTATAAGTAATCTACACTGGGAGGGAATTACAGGTTTCTACATCCTTCCAGACTACAGCACAGTTGCCCCTTTCCCTTCAAGACAGAACATTTTAAACCCAAGCATGACTCTGTAACACTGCATTAACATTGTCAGTCCTCTTCATGTAAAGGACTAATCCCACAATGTTCAGTGGCAAAACCACCAGGATATTTTTGCTGTAATAACAGGCTGCAATAATAAACTGGTATCACCTTACCCACAATCAGGCACAGTAAATGAAATTATGGCTCAGCAGTTGCCTTGTCATTGACTTGGGCATTGGGAGGGCTGCATTACTAAAGAGCAAAGCCATGTTCAGTAACTTTATCCTTCCATCTGCAGGTGCAGTTTTAAAAGCTGAGAAGTTGTTTTGCCTTTTCATCAGATGAACTTCAATTTCAAGCCTCTGTTTCCCTAGCAGGGAGGCCCTTCAACACCTAGCTGTATCCATCTGAAGTTATTTCTCTTGGGTGGCATGAGGAAACACCTTTAGATCATTACACTTCTCAGGAGCTGCAAAGGAACAAAATCAAAAGGAACAAACAAAAAAGAAAAAGAAAATTGATGTGTGTGTCAGCAGTAAATGACAGATGACCTAGATGGGCTTTCAAATTAAGGGCTGTTCAATATGTTCATCTGGAAATGTACCACCAAATGATTACCACATCTTTATTACCAAGAAGATACTCTGAAAAAGCAATATTTAATAGACTGTTTTACACAGTGAGCCAAAATTATGTCTAAACACAAACAAAGTGCATATCAGCAACATCAAGAAAACAAAAACAAGAAAAAGCAATGTACTTCCCCAAGAATATGGCATGTAAGCACCAGGAACAGCCAATGTTCATCTAGACAGTACTGAAAGTAAGTGAGGATTCCAGGCTTGTGATGGTCATGTTTGTTTCCTGCTGCTGACTGTACTGAAGGCCAAGGGACTCTCAGACTGGGGCTACAAGGGATCAGGCTCTGATAATCAAACAATGACAAATTCAGGCTGGTCAAACATCTCACAACATATATAAGCATGGGCAGGCTGGTATTACAGAATGTCATTTGCTAATTGGGAACCAATGTGCAGAATGATAAAGCACTTGACTCACACACAAAATCTGTGACAGAAACAAGAAATGAACCCCGTCTACTGGCCTAACCCTAACTCTGAGAAAGCATGTTAGGATAGATACAGGGCTCTCTAGGGTCTTATACTGAACTGAAAACAACAGGCAATGAAAGCTTTGAAAAGGAAAAATTAGATATTTTCATTTAAAGCAAAACTCTATACAGTTTAGGTAACTAAAGTGGACTTGGCAATTAAAGGATTCATCAAAGGATTTATTGACCAAAAGATTATTGAACTGAATGGTCCAAATGCTTAATATAAACTAGTTTAAAGGACATGACTAATGTCCATTTTTCATCCATATGGAATATCATTAATATAGCTGTCATCCAGAATTTGAGGCTATATGATGTTTCCAAACCATGTTTATTTTTACGTGTAATACCTGCTCTGGATATTGGTCCCAAACTAAGAGCCCAAAGGGTTTGACACCAGACACGGGGATCACGAGTGTTTACAGAAACCAGTTCAGCCAAACTGAAAACAAAGGGTCAGAAAAGAGTAAAAATATGCATCACTTCATATTCTGTAATTTACTCTCACATTGAAGTACCATTACATCCTAAAACCATACTTTTCCTATACAGAAAGCAATATGGAAAAGGATAGGAACCCTAAAAACAAATCCACAAGTGCCTGAGACTGTGCAATGGCCCCTATGTACCAGGGTCAGGCAGTGGGGACTCAAGAGACAACACCTTTATAATTTACAAACCCATTCTTTCACATTAAAAAAAAAAAAGAGAGAGATGATGAGATGATGAGAGAGAGATGGTGTCCAAAAACATCATCCAAGCCCTGGTGGCAGCAACCTGGCCATCACGTCTCAAATCAAACACAGCACCACAGGCTGCTTCAGCTGAACTGAGATAACCCATACCTCTATAACCCTTACTCTGCAAACACATCTGGCAGCACACAAAACTTTTAAGGTGTATGTAATAACATGCCTTGTTTAGCAGCATAAATGCTGGGCTGAACTGGATGATGAGCAAGATCTGCCAAATTTTCCTCATAACAGTCACACAAAATAAATATTTAGTGATTAGCCCCGTTGCTCCCCATAATGGGGGGAGGGGGGGGGGGGTGGTATGGGAATAAAAAAAAAAAATAAATTACACATTTGTGTGAGCATGAAGCTTTCCAGGGCTGACTTCTCTCTTAAAAGTATCAACCATTTCTATAAAACAACATTTTGAGCCTTTAAAGGTCTTGCCTTTATTGCTAGCAGTTTAGTACAAAACAGTTCGTAGGGGAGTACAATTACCTCCAAGAAATCCTCCTGTACCAGTTGGGACTTTCCCAAGTGGGTCTACAATTGTCCCTTTACTGAACTCTGCTGAAATCTTAATTTCTGTAGGCTGGTTTGCACTGGGGCTGCTGCTGACAACAGAACAGAAATTGTGGTTTCAGAAGTAAAACAGTATCTTATTTAGGCCCAAAGACTTTACTACTGATTGTGATGTGCAAAAATGAGAAAACACAGCTTGACTTTAAGAAAATATTGCAGCTTTGCTCAGTTGGCAGTATCTGAAACATTTTTCTTTTCTCCTAATTTCCAACCACATATGTGTTCTTTAATATAATTCCAGTGGTTATTTTAGCTAAAATAATTTACAAGTATTACTAAAAAAAATTGTCCTCTCCAATGAATTTTCTTTAAAAATACTCTGACAATCAGGCTTTCCCTGGTCTCCATGCAAGATGAAGACATAACACAAGTGACACAGAACAGAGGTTACTGAAATCAGTTCCAAATTTTCCAAGGTCTCCACATAATAAAAAACACTAAACCATGCTAGAGTAAGCAGATGGTGGAAAACACAATTTTTTTTTTTCCTTCTTCTTCTCTTTTGATCAAAAGATAAAGTGGTGTTTGGGATTTTTTTCTAAATAAATATAAGCTGGACTCCTACAACATTTCCATACAATTAGTCTTGTACACACAGCCTAAATAGCTCATCAAAGGACATCTACATTCCTGTTGGGATACAAGAGAGCACAGCTACTCTCATTTCCTCTCAGTGCCTTGTAGCAATTTGGGATGTCCTGGTCTCCCTTGGTTACTGATTTCCTCATACAGCAGTGCCCTGAGCATCTCCTGCCACCGGGTTAACTGCATCCAGAAGCAACCCCAGTGGCAGGTGAAGAACTCCCAATTCCCAAGAAAATACTCTTAAGCAAATGCAGGAGATGGCTCTTTTTTCAGCTGGTATTTTCTAGCCTTGCCCAGTGTAGATGCCCTGCAGCCTGAGCTCCAGCAGAGCCACAGCAAGTGTGCACCTGCCAGTGCTCAGGTAATGCTTTCACCTTGGAAAGGCCTGTGTGAGGATTTTGGATTTTAGAGGCCTTTCCTTGTTGTCTGGATGAAAGTCTTCTTCAGGGGATAGGTGCTGAAATGATCCTTTTTAGTATGCTATTGAGTATTTTGTTATGGATCACACCATCTGTCCAAGCTAGTGAATGCAAATGACTCCATCAATTTTTCAAGTATAAGCTTAAAAAAAACAAACATGTGATAGTAAAAAAATCCCATACAAGCACTTTCCACAGCACAGCTATTATTTGAAATCTACCACTGAAGATGCAAGATTATTTCAAAAGCATGTTCCAAATTCCTAAAAAAGTTGCCAATTATTCCTAACCTCACCGGTCTTTGTATGAAAACAATACCCTTGGCTTGTTCATCTAAATATTAGTAGATAACAGTTTTGTTGATATTAATGTGCTTACATCTTATTACACTGAGTTAATTAAAATCTGAATTAAGTAAAATCTGGAGATTCTGCATGTCTAATTTGTCCACTAAAGCAGCTTGGGTAATAACACCCAGCTCTGTAAGAGCATTAGGCTATCACAATGCACCATATGATTCTGTTCCAGCTCTACTCATTTCCCAAAGAAATGGGAAAAGCTGCATGGCTTTATGGACAAACCATTAGCTCGTAATCTCTAGGGAAATGGTTCATCAATGCTTTTCGGCTCCAGACAGATTAGATCTCAGTCTGCTTCTCCCTCAGCAGAATCCACCAGCACACAGACCACAGAAAGGATGTCCCATTTGGGACAGCTGAAGTCACCCCACAGCTGGAGCCTGAATTTTCTGAGAGTCAAAAGCCAGCAGCAGTTTATTACAACCACAAGTAGAAAGGTGCTCTCAGAGGGCTGGCATATCCAGCAATTCAGTTCCTGTAGCATTCAGCCCAAAATGTGAGCTTCAGGGAGCTACAGCATCAGGTTCTCCTTCAAAAGGGAAGTGTACCAGCCAGACTGGAACTTCAAATAGGCAGATAGCAGCACCAAATACCTCAGCCTGGAAGGGATTCCAACTGGATGTAGCATCTTTTCTGCTCTGCCTTAATGCCCCGCTCACAGAAATCCTTGGAATGCCCTTCTGCGGTGACAGTCATATCAAGTCTGAAATTCCTGTGTTTAATGCATTAAATACATTTTAATACATTAAATAATTGTGTGAACGCATGAACACACAGGCAAACACTAAGCCATGCTGATCACCCAAGGTTTTACAGCCACAAGGCTGGAACATCAGCTGGGAACAGCCTGACATCACTCACTTGCATTAATGAAGCTGTGATAATTCGCAGCAGCTGAGGACTGATCCCCAGAGAACCTCGATGGCCATGAATTAAGTTAGCTGCCTGCACCCTCTCCTACACTGCTCTTATCCAGCATGATCTCTCACTACTGCCATGCCAGCCCCGCATTTTTCCTAAGACAAGAATTTTGCCCCAAAAAACTATAAGTACTCCCCAAAAAGGATCTGGATAATATTCAATTGTACCTGTATTGTAACCACCTAAAAACGACTTTATGAAATTTAATTCACATAGATCCCCCCAAAAATCTCACTTTTATTTACGGAAATATTTGTCTTTTCTCCTAAAACCCCTGTCTCAAAGCTCTTGTGACTTTAAGAGGAATTTAATATTTCCTTTAGAGTGGAACAAAGGAAAATAAGGAAGATTCTCCTGCTGACAGTGTCAAAGCCAGAAGAAAAAAATATTTGACCAAAGCTTAAATACCTAAAATGCAATAAACCCAAGTCTAAAAGCCTTGGACCATTCATTTAGTAAGTTACACTCTTGACTAACTGAACTTTACTCCTTTAAATTTTCAGAAATTAGAAGGAGAAAAAGACAAAAGCAGCCATGATTAAATGATATTTGAACTTGTGGCGACGTGCCTGGGGAAGACAAAGAGTTACACTGTCCCACCCCAAACCCCTTGTGAAGGGTGGCCCAGGTGTTCTGACTGGGTTTGAGTCCCTGGAGGGTTTCTCCCTTGCTGTGTTTCTAGTGGTCCCTGACCCTGAACTCCACCCTCAAAGGTGGGGACCCTTGAGAGTTCTGTCCCTCTAAAACCCCTGCTCAGCCTCTGTTCGGGGCTCTCTGTTCTGGACCTGAGTTTGTTTCCATGCTGAAAAAATGGTTTCATGAACGGGAGCCCGTCTCGTTGGTGTTCGATGCTGGTCCCCAGAATCCTGCTGCTTCCCTGGACGAGATCCTGAGGCTGCGGACTGCAACAGAACTGAAGCACACTTAGTGCTTTTAATAAATTTTATTTCTCCTTAAATTCCACTCCCAGGTGCTCCTTCAGCATGCACTATGGAGATAAAGTGAAAATCCTAATGGATTGCTTTGGGAAAGTTTGGTTAGATCATTTTGGGGATATGCAGGCTCAAATAGTGCGCACACCAGCAGCAGATCTCTGCAGTCAGAAAGGAGCCAAAAACACCAACTCTGATCTCCAACAACAGCCCACAACAATTTCTGCCTACATCAGTTCTTAATCTCCAGAACACAAAAAACCCACACTGTTTGTAAGCAATGATTAATCCAAAATATGAAAGAGGAATAATTGCAGTAAGGATCTACAAGACATGAGCAGAAATATTCCCATATTCCCAGACTTTGTTTCCTACCTCTCATATTTCTTGCATCAGCTTACACAGGACACCAAGTTCATGTGGCAGCTCCTAGAGAGTTAAGGTCCATGTTTTTTTCAAATTCATATCCCACAAAAATGATCAGGAAAAGCTAAAACAAATTTGTAGAAAGTGTGTACATCACAGCAAGACAAGAACTTCAGGCATTGCTCCTCTGCACAGGGTAGTACAAAGAACTCTGACAATCTGATGATTATAAATATTCTCTGCAGTTACAGCTCTCTTTTTCCCCAGGGACATAGGAAGAGTACCCAAAGAGAAACAGAGACAGATACTGCAAGTTGCCAAGATCCTTCTGAAAGTTGCCAGTTGCCATCAGCTTCTCTGCCTCAGGACCTGCTCTTGCTGTTGGCAATTAAGAGTCCATTTAAACTCTGACCAAAAAGAGGCAAATTTGGATTTTTTAATTGCTTTTGATATAAATGCTGCAGTGAAATCCATCAGAGCACCCTACTGGTCAGTTGAGGTCTGACAGCTGCTGACACTGCTGCTCTGTCTGCTATCAGGTTGTCTCTTCTTTATAGGCTTCAGATTAAATTTACTGATGGGAAATTTATTTCTTAATTTCTCCTCTAAGAGAATCAAAACTTCCCACAGTCTTTCCAATATAACCTCATGGGAAGGCCTCCAGCAAACACACATTCAAGCAGGAGAACTGGAATCCTTGGGAAGCTGTGGTTCAACAATGGCCTCTCCCACCAGCTGAAGGTCAGCACCAGCCCAGCAAGTTTTCCCTACAGGAAGGGACTGAGACTGGATGAAGACAGGGGAAGATGGGATCACAGGAATGAGTGAAATTGAAATGGGACAATGGAAAGGAGTGAAACTGAAGCAAGGACAAAATGTGGTGAATAGAGCTAAGTCCAGGGCATACCAAGGTTTAAAAAGCAAAATGTCACCTGGCTGGTAAATAAAGAAACATCCAACTCCCACCTCATGGAAAAAGACTCAAGATAGTACATCCCATCTCCAAATTCTGAGCTCTCCAGCTGCAACTACAATTCACTTGCATTTTGAAGCCAATCACATTGCACTTCTACAGTAGATAAGGTAGGTGTAAAATTCAAACCCAGCATCTGCATATCTGATCAACCATAAGAGAGTTAGGTATTGATTACACGTAGATTATTATTTTAACACTTACCATTACAATGTTCTATTACATTATCATCATGATCATCCTTTCTCTCCCTCCTCCCCATCAATAAAATATTGTAACCTAATAACTCATGCCATAGAGTAAAAACTGTGCAGGGAAAGGAAGAAAGCACCCTGCTCCTTCAGAGTACAGTCTGTCATGTCTATCCTGAGCACTGATAAAGGTGCTGATCCCATATTACTTGAAGATAACGTCTAGTCCTAGTGACATTTTTTTCAAGTCAGCATAATAATGGTTGATGAGGCAAACCAAGGGTCCCCTGTGGCATTCTGGGGACCCGCCAGCTCTCCCAATCAAGTCCCTTTCTCAAGCACAACAGTTACACCAGCCCAGCTCTTCTAGACTCCTCCAAATTCAGACTTGAATAGGAATGAGCTGGAGCTCAAAATGCTTGGCTCAAACACTGTTTAAAAGAAGGCTACAAAATGTCAGTCTCAATTTTTTGGGGTTAATGAACATTTTTTAGTTCAAGCCATTTCAACCAACCAGAGAAAAAGTTTTACAGGGGTCTAGGAGAGGCAGGGATTGATGTGCAGTGACAGTGAGCTCACTGATAAAATTAGAGGCTATGAGCAGGACTTTGGAGGGACAAGCAGAACTGTCTGGGTGGTACATTGTACCAAAAGGGCCCTCAGTCACAGCCTTCTCCACCAGTGATGTGAAGACATCTCATGTATACAAGGACCAGCTGACATGAGGGATACTTGCTCTTGCTGCAGATAGTTTCCACATATCTTACACCTCTGTCTCATTTTGCTTCAGAGCAACCAAGACAAATCTGATTTCCCTATTTTTTTATCTAGAGTGGGGAGGTGGGGGCAATTATATCCAAGATGCACTACAGGTTTATTTCACAACCAAGCAATTTATGGCATCTCTCTAAATAAGAATATCTGATTTTTATTTTTTTTAAATCAAAGACATAAATATTACAAAATTAAAGATCCTGCAGTTCATTATTGCCTACTAACTCTTTGTATGGGCTTTTTTTTTTCTCCTCTACTTGTACTGTAGCAGTTCTTAAGTTTTAAGTTTTGTGGTCCAGCTGTCATTTTACATTGAAAAAACTATATTATCTATCTTAACATCAAATCCACGCGATGGAAAAAAATTAAAACATCAACATATCACAAATGAATAGGTGCAAACAACAAAACCAAGGCACAACATTCTCACACCACCCTTTCCATAATTAGCTTTGTTTGCCATTAACATAGTTGATTTATATCCAATGTCGTCTCTGTGCTGTTCTGATTTAAACATCATTTTAATTTAACTGCCCTTTTTTCCTGTGGGGACTTCTTGTTAAAATTCCATTCACAACACAGCAATTTCTCTAAATTACACTGATGTAGGGACAAACTGATCTTATCAGCATCACTGAACTAGCATAGCACTTAATACAGGGGGTTTCATTATTTTTGCTGTGACATGACTTGCATCAAGCCTATTTACAAACACTAAACTGGTCTGAAGGAAACCATCAGCCAGACAGGTTGGCAGAAACACTTGACAGCAAAGGCTCAAGCTTATGTGTCTGCAGTAGAAAACACATGGAAGCAGCAGAAGCAAAACACACAAACACACAGCATTACCAAGAAAAGGTCAAGCAATTAACCAAAAATTACAGAATTTGGGATGTACAGTTACCCAGATTTACAAATAAAACAGTTTACAAATAAAACCATTCAATAAGACAAACATAAGCCGTTTGCATAGATCCTCCTAAAAGAACAGAGCATTTTCTCAGAAGAAATAAGAGCTAAGGTCTCCACCAAGTGTTATTTAGTATTCCCTTACAACTTCAGATGGACAAACTACAGCAACAGCTAGGAAGGAAGGGACCTCCTTTGATAACATAAAATGGGAAGATAGGGGTTTTTATACCTTCCAATGTACAAGCACTGATCTTGGACACCATCAGGAGAACAGACTGTAGTGCTTACTACTGTGCTCCAAACATGATGCTTTCTCTGTTTGTCAGTCAGGAATGAGATAATACAGAAAAAAATGGACATTTGTTAGGGGCTTTGTTCAATACACCGCTGTTTCACACATGCAGGTTTTTCTTCTACTTTTTTTTTCCCTAAACTAGGAGAGTCAACCTTTTTTTTTTTCTTTCAAAGCAAAAGGAAAGCCAAATCTTAGGCAGATAAGCAGAATACTCACTCAACCTCTGTCCTCCAATATTTCACGGTTCACAGTTTACAGTCATAACAGGATTTTGAATCTCGACAGCAGCCAGCATCGTGCTGGTACTATTTAAAACCTCCCTAATGGCACTGCCAGCAGGAGGGAGATAACAAGAACTCAGGTGTTTACAATCCAGAGCAGCAAGGGAAGCATTGGAGCAGAGAGATATTCAGCTACCAGACTCACCAACTTTTCTGCCTTATTAAGAGGAGAGAGGTAAGATTAAACAAAAATTAACTGGTGGCCTTAAAGTTTTCTAGAAATAGCTCTTCACATTTCAAAAACATGTCCTTGAAGGATGGATAGAACAGTGATGTTTTAAAAACATGCTCTTAGAAGATGGACAGGAGAGTCCTTCAGCCTCCCTCTTCTCCCCTAAGTACAATTCAATATAAATAATGCCACACAATTGCTTAAGAGGAAAGAAAAGACAAAGCTTAAAAGGTCTATCAGGTTTCAGTACAAATATGTCACTAGGAAAAAAAGTCTTTCATCTTGTATGCAGAATAAATTGTATGCAGGTGATATTTGAGAGACAGGTACCCACTAGGTATGCAGGTTAAAGCTTGCCTCATTAAATTTCAATTTTTGGCAGCTACTGACTGACAGTATCCAACTGTTTCTATGCTTAAACTCATGACACCCAAATCAGCAGCAATTTCATACCATATGCTCCAAGTAAAGGTCTTCAAGTACTCCCACAGTAAAGCCAAGTCTGGCAGGAATTGTGAATTTTCTTTTTTTTTTTTTTTATCCCCAGTTTCACCTTGAAAGCAGCTGAATATCAATTAAATAAAAATATCATAATCTCTTCCATTTTCTGTACACATTATGAAGAATGCGGGGCCATTAAATAAAAATTGCCAATATGACTACAATGGCCATGTTAAGTAATGCAGAAGACTGACCAGATAGAACTATCTTGCTATTTGGATCAATAGCAATTTCCCCTGGTATGTTTATCCATCAATGTTTTTAATGAAAAAGACCCTTCTTTAAGATGTCCAGCTTCCAGTAGAGAAAAGAGTATATTTAATTTTAGTAAAGTATAAACAAATCTCATTTACTAGACATAGGAGGCTAAAAGAGAATTTGAAGTTTGGCTGTAGTAAGATCTAAGATGAGCAGTCACATTAACTCTGTAAGATAATTAGGCTGAGACTCATTCTCATCTTCCAAATTCCGCTAGAAACTACCATTCCTCTTGAAATGCTTGATAGTTACAACAGGTTATTAATTCTGAGTTGCTGTGGGATTTTAGAAGTGCACCCTGACATCCATCAACCTGCACCCTTCTCAGCACTTCCTACTGTTTGCAGTGCCTGAACCAGCTGTGGGTGTTAACCACACACCTTAATTATGCCCCCAGATTAAACAGAATTGGGCTGAACAGATATTTACTATTTACTTACAGGAAAGTGTGTTAAAGGATTTTTCTTATCAGAGAAATATTCTGTAGTTTCAAATACAAGGATTGCAGAAAAATTACATTTTTTAAGACTACCTTGCCATCATGCAGTAAAACAAGTCTGTCAGCAGATCAAACTCAACACTGAACTTCAAACTAGCTATGTACTTCAACAGAATAAAAATAGCATTTATTTACATCAATACATAAAACAAGCATCTCAGGCTTGTTGGAGGCATTTTAACATCATTTAATAGAGGCACTTTGCAATCTTAGCATTTTGTAATGTGTTAACAGAGCTTAGTAGATTCTTAAAAAGATAAATATAAACTATTAATATTTTATGTGCCAAGATCTTCAGAAGTCTTTGGGGCTATTGATTACTTAAACCCATTAAGTGCTATTTTGACCTTAAATAGCTGGAGATATCTGCAAAGAGATTCAAGCTAATGAATGTAATGGTAATGGCAATTTTGAGAACAAGCAGGTTTTTGGCAGCTATCATTACTGATAATGAAATTTTCACTTTAGAAGCCACTAATCAGTAAATAGTAGCTGTTAGGCCAGTTTTGTCGAAAAGACTATTTCATCCTCTTTTTTTTTTTCTGATTCAAACATGTTTGAGTCCAGTTTTTATCAGGAGCACAGACCAAAAGACAACCATAAAATTTATGGCGTGAGTTTTCTAACTTTCATTTCTGCTTACACTTCTAAAAATGACTGAAGATAAGACTAAGTTTGCTTTCAACAGCAAAAAACAGATCCCAGCACAACTGGCATGAAAAAAAGAGGCAGTAGCTTACTCAACTATATTTTGTCTACCAATTCTTCAATATTTACTTTTAAAAGAAAGAAATAATGAATGCATTTCCAACCCAGTGGACAAAGAATCATCATCTAAAAAATTAAAATAGCATTAATACAAAAAATACACTGAATAGCTATAATTTACATCTTCATTTTCATATTCATAGCAATGGTCAGTTCAGATAGAAACATGGTAAATGCATAGAACTGAATGCAAAATACTTCTATTCCTTTGAGAAAATAAAGGCAGCAACTGCTGCCCATGCTTTGACCTGGTAAATATTTAGTCCTGCAGTTAATATATGAAAAGAACCTCTTCACACTCCCAAAATGAAGTGCTTAAAGAGTTGAGATTCAAGCAGATTTAGTGTTTTGTGCTTGAGGGTTTTTGTTTGTTTGAGGGTTGTGTGGTTTGTTGGTTTTTTTAAAAAACCTGGAGTACAAACTGAATTCCACTGAAATAACAGAAAGTTTGTCACCTGCCTTATTTGGAGCCATATCCTTCAGGGATGTCGAAAATGTCAGGAGCTGGATTTTTTCTTCATGCATCCTTTTCTGTTATCCACAGAAGATTGTATATTGTACATGGAATTTAATCAAGAGTGTGTACTTCATAAAAATAAACTTTTGAAGGGAAAAAAACCAATCTGAGTGAAAATATATTGGAGTATAGAAAACCCCCACAATAAACAAACCCACACCTTTCTTCCACAGACAAGATTTATTCTGAAGGTAAAGGACCACTACAAAGAAACTAGGAAAAAAATGATAACTCACATTATTTTGAGCAGTAATTCCTATTGCTCTGTATCACAGCTCATTCCTGGCTGATAAACAACAGAATCTGCAATCTCACTTTTACTAGCAGAAGAAATGGGAATAAGCAATTTCCCAAACAAAACAAAACAAAAACACCAACAAAACAACACACCCCATTAATAGCGAGATCAGCTTAGGACTGGAAAAAACCAAGAAAACAATGTATGTTATGAAAACTTTAATGTGAAGGATTTCCTCTGAAACTGGCTCAATTTGTCTTACTGAAAGGTAGAGAACACCCTGCAATGTGGTGTAAGAAGAGAAGCTAACCTCACACCACCTTCAAAAAAAAAATATCTAAAACAACAAACCAAAACCAGACAGAAAATCACTTGCTCTCAATTACTGATTTTGCTACAAATGGATTTGTTTTAGTTTATGCAATACAGTGAACTGATGTAGTAAGCACTATATATATAATCTCAGTAAGATCAGTACTCAAAATGTACAAAACCAGGTCACTTCAAATTTACAGTTCCCGTTTTTGAGAGTAAAGCAAGAAAAAGCAGTGTACTACTACAGCAAAATAACATCACCTATTTCCATACCAGGTTACAAAAAGACCTTGATTTTCTTAGGTGATGTATTTTAGTAGCAATGTTACCCTGTCCCTCCAGAGTGGAAGGTTGGTTTAATCATAGCAGAACGTGTATTCCAAACACCTTCGGAAAATGATTGATGATATGAAATACAAAACCTTAACCCTCAAAAAGCAGATAATATGCTTACTGGCTAAAAGAAAAAAAAACAAAAAAACACAGGAGTCCAGCAGTTGCCTCCATGACAAGGAGCAACTGCATTTTTCATTTTCCTCACCCAGATTTGAGCCACCTCAGATTCTACTGGGAATATTAGCAAAGCACTATTTACAGCTGCTCCACCTGTACACATGAAAGTGTCTCCATTTTTGTTTTACAATTTCCTTTCAGAACAACTGTTTGCCTGTGTCTTGCTCACAGCTGATTAATCTCACTGATCACACTGCACTGTGACACTGACAATGACTCAGAGTCCCATTTTGTTTAAAACTTATCATTAAAAACTTATTTAATTAACATAAAAAACTACTCAAGAAGCCTATACTTTTAAAGGTTAAAAACAACAACTTAAGGTTTTTTCTGGCTGGGATTAAGGTGGAATAAAGGTGCAGGGCTGACACCAACTATGTTTATTAAAGCTTTAAGAACAGAATCTGTTGAAAATGTTACCCCACTACATCTTAACTGCAGGTGTTCAACACACAAGATTTGTATTTGATGCTCTCCTATGATGTACAATCCTTTCTGTAAATCCCTGGAAGGCATTTGACTTCAGCTCCTAGTGCCCGTCTCTTTCAGAGTCCTGCCTGATAAGAAAATCTTCACCTGAGAAAAAGGCAGCCCTGATGTCCCAGCCCTCATTTCCCTTTCCCAGGTTTCCCCTCTCAATGCCCTAACATGACCAGTTGGCTGAGAAGTCACAACACAAGCCAATCTGTTCCAAGGTAGGAGCGTTTGATGGGCAAACAAAAAAGAACAAATTGAGCTATTAGTCCATATAAAAATGTTGCAAAAAAAGCCATCTTGAGAAATCACTTTGAAACAGTGATTTTAAAGGGCATTTAATGGATGCTGAAAAACAAATTCAAAGCTCCATTTCTTATAAGGTGCTTTTCCTACAAGGACTCTGGTATTTCTCCTCAGAGACTGTGTCCCTTTCTCATGACATAGCACAGAAATCCAACCATAAGAGCACACTTCCACCTGCTGCAAGATCTCAGAGCAGGACTGAGTTTCATCTTAAGCAGTGCCAGGGCTAAAAAATGACAGGTCTGTTGTTGCAACCTTTGCTGCTCAAACCAAGAGGTTCCTGTGTCTTCCCAAAGAGCACACTGAGTTATCCAAGCTGGCAGCAGAACACAAAAGGAGACTGGAGACAGCTGCTCCAGCAAAGCTGCTCACGTCGGGCTTTTCCTTCAGCACAGGGACAGTGTGGAGAGGGGGACCCAACAGGGAAGAAGAGATCAGGGACAGAGAGCTCTGAGATAAATTAGCTTCAGACTCCTTGAAAAGAGAGACAGTCGCCTGGGAAGAAAGAGGTGGCTGGTTTTTAAAAGTATTTTTATCCTTGTTAGTTATAATTGATTTATTATATGCATATATAAAATTAAACTAATCAGGGGTCACAAATCAAAGACAAACTTCCGGTCTAACCTTCATCCCCATATAGCCTCAGATATAATTAGTACTATGGGACTTTCCTAGCTTTCTATCAATTTCTTCCCTCAGAAAGGGCAGGGTGCTGTTCTTTTAAAAATAGCGTATAACCAGAACGTTTGAAATATCAGTTACAAGACCACAGACAACACCTTTAAGTGCTGTCTGCTGTCATTATTTTCTAAAATAAATAAATTCCTAAAGGAGGAAAAAGATTACGAAGACCCACATACTTTCCACCAAATCAGTAAGCACTGAGACAGCAATAAGAGAAAGGAAATTGAGAGTAATTTCTTGTACAGGACTGCTGTTTTGCTTGACACACAGGAAAATGCAATTTATGACACCAATAGCAAAGAAAAGAATAATTTTTGAAGTCAGGTAGTATTGCTCATTTCATTTCTATTAATATAATGGACATAAATTTGAGACATTTAATAAGTCACTAAATCCCACAGAAGGAGGCAGCCTACTACTCTCAGCAGCAGCACTTCCCTAGAGCTTGTGCCAAGCTGTTAAGAGAGCAGCAAATGCAAGTGCTTTATAAATATTTCTGCAGGACTGTAAATACCCAGTTCAGTGGGGAATACCTGTGTACACACAGGAAATACCAAAGTTAATGCAACATAAACAGGAGGAAAAAAACCCTATGCTACCCAGGACTGCTCTGTCTCAAATGCTCTCTCACGTGTCCACTATGCCTCTACTCTGCACAGATACATGTTAGATACAGGTAATCATTAAATTAACTTAATTTGCACTGTCCCCAGTGCTGAGTCCAGCTTCTGACCACATATCCTCATCAACTTGGCTCCAGCCTCAAAACACCTGAGGATTTTTGACACTGAGATGTTCTAGGATTCCTCCTCGGTCAGCTACTAGTCAAGAATTGGGGGCCAGGACTATGGTAAAGGCCAAGGGGAAGTACCAGCATTTGGAGAACTTGCAGCCACTCGTTCGCCTGTCTCATCACAGTCCAGACAGAAATGAAAAGTATGAAATAGCTTTAAGAAATGTGTTTCCCAAAATAATGCTAATTTACACTGACTGCTTTAAGATTATTTGGGAATGATGGGGAAAGTGTAGAAAAAAGACTGGGAGAAGCTGTTCTGTGGTGTAAAAGGGTTCTTTCATTCAGATTTTTGCACTATCAACACCACAGCCCCTTGACCACCATCTCACAGCAGGGACTACACAACAGAATGCAGCAGGATTATGTATTTCCAGTATTATAGCCCTTGTTTCCAGCTTCTTCCCACCTTATTCTCTAGCTCCAAAACCACTAATCAGTCCTTCCCTGACACCTATAATGTTAACAATTTTTATTCACAAGCTATTGCTAACATCTTCCAATTTATCTTCTCCTTAATCAGTCATTCTGCATTTTAGATGTAACTCACTACATGGAAATAGCTGTTCTGAGTGATAAAATTTTATCTATTTATGTTTACACAAAGGACTACTCATTTCCCATTCAGGATCTAACATACAGATAAGCCTTAATGCAGAGGCATAGCTGGGAAAGATCACTAAATAAAGGACCTTGGGATGCCTATGCTGGTTTTCTCTGGGGTAGAGTTAATTTTCTTCATAGCAGCTGATATGGAGGTATGGTTTGGATTTGTGCTGAGAACAGTGCTGATAATACAGGGATGTTTGAGTTGCTGATGAGCAGTGTTTACATAGAGTCAAGTTCTTTCTGCTCCTTCTGCCATTCCACCAGCAAAGAAGGCTGGGGTTACACAAAAAGCTGAGAAGGGAAACAGGTGGGACAGCTGATCCCAGCTGACCCAAGGGACCATATGGTGTCATGCCCAGCATATTAAGCTAGGAGGGCACATTTGGAGTCATGCCAGACAGAAGCACAATTTTTCTTAAGTAAGAATAAAAAGACAAAAGTAGAGCACTTACCCTACTTGAAATCATTCTTGTACAAAGACAACTGCTAAAGGTTTCCCAAATTCGTCATTGAGCCCATACTGGAAAGAATATTAAGCACACAACAGATGCTCCAGCCTAGTTCATACTTGGACATTCATTCACAGAAGAAACATTGCAGATAAAACTTGGACTTTTCCATTACCTACAAGCTTAATCTGTGTTCTACAACCCCATTTATTGGGTTAGCTATCTAAAAAGTAGCAGTCTCATCTAAAAAAGACATTCAAGAAGGAATTGGTTTCTTACTTTCCCCTGAAAACAGGAAATTCTTCACAGAAGGGGCAAGACAAAGCGTTAGTCTTTGTTGGGGGCTGAAGTAAGTGCAGAGCTACTACAGGTACCGTAAGTAAAGAACACTGTAAACATGTGCACTCAAAACTCCAGTGTTAATCAAATAAATTACTCATGCACCCCAAACAAAAAAAAAAAAATCAGAACAGCCTCTGGACCTCCTCTTAAATACCAGACAGACCCTTACATAAGCAGTGAGTTAATACAGATAACAAGCTTCACAAGAATATGTGTGCCAGAACAAGTCACCCACACAATGATTGTTGCCATTTTCTTCCAGGTTTCCCCATCTTTTCAAATGGGAATCTACATGATTTTTTTCTATTTACAGGAAGAGCAAACACACACCCCATTAGCACAACTATCAACGGCATCATTAGTTTTTCTTCTACAGCCCATAATTATATGTACAATAGACCACAGGCTAGAACCAAAAGCAGGAGGCCATGGGTTTCAGCTTTGATGCTTTTGATGCCACAAGCAAAGAAAATACAAGGGAAAAGACCTACCCAGAAAACCCTAAACAACCTCAATACAAAAAAACCAAACGAGTATCAGCAGGGAGAAACATGTAACTGCCTGAAGAGGAAAAATGGTACTGAAATAATATTCTTTACTTTGAACTGCCCACAGCAAGAAAAGCCCACTCTAAAGACACTTCTTCACCTTACCCACTCTATAAGTGCATTTATATAAATAAACTTTACAATTTGATTGGTTGTCTATAACCACTATAACAAGACTTATTTTGAGCTTTTAAACTTTGGGTTTACTCTTCATCACCAAGAACATGTCTGAGCTTAATCTGAAGTGAAGATTAACCCTAACCCTCCAATTACACTGTTACACTCTCAGTAAACTCTAATACAGCTGGTGTTATAAAAAAAGGGGCTAATTTTGTATGGAAGGAAGTTTCAAAAAGGCACAAACTTCTGGGAAGTCACAAATCAAACACCCCACTGTAGTATCTAAATTATGAGTACAACTCAACAAGGGGTCATTGCACACCACCCTCTGTTATTCTTCACAAAGGTGAGCTCTATTCCACAGAACCAATCCTTAGATCTTACACAAAATTACTGGAAAAATAAAGCCTCATTAAACCATCTGCACAGAAGAAATATGGAAACTATCATGAAGGATATTAGAGTTTATTTAATTTTGGCCAAGGGTGGGAGCAAATTCAGTATTTTTTTATTTTTAAGACATAACACTTGTCACATCATTGTACAATGGCCTACCTGACTGTAGATGACTGTCTTCCCTCAAAAAAAGAGATTTTTCAAGTACAAATTTAAATGGCAAAGGTGTTATTTTCATTGCAACCATAACCTTTAAAGTAAGTAGGTACTTAAGAACAGAGCTACTGTCCACATCTTCTAGTGACACTGGAATGAGGAAGTGACAAGCTACAATCTGTCGGGTTTTTTTTTTTAAAGCTCATTATTTCTTCCAGTATTTGGAGCAGCTGGTAAAAGTAATCATTTGGCAAGGTCTGTCAAGGGATAAAATAAAAGTGTATTTGCTATGGTAGATTACATACTTTAAACCAAAATGAAAGGCTGAAACATACAAATATTTACGAAAGAACAGGGGCTTTCAGACTTCCAAATTGTGCAATAAATATGCATGCACACACGCTAGTTCAGATGAACACATCACTTTCACTATACGCTCCACTATTTAACTCTTCACAGATGCATCTTCACAGCCTTAGAGATTCACTGAAACACTGCAGATGTGCAACACACTTCTGTATATCAGAATAATAATAATAATAACATTAACAATTTTAATCAGTAAACCACACATCACCTGAAGATCTCAGGAACAAACATGCTAGTGCTCTATACTAATGTGAGAAAGCCCTGACACCCACATCACACGTACCACCCAATGACACTGTTACGTTCCCATGTCCACCCGGATAAGAACAGCTCTCAGGACTTGCTGGCATTGTTTGAAATGCTTTATAAAGTCATGTCATGAAAACTCAGCATTTTCTTTTCTTCTGGAAAGCCACTATTTAAATTTCATCAGGGATATCAATTTGCACAGACCAAACAAATCCTGGTGCAAAGAGATTATGCACCTCTTTGTGATAAGAGGGAAGGGATGACATAAGATTCACCAGAACTCATTAACCACTTTAGAAGATACACACACAGGAGGAATTATTGCAACCCCTGGATGAGCTTGGAATTCAAACACAATAGGAGACACAGACAACATGGGATAAGTGGAGCTGTGTATCACCAGCCTCATTGACAAGAGACAGTTTAAAAACTACACCAAACCATCTGCTTGGCAAGACAAGTGTTTAGACAGCCAGTTTACTTTTGAGTTCCAGCCCAAAAGATGCAGCCCCATTTCTACTGGTGTTTGTTGCTGAGCTTTTTTTTTTTCTGCAATATTGTAAATAATCCAAACTTTCAAAAACCAAAATTTTAAGCTTCTACTTGTACCTAAGGGAATATCACTAGAAAGTCTACACCAACTTCTTCTCCAGAAGAAGGCTACAAGTAAGATGTTTTCCTGCTCTTAGAAGTCCATTGAAATGAAATACTTCTTCAGCAACATCCTTGTCACAGCAGTCAAAGAAAACATCATTCCTAGTGATACAATGATGCTTCTAGTCTTATCCCATCAGTTCAGATGAGCATTAAAAAGCTGGACTAACTTGGATGCAACCATTGAACAAAATATAATCTTAAATTAAAAGATACAGGAAGAGGAGTATTAATAAAGTTCTCACGCTGATTCACTCCTTGCTGTTAACACAGCCATGGAATTACAGATATCAGTTGATCCATGGAATTCAAAGGTACCTCAAAAAGCCTTATTTCAGTCTACTTAAACATTCAAACTTTGCAGTAATACCACACTGGGAACCTGAGTGACAATAGCTACAGATTAAGTGCTTCTAGGTATGGGCCTGTATCTTTCTATACATCACCTTCGTATTTTCAGTGCTACTTAGCAAAATATTCATAATAATCTTTCAAAGGTCTAGAATGAGGATCCAATAAAACCAAAATACAATTAAGAAAGAAACTAAAAGGTAAAAGTATTACTCTAACTTCAAAATATCCAGTATTTACTTGAAGCAGGGTAACAGATGGGCCAGAAACTATTTTTTCTGGCTTTCTCCTAGCTCCTGGACCTACATCAGACCTCATCACTAAACAACAGAGGTGCAAGGACTGCATGTTAAAGCAGGAGAGAAGAGCCACAAGAATCTGATGGGGAAACTGCTGACAGTACATAATCAAAACATGCACTAATTGATTAAACTTTAAGGCTGATTTTCAAAATGCATGTTCAAGGACAAGTCATACAAGTTGTTCTTGCCTAAGACAGGAATTTCAGCTACCAACCACACAGGTTAAGCAAGAAGGAAACACTTCTTTATCTACTGGCTTTTTTATTACTCGCTTACTAGTGTGTATTTTAAATCAACTGGTATTACTAAAATGGACTCCTTTATGTGGTGAAATAATATGAACAATAACACACAAGTTTCTCTGCTAGAATAGCTGACTCTAGTGCTACCACTAGAGTGCTCAAATTGGCAATAGACAGTGTTCATTTTCCAGAGGCATCAAACCCACGCCTTGAATTCACAAGAAAAACAAAATGTATTTCTTTCGGAAAAAAAAAAAAACCTTGTCAGAATCAGTATCAGAAGTTAGTAATTCCCCATCCAACAGGGAATCTTTTCAACTGAATATGAGGATTTCAGACTAAGCTATTAACTTGCAAAGGCTCAGAACAGACAGCTTTCCAGTCCCACAATCAAAGCAACATGACCTTCCTGCAATTTGTAAATGCAGTGCAATTGGCCAGTTTTGCTTTCCCAATCACTATAAGACTTGTTCCCATGTATAGCAGTACTCATCTCCAGGCATTTTAATGAAAAATCAACTATTTCTGATGAAAAAGATATGCAGTTTTGTGGCTGATATTTGTAGGAGTTCTTACGCTATTCTGCGCTTCACTCCTTGTCTCTAAGTCATTAATTGCAAATGGCTGCTGCTGGGGAAGCCATACCTTTGGAAATGCAAGACTAGGAAACCCTGGAGTTTCATGGAAAGCATTCTTCTATCTGCACAGTAGCAGGGCTCCAACAAGCATGACCACTGGGTATAACCCTTCGCAGAACTCTCTAGATGTATTTTAGGATCTTACCCTGGTCTAAAATGGCCAGGATACTTCAAGGACAAGTTTAAAAAGAACAAAAAGAAAAGTCCCTTATGCAAGGGCTCAAATGAGAAAATCCATTTCTCATTAGAGTATATTAGCATAATCAAAAGACCTTGCTTTTGTTAGACAGAAAATTCTTCTGTTGATCACAGAGGGAAACTCATGGCTGACTCGGAAGAGTCTAACTCAGACTTACGAATTCCAAATACCCTAGGAAATAATACAGACCTTGATATCACCACTGCCTGTCCCCAGTAAAACGCAAATTAGATTATGAAAAAGAATACAAACCCTTTCCCTCCTCTGAAAACCAACAAAACTGACAATTTCTCAGCTTTTTTCTGTCTCTTTCACAAGTTTATTGTGCTCTAAGGCTTGGATGAACCACTGAGGTCATGGAGTATAAACACAACTAATCTATGTCAGCCAAAAATTTGAAAGATTATATCTAAAAACTACAGTAGAATATATGCTGAAACACACTGAGACATCACAAAGATGTTTTGTGCCAAGCTTCTTAGTTCTCTGTTTTCCTTGTTTCAGTGAAGAAGGAAGGAACTGAGGCAATTATTGTTCCAAAAAGGTTAGTGCATCTTTATAGACAGAAGATCCAGGCAAAACCACCACCTGTTATTTCTGGTTTCAGTTTGGTGTGCACCTTTCCACAAAGAAACAGTGGAGTCCCTGTCCCAGAGCTCTCACCATGCATTTAGACAAACATCAAGATGAAGTTTGCAAAGACGCAAACTCCATAATTTAACACGGTTTTTTATTCGCCTTGTGTGTATCCTTTCGAAATGCAGGTCAGAGCCAAATAGTCAATGCAAAAGGAAATAACAATTTGATCTTTTTTAGTGGGAACACTGTATTGTTTTTCTGCTGTTCTTGCATATCTGCAAAAGTAACTTGTTCCAACTGTGTTTCTCCACCATGGAGCACAAGATTTGCTACTCAACAAGATTCCCTTTCCAAGGCAGAAGAGAGAAAAGAGTAAATTTGTATAATTCTTCCTTTGTATAAGGATTTCCAATTTTGTTTAAATTCATTTCAAAAATAACTTCCCCTGCTCCTGTAGCTCTGTGCGAGCTCATATCCCAGCACACAGCTACTCTAGAAGAAACTTCTAGAATATATCAGCTTTAATACAATTTTCACAGCAGGCTCAAAATACTTAAAAGGAAGGAACATCACTATCCTGTTTTATTGAACTTGCATCCCTCCCATCATCACAAGTTCAGTTTTACTGAAATATTCCTGCACTTCTCTGCTGGCCTCTGCTTTTATCCAGAGCTTTTCTGGATAAAAATCTCTTCTGTTTCTGAGAGAACAGATATCCCCCTCCTGCCTAACCACTTACATCACTGAGGAAATCATCCCCTTGATTGCCCTAACAGTGCATTAGCAGTTAAAAATATATATATTCTACCACTTAGGCTTGCATGCCTGAAAGAGCAGATGATGCCCAATCAAGCAGCTTTTCTGCTCTAAGATCCCCCATCAATTTCAATGCAAATTCCCCATGGAGAATGACTACAAAGACTGGGCTCCCGTAAATATTTATAGCATAATTCAACACAGTTAATGAAGTAACCATGACACAAACCAGAAAGAATACAGTCCTTAGCCACATGAATAGAAATTAATATATACACATAGATATCATCTAAATCATGAAACAACTATGGACTCTGCATTGCTAAATAGTGCAGCTGTAACAACACAAAAAAACCCTTGAATCCTGAAAGGTAAAGATGTTTAACAGAAAAACAGTAGAAAAGCTAAATTTCACTTTAGGGGAAAAAAAAAAGTGTGGAAAATCAGCATAGGTGACCTAATTTATGGTTCAGGTTTTTTTGAATAGATACAGTGATATGCAAACTACTCCAATACTAGCAAAAAGGCAAAAAAAGTGCTTCAGGTTAAATGCCACTGACTAAAAAAAATAAAATACAGAAATTGAAGGATGTGTGCTCACATGAAAGGTATCCACATATGATAATTGTACCCATCTCTTAATCTCCAGTCATCAGTTTTACACTTTTTTACATATTCTCTAAGAGGTAAGTTCCTAATATTGAGCGCTTATCAGCACACACATTGACAGTTTCAAGGAGTTTTGCTCAGGAAAAACAAGACTTCTAAGCTGCAGTCATCTCATTTTTACAAGCATCTGCTATCTTTATTGCTTTAGGATTTAACATTCAAAAGGGTATATACAGCATCTAGTGATTTAAAAGATTTTCCTCCTCACTGTAAAATCCTTTGAAAATACGATTGGGTGTTCATATGCTTGCATTTCAGTTGTATTATGGAAACTGATAGAAATTAACCTAAAACCTAATATTCTACCCTCATGACTACATAAAAATCATACTTCAATCTACTACTTCTACCCTTGTTTAAAAAAAAAATAAAAATCAAACAAAAACTTGAATTATATATAATGTGTGAAGCCAATTAAATTAATTCCCTAATTAGATATTCTTTTCCCATTACCCAAAAAATTGGTATTTTATGCAATGGAAGTGTGCACAACACGTTATTAATCAATGTCAACAATGTGAAAGGTTGCAAAGATAACTACCCACCCTTATAGAATCTGGGCACATGGCCAAAAAGAAAAAAAACCCACACACATGGATATTAAGTTATCATCAATGGTTATGAATAGTTCTTGGCTTCCAAAGTTCAACACTCTAACATCTGACATACTGCCTGGATCTGCCTCACAAAGACCATGATTTCAGAAGGGTTTAACTGCACAGTGTTCTCTGTGAACATGCAGTGCATTGCCACATATGCTGACTGACAACGTGCTTGGACTGCAGACACACAGTAAGTTAAGATATTGGAGCCTAAGACTCAATTTTGAACTATTTGCTGAAGTGCAGTCACATTTTCCTCTCAAACATTAAGGATGAAATGAACCTATTAAACAGTCACATTGTTCTATGATATCTTTGACATTATCTGCTAAGGAGACAACACTACATTACAAATAAAAACAAACAGTCTTTATCCAGCCATTAAACACAAATCAAGACTGAATGCTTTCATTATTTAGAGGCTGTTAAAAAGTTCTAAGTTGAAATCTGCTTTCTAGTTTAATAGGAATGGATATAGGAATGGAAAATAACTCATAACATAAAAAGCACTCTAGATTACTAATCTTAATTGGCAACAAAAGATTATCATTTAAGTTCATCATAGCAATTGACTTGCAATAGAGTAATTTCAGCACACTATTCTCTTTCATAAGAAAATCAGTCATGCCAAACTCCCAGATGAATTTGGTCATGATAACTGGACACCCCTTAAGTTGGCTAAAATCATGCAAGCTTTAAGGAAACATAATTAGATCCTGTTGTATTCCTCTGAGGACCACACTAGCAGACTTTACATTAGCTCTCTTCAAAAGGCCCAAACCCAGCTGGGGCAGTAGCTACAATGCACTCTGGGTCACTTCTGTCAGTGTGACGTTGTTGACAGTCCATGTGGAGGTTTGTCAGGGATGGGGGTTGTCCTTCTGACCCCAGGACCAGATGCAGCTGAGAAGTACTGGGTGAATGAAGCACATCTACCAGCACTGACTGTGGGGCACACAGCACTTGCCAGGGTTGAGACAGGACAGACTTTGTCTTCCTCTCTCCATTCCCTAGCTTAGACTCCCCCCACCTGACAAGTCACTGAAAAATAAAAAAAAAACAGTTTTCTCTGTCCTGAAAAGGCCTTACTGTAGAAGTTATCAGAACCGCTACTGTAACCCAAAGAAGCAGGACACCAGAGAACTTTATACTATGCTCTCATCAAAAGTCATGAGATCTATTAAACAAATTAGTGGTTTACTTGGAAGATACCTAGCAAGACAGACTAATTAGTATGTATGATTTGTATATATACACACCTCTTGAGACATTCAAAACATCTTGGAACAACCTTAATCCTACATCCTTCTGCACTTGATAGTGACCAGCTTCTACTGCAGAGGAAGTGTTACCAGTCATGGTACATCACCCCATGGCAGAGGAAATGACAGGGAGGAGAGGACAGCAGTTACTGCTTCATCAGCTTCAAAAACATGTACAACTGATGCACATTAGACAAAGTTCTTCAGCTGTCCTTGCTCCCCAGGAGCACAGGGCAGAACCAGAGGGGGATCACCTCCATTTCCACATACACCTCTGGCTCTGTGGGACATTTCTCTCAGCCCAGCTGCTCTTTTTAGAACACACCAAAACTCTGTACAGACAGAAATTTTCTGTACCTCAACGCACACATGAAAAGCCACTATGGAACAGTAAAAAAACAAAAAAAAGCTACTGTGGAGCAGTACAGTCATTTACAGGCTGCAGAGTATTGTGGTTGTGTTGTGTTTTGTAACAGCTATTTGTTTGTTTGTTTAGGGGGTTTTGTTATTGTTTAGAAATAAGGACACTTCAATTTTTAAGTACATTTCCTCATGTGAGGTGAATGCTTGCATCACACTTGCTTTCCATGTGTATTGTGTTCTTTGATGCAAGACTCAAACAAGTATTTCTCATCATTTATCAAGATTATCAATTTCTAACTTCAGTTTTACTACCAGCAACAAAAACCCCAAATAAAAAACAAAACCAGCACTGCAAGAATAAGTGAGTTCTCCTCCAGCTTCCCATCCTCCATCACTCTTCTATTCTCCCAAAGATTAGCCAAAGATCTTGGAGCTACATTGCCTAAAAGCCACACAAGGCCATGCTGACAGCTGGATTAATCTGAAAGCAATGTGCACCTCCAAATAGGGAGGCAGGGGGGAACCACAAGAAAAAAAAAACAAAATTAGCTTAATCCAAGAGGAATCCAATACTGGGAGCAGTGTTTCTCAGATATTCTCATCTGCGTTGGGCAGTATTGAAGGGGTCATCCAAACAAGTTATCCCCTGAAACGTGAAGCTGCAGCAGCAGGACAGTGGCAGACAGAGCAGCCCAACCCATGTGACACACTCAGATTGTGAAGGGTTCCTTTGGTTGAACTTTTTTGTAAAGCTCCAGAGATGCTTCTTCCTACTGGCACATACCCAGGCTGGACCAATTATCACCACCCAGCTGCAGCACTTCCCAACTCAGATCCTGCCAAAACAACCTAAAGAAAAAGAGAGGGAAGATTTCCTTTAACACCTCAGCATTTCACACACTCTACTCCTGAACCACAGAGCTCCATCTTTCCTGCTATTATTTACAATTGACAATTGGAAACTAATATTCTCCTCCATGAAGAGATATGCTTATACATGGAAAAATATACATGGAAAATTTCCATGCTTATACATGGAAAAATCCAACAGCTACATCTACAAGCCAAAAATATATTATCTACAGAACAAGACAGATTAATATAGGAGACTAAGAACACTGTGTTTATGCCATTACTGATCACAATGCATGTTACAAAATCTGGATTTTCTGCTAATGCCACTCAGTACATATCTTCTTTCTCATTGTAATTCTGTCAAAGCGTTGAACACATTGACTTCACACTCAGCCACTGTAAGTACAGTGCACGACATCAGACCACCCACCATCAATTCCAAGCCCCAGGCTCTCAGAAAAGCAATCATCTGCCTATCTATCTAGAAAGGCCCTTGCCTGTACATGCTTCCATCTATTCTGGCATTTCAACATGCTGTACTGCAATCCAGGTTACTACATAGATTACAGGATGAAAAATCTCCCCCACACTCACCTTTCATCCTCTGCCAGCTGGTCTATTATGCCATGTCATCTGAGTTTTAAAAGGATGCACCCATGTATTTATTTTCCCCACCTGATAAATATTTATGAATATTTTATTCCAGTCCTAACACATACAGACTATAACTAATCTTCCTTTAATTTAGTCAAGCACCTTAAAGGAAAAGGAGTTTGAAGGCAGGCTCTTCCCATTGCCAAACCTGAGCTCCAGCAGTCAGCATATTAATCAAAATGATGCCAGTTTAGAAGGCAAATTAAAAAGACAAAACAACAAACCAGGACATAAGATTAATATGAGCATCACATCAGTGGAGTGCAGTATGTAAAACCTGTGAAAATTAAATGTTTGAAATAAACATTTCTGGTGTTTTGTGGTGGTCTTCTCGTTCACAAAATGTGAGCTATCAGCCTAAATAGCATTAAGATCAAACATTATACAATCAAGAGATGGCTGATGCAACTTTCATTCATTTCCAATATCTTATGTTGATCTTGATCAAGGCTGATTTGGGAAGGGCATATTTTCAATAACTGAATTAGCACCATCTAGTTTTTGTTTGATTAGTTTAACATTCATGTTATGAACCAATGGAAAAATAATAGAACAAATGAGGTCCAGTTCATGCTCATATCACAAAAAAAAATTGACTATAATCCAACTTTCCTTATCCTAACCATTCCAATTATATGATCTCTAGTTTCTAACCACTATCACTCCTACTGTGTTCACAGGATTTACTTAAAAATTTTAAGTATCACAGTACTAAATTAACGACATTTTAAAAATTCACTACCTTGCTTGACATGATACAGCAAACATCAATGAAGAAAATAAGGCATCTGAATTAGGAGACTTCAGAGAGAGACAGTGAAATAACACAGGCAATTCCATCTGCCTTGTTATATTTTTGGAGTAGTCATATTGGATGTATGTTGTTTATCCAAAACAAATCCTCCAAGTTACTGAGGATCTGATAGTCACTGCTGTCATCACAATGAAGAACTGAAAGACTTTAGAAAATAAACTGCAAGCTAAATGCTAGCAGCACGTAGAGCTCTTATTTTCCACCTATAAGTGAGGTTTTTCATAAGAAGCTTGCCTTATCTACAATTTCTCAACTGTTATCAGATCTCAGAAGCTACTCTCTTGCCCCTCAGCTCCCTTGAATACAACTCCCTTTTTTAGTGCAGAATACTTCAAGAATAGCTACACAAGTCTGAATACATATTTATTACCATCAATGTGCGATACCCTCAAGAGATTTCCATGCATCATAATCTGTTAACAAGAAAAGCAATCACAGTCTTCAATACCAGGCTATTTTTTCCCTAACATTGCAAGGACAAGCTAATTTGTAAGCCAGATCATTTCCTTCTAAAGGATGAATGACAGTCTTCTGTAAAGAAGGGATTTTTATAATTCTACCACAAAAATCGCAAGATTTTTTTCTTACTGCACCACAGAAATTGACGTCCATCCTTTCATTGACTTTTACTTCCATGGGAATGCTGCAGGAGCCTCTCAGTCTCCCAAAAATGTGTTTGGTTCCCATCAGAAGCTGCAGAAGACTCTTGTGCAGTTGGAGAAAGGTTGAGGTATCTACATTGGCTCCATCTCCCCTTAATGCTGTGCACAGAGACCACAGGTCACTGCCACATCCTCTGGGTTATGTTGCATTGCCAGATAAAGAGGAGAAACAGTGAGTGGACTGACTAGCTAAAGGGTTTGTGCAAGAAAAGGCAAGAAACTCAGATGTATTATCACTTCCAGTCTTCCCCAGCAAAGGGAAATTATGACTTATCTAGAAAACAATAATAAGGTACTGCATTACAAAGGAAATTCAGCTGGGAGAATAAGCTCACTTAGTCCAGCAGTCTCCTATCAGTTATTTTAGAGTTAGACCAATGTAACCTTGAACAATTTTAGAAGAAAATACCATTTTCATCCACAACACACCTATTTCACTGCCAGGTTCTATTACATTTTAAGTATTCCTCTTAATAATCCTTTCAAAGCAACCCATGAACACGAATGCAAACACAAACATATGATGCTTTCCAAGAAGAAATACCAAAGAAATACACATTCGTCACACTCACCAAGACCAATAAATATACTTAAAGTTGTCTGTTGTAATGGATATACACCTTAACAAAGAAACTTTATTTCTTTGTTAAAGAATATACTAGAGCTTTGCTGCTACTGGAAGATATCACTAGCATTTGTGTTAAAATTAGAAATTGCTGCAGTGTGCAAGCATAAATAAATCTATACCACGTCTGTCAAATTAGACTATAATCAACCAGAAAAACCCCTAACACTGAGTGCCTAAAAATAAATACTGACAAATGCGTGTCTCTCTCTCCCTAATGCCTCCCTTTCTGGAAGACCCTTGAGTCCCGAAGACTCCAAGCTTTGCAATATGCCCTAAAATTAGTGAAGTCTACATTATCACAGAGACTATCTCCTGTACACTCCTTCCTCATTTTCCCCATTCCCTTTCCTACGATTACCTTCACCAAGAATATCACAATAGATAGCAGACCTCAGGGATATCAAATTTGCTTCCAGGCACAGATATAACGAGAGGCAATGTCTAAATGTCCAATTTGAATTTCCCAGCTATTTAGGTTTTGAAGTATTTTATACCATGGCCAACACATTATTCCAAGTGACAATTACTTCAAAGCCAGAGGGTATCCATTTGCATAATAATGAACATTTTTCTAAGGAGGTGTGTAGGAAACTACACACTAATGAGTCAGAATGCATATTATCTGAAAGTTACACTTGCTTTATAAAAATAATTGAAAACACAACTTCTAGTGTTTACCTTCTTGTACCTTTTATGTAAAAGACAGAGATATCTATCCTATTAAATGCACAGGACATAGAACTAATTTTTGCAACACTGAGTCATCTGTCACTCAGTAATTTCCACTGGACTTTTCCCATGATTAAGGGCTGGGAAGTGGACTGGCTTCTGAAGCAGTGCATCGGGTGAAATGCATCCTATGGCACAGGGTTTATTACATCTTAATCACAGAAAGAATAAGGGAAATTCAGCAACTTCTGCTAAACCACTGTTAAAGAAGGGAATGAGAGACAAAATGCATTTTACAGCTGCAGAAACATTTCCAGGAACACTCTGGTATTACAGGTAATTTTTTTTACAATCTAACTAGCAACAGAAGAATTTTTTTACTAAGTAGAAAGTTCTTTTTAGCATCCTACAACCTTTTTTAATATCAGAAGTTAACTTGATTTTGAAACAAGTGTTCTTATACTCCAAAGAATATATCCTATATTACATAGCACTTACCTGTATTTGCTGCTTGATCCTTTTGATTTCATTACCTTTGAAATTAGATTGATGAAGCCATTAGGATCTTAGCAATGAAATCTTCATTCATACCACAGGATGTGGAAAACTGGAGTAAGAGGCTCACTAATGCACTGAGCCACAGCTACAGCATCATGTCCAGCTTTCATTCTTTAGCCCACACTCACAAGGGCCCCAGACAAGGGATCCCAAAGCCAACTAGAGGTGACAGAATATATAATCCACCCCAGAGATGGAGATTTTCCACAGAATCAAGACGCCTGGCTAAATTTTGAAATATCCCAGCTAATTTATGACCATTAATACTCATAGTCACCCAAGATAAGAACAATAATCATATGCAATGCCTTAGGGTTTAAAAGCCTGTCGTCAGCAGCAGCAGCTGGAAGAAGGGCTGAATTTCTTCCCTACACACAAGGCAAGCAGCTGATGCATCGTATTGCTGGGTTTCTGTCCAGCTCTGAAAGATCAGCTATTGATCAGTGCCACTGGAAACACAGCATACCAGACACTGTTGTAGGATTTGAACGAGCAGATCACGCCAGTGTAGTCTTAATCTACCACAAGAGAAGAAAGGGGGAAAAGCCAGTTTAAAATTATATGATGTATAGATACACAGAAATGTAAGCAGGTAAATTCTTCTAGGCATGAGCAGAGTCAGGGGTGCCATATAAAGTCCTCCTCAGCACTGATCCTCACTCTAAGATTGAGAATAATCACCTCTTCCATGTTATTCAAGAAAATTTTAGCAAATAGAAATAATTTCTGCCTGAAATAATCTTCACTTATCTGCTGTGTAATCTGTCTACCATGAAAGCCTTTTCAGAGGCATGTTTGCCAAGATTTTTGAATAAACCCTGAAGAATAATTGTTCTGCTTTTTGTTCATGTGGGGGAAGGGGAATATGCGTCTGAGCATATTGTAATTCACCCCCAAACCCTATTTTTGTTTGAGATAGAGATACAGAACTGGGCATCCTGTTCAAAGAGTGCCATCAGCAAGTTTGTAAAAGGTGTTACAGAAGTTTTCCACAGAGATTCCCAGAGTCCCATCCTTGTAGTGTCATGATTCATTCACAATTCTCCTGCCGCTACAGAGGCATAGCACAAGCAGCAGTTGTTTATGCATCTCATCAGCTACTTGTTTCATTTCCTGATCAACTTCATTCCCTCCCTCTCAAAGAGGCTTTAAGGCAACAGTTGATGTGGAAAGCCATTATTTTTCATTCATTTCATTCATTGTTCTTCATGGTTTAAGCCATCTGCTTGCACGTGGGTCTTTCTTCCACATCTTTGGAACTTCAGCTGAAACTCTTTAGTCAAGTTATTTTCGAGATAATGAACTTCACTTGGTATAAGGAAGAGAAATAGCATATGTAGCTGAGCCACACGTAGTTTACGCACTTTACAAAACTGAGGTAAAGCTCAAAAATGTGGGCAAGCCTAAGACCTCAAGGAATCACACACAAGCTTTTTTCATTGTACAGTAACACAGACATGGGGAAAGGTCAGGGCAAAGACTGACAGAATTACACTAGTCAGTTCTAGTGGAGACTATGCCAGAGAGTCCTCAGGCACATGAAGCCCACCACTTGCAGTCTAATCTTTGATTGGTTGACATCACCACAAATCCTTTGTACCACATCCTAACATAAACTTAAACAAGTTGGAGAAAAATCACCCTTGAATCTTAAAAAGTTCACAAATTCCTTTAACTAGACAAAAATTACAAGAGACATCAGCTGAATAAGCAAGATCCTTTGTTTATATTATATAAACATTTTTGACAATATGGAAAATTTCTTCATGACCAGGGTCTGACTGGGAGAGGTCTGGAAATACCTAATCACATTCCTATGACAATCTCATTAAAACAATTGTAGAAAGAATTTTCAGATAAAATAGACCAAAAAAAAATACCTTGTAGCAACTATTAAGGTGAAAATCTGCATCACTATAACAAATACAACTACCTGTTTCTTTGAGCCAATTTATCAGTGAAGTGTGGTTTAAAATTGTCACAGACAATACACCCACAGCATATATAGAAGCATTATAGAAGCATCTTAAAGAGCAGGAAACTTATGACCTTAAAGCAGAAGCCAAGCCCCGGACACACCACCAAGATACATCCATGTAACTAAAATCTCCCAAATCTGATTCTGTGATTATAAAGTTTAAAGTAAATTTATTAACAACCTTAATCACTGCAATAAAAATATAAAATCCAGTCAGGAACTAAAATTCTACAGAGATTGTTATGTTTACAGAAGGTTTTAAATATTTGAAGAAGTAAGTAGAAGCTGACATTTTCTTAGTTCTCCTGCTCAATGGATTTTTATTGTATGTTATTTCCATAAAAACCCAGTTAGTTAAATTATCAAAACACCACAACACAGCTTGCTGTAATTTCATAAGCTATGTCTTGCTGCAATTTATAAGTGGTTATACTTGAATGCTCCCACACTGGCTCAGCAGCACACCACCCAACTGCATTAATGTCTCAGCACAAAATTCTGCTAATAAACATGGTACTCAGCCACCATTACCCTGCTTTAAACAACACAAGTCCTCACTATAAGCAGGCCAATACATGTGAGACTACTTATGCTTTTTAAACTGACTTTGAGATAAAGGTAGCAGCAGAGCATCCTTAAGCAAATGGGAAGTGTATCAATAATAAGCCAGGAAAAACATGAACCCAGGAGAAAGCTAAAGCATATGGCTTCAGTCATGGGTATCACAACAACTGCTCCAACAAAAACAAGTCAGGAGAGAAAGATGCCCCTTGAAAACAGTGTTAGTCTGCTTGTAACACTGTAAAATTGAAGCTCACACATTCTTCACTCAAAATAAAAATAATAAAAAAAGAAAAGAGCTGTGGATGTTTACTATCAAGTAGCAAAAAATTACTGGAAGACCACCATCAGTTGGGCTTTATTAGGTCCAGCACCAGATACACTCTGCCTCTGTGGCAGCATGCTCAGGGAGCTTGAACTGATATTTTAAAGTCTAGGGTGACAATTTTTTTACAGTGAAAACCAAAAATGCCCATTAACCCACACACAAAAGCAATCAACCATCTATAAGCCTGTGCACTATTACCATGCTACTTCCTGTGCTGCTGACAACAAACACAGTGCTTCCTAAAACTGACCAGCCCAGTACACCAGGTAAGAGCAAATAAATTGATAATAAAAAATTAAAATTACAAGTTAAGCAGAGACAAATGTTTAGTTAGACAATAGAGCACATCTAAGCATAAAATACACATTTACAGAGATCCTTCCAAAGTCGGAATGCATTTCACAATTACATTTTACTCATGATTCAGTCAAATAGGGTTCAGTCAGGCAGAGCAGAAGACACTTCTGTCACTATTGTACATACGCATTTCCTAAGAATGTCCCACTAACTTAGAGCTATGGACCTGAATGAAAAGTCAAGAAGAAGGGGGAATGAAGGATAGAAATCAATGGAAGAATTATTTCATTTCACTCAGCAAAAAATGCATTATATCAGAACACAGGGCAGCACAAAATTTTTCATGATACAGGATATGAAAATGTACCTAACCAGATTATTTTAGCAGCCATTTTTATGTCTAGTCTCTTCAAGAAAAAAAAGAAGTAAGTATCTGAATTGATCAGACACTTTATCCATTTTATATCAAAACAATACTCTATATACAAGCTTTACAGACCAAAAGTCTGTAGCATCACCTATATTACTCTTGTAATTAAAGACTCCGTTGCCAAGGTCATATCCTACTATAAAGCCTGCTCACTATTCACATTAGTATTCATGTTGGTAATCCTGCTACCTTCAAACGGTCAGCTTACATGGTTGTTAAACCTGATCAAATTCTTCACTTGTACATTACCAGTTACATGGAATTTGGCTATGTAATTCCCACTAGAGCCAACTTAAGATATGTAGATGGCTGCATCGCCATCCCAAAGATTAATACGAGTCCTCTTAAAGTCAGCCTGGGAAGCTGTGATGAGTGAAAAGAACCTGTTTTGGCTGATTTCAACGAAGTCAGAGGCAGCCCAGTTTTGAATTCTTGACAATCAGCCAATACATAAAAAGCAAAACCACATCCCTCTAAAAAGAAGCACAAATATTAAATCTTGTCTTGCTTTAATCAATATAGCTACTAAGCTGATACTTAAAAATACACTTAAAAAAAACCCAAACAAACAGGAAACTAAGCTTTATTTCTGTAACACAAATGCAGACGTAGCATTCTGTATTTTACTTGGGGAAGACAAGCCAGATATGTCATCGAGGGATATTCATATACAGACTGATTTCTTACTGCTTCAGAAACACTAAACAAAGGTTGATTTTATGTCCACAAAATACATGGTGATAAAAAGGAGAATGCACTCACCTGATTAAAAATGAGCTTGGTCTTATTTCTTCCAGCACAAGCCTCATTTCCAATAACAAAAATTTCAATTGATGATTAATTTTAATGACCTTTGATCACACGTACACTTTTCCCTACCAGAAATCTAAGCATTTTAAGCTTAGAAACACTAAAGTCGACATTACTATTCAACTCCATAACATCAACATTATGCAATGAGTTGCATCAACATTATTATTATTTCAAACTGATTTTTCCCAGTAAGCATAAGTCTAAGCAAAACTCTCATCAGTAAGCTTTCCCTGAAAAATTCTATAGGAAATGAAATGTAATACTCTATATAAAGACTTGTTTTGCAAACAGAAGTGAGAGAGATCACCCAAGCATGCAGAGTCATTAAAATGGATCTTACATATATCATTATAAATGTAATAATCTCCATGACGGCTAGAGTTCAAGTTAAAATGAATGTCAGCAAAGCATGACCAATTGATGTTATCCCAGCTGCCACTGAGCCTCACTTGAGGTTATATTATACATTCAGAGGCTTCATGGTACATGTGCACCAAACACCCAGAGCTAGGAGCAGATGGGAGATGTAGGCTCCCATACCTATCAGCAAGGAGAGACAGACATAATTGCATATTAATTTTGGTGCATCAAAACAATTACAGCATACTTTGGGGTCACAGGTCGCAAATGTTTTTCCCATCATACCCCACAAGCAGTATAATGTTGTACACTTAAGGAGGGGGAGGGGAAAAGTGTTCTAGCAGCCACCAGAAATTAAGTCAATAGAAGGATTTAGTTTCAACCATTATTGATTTACTTCAGTCCCAAAATGCTTCTGTAAAAAAAACAGAAGGAAGACCTTGGAAGCTTGTCAGTTAATAGATCATGCTTGGTGCAATTAAGATACATTCAGGAGTTTTATTTTGTTCCCCAATAAATGTTCCCCAAATGCCATTTCTCTCCAAGCAAGCAGCTGCATTTTATCCAATTTCTGAAAGTTTTCCAGGCTGCTTAGATTTCTAATGGGGTGACAGGGAAACCACTTTTATTCTTCAGCAGACCTGATAAAACTGTGAAAAAACCTCCCTTTCCCTAAAATTAGACAGTGCTGTTGAACAGCAAAATAATAGCTGATGGTCACTTTTTTCCAACTCAGTTTTGAACTGAAATAAAAATCATACAGGGGAAAGGAGCTCTCCACAGAGCTGAACATGGCATTTTCTATACCCCATCAACTCTGCATGGAAGATGACATCAATGATTTATACAGCAGAAACATGTCAAGTTTTAGTTTGCTTGACTGGTGCCAACAAAACAACTCTGGAGTCCCAGCTGTTCACAAGCTACAGTTTTGTCTGAGACAAGGACTTTGCTTGGGTCAATTTAGTGCAGCAACCCATTAGGATGGGATAACACAACACCACCTTGACACACAGAGATGCCACAAAGTACTTGTGCAAAAATAAGTGCCAACAGCTGACATTAAGCATGTTCCACGGTACATTTTGATTCAAGCCAAAATTACGTCTGGCAACTGCAGGAAAATGCAAACAGTACCACCAGGACAATGAGGACACTGACAAGTGTACAACATTTTCATCAAATTAAAACACCAAATGCCAAGAAAACGCCATTTTTCTGTTTCTATTTTCATATATCAACAGGAAAAAAAATGCTAAACTTACAATAAATCAGTAATCTGATTAGACTCAGTACGAGTCAGTATACTTCATTTGCACTGACATTGTATGTCTCTTCATCAACAAACAGCCAGAATTCTAGAGATTTTTCCATTTTTTCACTCATATAACAATTTCCCCTTCCCTCAGCTCCTTGCTTCATGGTTTGGAAGAAGCCTGAAGAGAAAGACAAACATTTTCTAAAACATATAATCAGGTGAAGAAATCTACAGCTGGGTGAGCATAGCAAGCAGCAAGTGCAAGTGATAAAAGCATTATGTGGAGCTCTTCTGCCACTTGCATCTTCTTCAGTCATTTAAGCAGAAAGTGCTCCCACCTTTTGTCACTTACCCTTTTTTGATCTTCCAGTCCATGTGTCACAGTCTTTCTTTTCTGATGTTGGCTGGATTCAGAGCCAGGTTCCATTTCCCTGCTACAAACACTCTTCCAGTCTCTTTAAGCTTTCTCTAAAAATCCATAGTATAAACAACAAAAATCCAAAAATAATTTAAAAAAAAGATGAAATAATTCCTTCAAACCTCATCCATTGTCTTTTATCATCCTTCTAAATTCCTGTTTGCCATCACAGCTCATTATCTTAACAAGCAGCCATTCTGTAAGCCTCTATATCCTATAGTAGTTCAGATGAAGGTTTCGAAGTATGTGCCTTACAGAAGGATGATAGAGCTGAATCCAAACCCAGTAGTTTGTGGCACATTATTGCTCCATCAGCAGCCTTTTCAGTGCATTCCTGGCACAGATAATTTATATGTCAATAAAGGTGCAAATGTGCATTTAATCCACTGTGTTGATATTATCAGCATCCCTCTCATGGGCCACCTTCCTCCCATAAATCAATGTAAACACTTCGCAGTGATAATTGCCTTTTGCAAATCTAGCAGGTGTTAATTATGTAAAACCATCCATGCACACTTGTCATCTTCTTCTATGTATTCAAACAAATACCTAGAAGAGGGGGGGGAAAAAAAGCAGTTTTTACCACCTTGAAAGAAAACATAGCTACTGATGTTCTTTGCCCACCACCAGGAGCCACAAGTCAGAACTGATACAATATTACATGTTTTGAACATACTACATTCCTCATCCAAGCTTCTCAAAATGCTCTGACGCCTATTTGGAGTCTTGCCTTTGGGGCTTCTTGCATAAAACCAGCCTGGAATAATAATACTGTACATCAGAGCTGAACCTACTGCAACAACACTAACTGAAGCCTGTAAGGATCAACACAAAACTCAGCTTTTTAGGGTTCAGAGTCCCAGATCTAAAGACAGATTTGTTATTCTTCTGGGGTCTCCTACCCAGGGATCTTTCTCCACAGCCTGTAAAGTTACTGAGTGCCACCTCCCAAAATCCTGAGCACAACCATGAGTGAACAAACAGGTTCTATTATTACTTGGGAAAGAAAGCAGAGCAGCTCCTGAAATCAGAGCTTAGCAGGTCAACCAGCTTAAAATCCTGTTCTTTTTGTACTGAGAAGCAGAAGTTTACTACAAGAGACAAAGAATCTCCTGAGTCAGTTTGTAAGGTGGGATCAATATCAGCAGCCTTCAACATGCAGGCATCAGGAAAAACATATTTACAACACTGAACTCCATACTAAAAAGGCTAAACATTAAATCAATTTTAGACACCTTAGTTGAGCATGATATAAGAGCACATATTTAGCTGCATGTTGTTACAAGCCTGGTAAGCACCAAAAAAATCCAAACCTCTGTCCTATGTAACAAAGGAACTAATAAATAAGGACATCATCAGATACTCTCCCACCACTGAAGGATAAATAGCATAAAAAATAGATTTCTGACAACACAGTGGAAATGCTTGCTCTGCATGCTGAGGTCCCTCTTTAAGTCAAGGCAAAAATCTTGACAACAGGTAGAAATACTGCTTTTGCCTATCACCTCAAATTCTCTCTCGCTGCTCCTCACCATGAAAGCAGTAGGTCATTAAGCCAATTCTTTTTCTTCTAAAGAGCACAGGAAAGAATACAGCTGATTGCAGCAATGCTTTGCCATTTGAAAGTAATCTAAAAACACATCTAACCCATTTTACAGAGAAACAGGAGGTTTCCAATTTTATTTTGAACCAGAATATCCTCCTGATCTGTAGTTTCAAACCTGCCAATAGCCACAGAAATCAGAGAGGTACCTTGAAGGCAATATATGGCCTCTGACCTTAGCAACAAATACCACAAGCAAAAAAAACCCAAATTTTATAAATATCTTTAAGTCCCACCAAGGAAAACTTTTTCCCTCCAGTGATTTCACTGTGATGTGACACATGAGACTGCATCAGTCACATCGTGTAATGCCATGCTGGAATAGCATGACATAACCAGTGCAACTAAGGACAACATGAAAGGTCCCCTCAACTAGGAAAAAAAAAAAGTGCAGTCTCTGGAAGTTCCTGTGCATTCAGTGTTCCAGCTTTAACCATCATGGAAACAGCCTCTCTGGGGAAACACGTGAGGATCAATTTGTATGTAGTACTTAGCACATGCCTGCAACCTAAGACCATGTGTTATAGGTATTTAGTGTCACAGCCCAAGTTAGCTACATTAAGATCCATATATTAAAAAAAAAAATATTAACAGGAGGAAAAAAATGCATCCTTAAGCTTAAAGAACCATTTCAAGTCAGCTACAAACCAAAACATTTCTGAAGATCTAGACCAAATTTTATTCTTACTATCTCCAGTAAAAATAAGTTCCACTTTTTAATCTCTGTGCATAGCTGACTGTGGAGATGGACTTATTAACAAATTTAATTTAATGCCAATTAATTGGCATTAAATACAAAACAAAAACTTCAAGAACAAAAAAAGGTAGGGTTTCCTGGGGAAATCACCACATAGCCAGAAACATTGAAACCAACAAAAAACCCAAGTGACCCGAAATCTGTGTTACCCTATTCTCCCATCACAGCAACATGCAAAGCCCCCCAGTCGGCCTCTAGACTCAGCTGGGCTACAACTAAATATACACCCTGAATAAGCTGGCCTAAGAGCTCAGAGCCTACACTTGACCATGGTTTCCAAACATTAACCGTCTCAATGAACCACAGATGAACTGATATTCTTAAATTTAAGCCATAAGGGCTCTACCTGGATATGTCCTACCAGGGTCCATCTTCAACACAAAAGTCCCAAAAAGGTCCCCACCTGCACAGAATATGGCTCAGAAATATCTCGCTGGGTACCCAGATCCTCAAGGACGCCGCCTGTCCGCCAGCCTTTCATTAAAAGTAACGCAAATTAACACAACTTTTGGAGATTTTCTCATTAAAGTGTAAGCAGTCTCGCAGCATCAGGAATTTTTCCCGTGTTTCGGGGACAAGCAACAAGAAAACCCACAAGTTCTTTTTTTCACACGGAGAACATAAGCCCGCCAGCCTGTGAGTCCCGCGGCTCCGTGAGGTGCCAGACAAAACCCCGAGGGTTTGGGGACACCCCACCCGCGTCCGCCCGGGGTGGGCTGCGGGGCGGGGCGGGCGCCCCTCTGCCCGGCACACAACGACAGATAAAATAATAACAATAATATACTAATAATCACAGAGGGCAGCAGCAGCAGCACGACCCGCCCGGTGGCCAGCCCCGCCCGCGCCCAGCCCTCCAGACCGCGCCGAGGGAGCGACCCCGGCGCCGAGCCCGCGCTGTCCGCACCGCTCTGCCCCTCACAAGTTGCGGCCCCGCCGCCGCAGGGAGCGCGGAGGAGCTGCTCCCGCGCAGCGCAGCGAGGCGGGCGGTGCCGGCCCCGCCGAGCCACGCTGCGGATGGGGCAGAGCCCCCCAAGACCCCCTCCCACCCCGAGCCGCTCTCCGGCGGGCATGGCTCGTTGCTGGCCCGCGGCGGAGCGCGGAGCTCCGCCCGCCCGGGGCCGCGTCCCTCCCGCCGCCGGAGCGGGCGCACCGGGACAAACTTTCGCATCCCTTCTGCGCGCCGGGCCGGGCTCCCCGAGCCCGCCGAGTCCGCCGGTACCTGCTAGGGCTGCCGCTGTGAGGCGGGCGGCTCTGGGCGCTGCTCCTCCTGCGGGCCGGCGGCCCATGCGCCCGGGGCAGGGCGAGGGGCCGCCCTGCACCCTGCACGCCTGGCTCCGGCTCCAGCGCCTCCGCTCCGAGCCGCCGCCACAACTCACTCTGGCGTCGCCAGGACAACGAGCGCCCACCCTTCGCCGAGCCCCCTCCCTCCTTGCCTCCCGCCCTCCCCGCGGCGCCGCCCAGCGCGGGGGCTCCCACGTGGGGCCGCCACGCCAATGGAAGGCGGGTATGCGGCCGGTGGAGGCAGGGAAGGGTAGCTCTCCAGGCCGGAGCGAAGGGCGGCGGGAGGCAGCGATCGCCACCCCCCGGACACCTGCCCCTTCGATTCTCCCGCGTCACCTGCCCAAAGAAAGCCCCCGACTTTGCAGTATCGGCAGCAGAACGCTGCGGGCAGGCTTTTGGACAGAGCATGTCATGTCCCTCCACTGCCCAGCCCAGCCCGCTGTCCTGCATCCCGTCCCCATGCCTTCGGATGTAGGAGCATCGCTGCTCCTCGGGCACACATATCGGGAGGATGCCGCTCGAGGGATACCACATGGCTGTATTGCTCGTACAGCAGTATTAATGCACTATATTGTTGGTACCAAACATGTCTTGAATAGGTGTGTATTCAAAAAAAACTAACGTAGACGTGGAATCACCCTCTTGTTAGTGCAGATCCTTGCATTGCTTGGAGCTGGGCCAGCCTGCTCGAGGGTTTAACAAGCCAGAGGTAATAAGACAGGCTGGGAGTTAGGTCACTCCTTGCAGAGCCGCTTAGGAAGCTGAACACCGGTTCGGAAAATTACAAGTAGCTGCACTCCAGAAGGTTCAGCAGAAGCCATCTTTGGTCCAACACGACTTTCTGGCCCAGCAGACTTCAAGTAGCCTTGGTCACCCTGCCTGGCCCATGCAAGTTCTGTGGGGGAGCAAAAGGAGTGCTAGTAAATACTATCACAGATGCAAAATAAGGGAGGACTTGTACTGAAAGATTTGGCCCCAAACTGAAATGCACTTTTTGTAGTGGGAGTGCTGGAACACTGTGTTCTGAGCAGAATGTTACCATCAAAGTCAAGGCTGACTGGAGTCACAGAAGTAGGATAATGTTGAGGGACTGTTGATTTCTGAGGGCAGTCAGCTGGTCACGCTTCAATGCCTGCTCTTACTACAGTCCAAGGAACCGAGGGTGGCTCCTGCCAACCACCCTTCATGAGAGACCAGCGAGGAGTGCTTAATGTTGCATGGGAGCATATATTCAGGAGCATCAGCAGCTTTCACCCTTCCTATGCCGGCACCAGCCCACCTTTTCAAGGCATTTTCTTAATTTTCTCTCTAAACTTGCTAATTAGTCCTATAATGTGATTCCTTCTGTAGCACTCCATTCCTGAACAAAGAAAATTCAGTTCAATCCCAAATAAAATTATGGCTACAGTCTTGCCCTGCTTTTAGCTTTATCCTCAAGGATTGATTCAGTAGAGTTTTCAGCCCAGTATTTGGTACATCTACCAGTAAATAAAATTTACATCTCATTTAGACCGTTTCTTTATTTCTCTATTCTAAATGTCAAAGTATGTGGCCTCTATAAAAAGTATCCTATGAACTTAGGTTGCCTGAGGTTTTGTTTATGCTTATCTGGAAAAACAAGATATCACAAACACCTGGGCTGCTGTGGTTCTTGGGACCTTTGGGGACAATGTGTCTTCCAGAAGGCTTCTCTGCTGTGACTCTCAGTCTGGCCTGTGCTCCAAGGCCTTTTCAAGCATTTTGAGGCACTTGTTGACTGCCAGCTCCCATGGAAGATGGTATTTCTGTCAATGTGTGACCCAACTGCCATTTTTTTTTGTACCAATATTTCTCATGCAGACAACAGGAATGAGAAATTAAGCCAAATTGGTTCTTTGGCAAATTCAGGTGATATTTTAGTTTGATAAGAGATGGTTTATAATACATTACTTAGAAACTCTTCTTCTACTGTGACATTTTTATATCTAGAAAATCTTCAATTAGAACAACCTAGTCTGTGATAAAGGAAAACTTCAATTCAATAGGACTGCTGTAAAGGCCCTTATTTATTTTCCTCAGCAGTTGCATTCTCTTGCTTGCCTGCAGCTTTAGTTGCTGTGGAGGTTTTCTTCTGTAAATTCTTCAAAGTGATGGATTTTTCCCTCTGAAAGAATGCTTGACTGTAGAGAACTACAGAAGTGTAACCTTTTTTATTTTTTCCCTGTACACATGTGATGCTTTGTGCTTTGAAAAGACATGTGTACTGCTACCTCTTTTGTTAATTTCCATGCCAAGAGCCTAAAAATTTGCATTAGTGGCTTCATATTCTCCAACTGAAAGGCAAGGACAGTGATCTCCCACTCTTTCCAGTTAAAGGTCATCTGAAATACATGTTTCACTCTGGCTCAGACTAGTGAGACTTTCAGCATTTCATGAATCAAAGAAGCACAAGGCTAATTTTTATTGATTAAATGTTATGGTTGTAGCAAGAAGCACTAGTGTACAAGGTGTTGCACATATGCACCTTCCCCAGTGCTTACAATTTAGACAGACAAAAGGCAAGAGGAAAAAAACCCCAACATTTTAATCTCTGCTCTAAAAGCAGAAAGCAATGGCACAGAGCTGATGAGGAGAATTTGCCAAGACCATATCTCCCAACTGAATCAGCATCTTAACCACAAGCTATTCCTGCTCTTGTTGGTTCTTATCCTTTTGATATATTCCAGCCTGTTAGATAGGTAAAAGTAATCACTAAAAAGTGATTTTTACAAAAAAGTGTAAAGTTACACCCTTGAACTCTAAAAATATAATGATCAACGTCCAAGTTCTCACTGGACATTAACACAGAAATCTCTTATTTAAGAGTCCATACATAACCAAAGGTTACAGTTGTCATCCTGTAAAAATCAGTAAAAAAGCACTTTGAATGCACACCTTTAGTCCACGGATGTCAAACAAATCCCAGTACAATTCCCATGAAAAAGCTATTTAGTATTTTTACAGAAGGTAAAAGATTGTGGGGTAGGAGCAGCAGCCTGGGACTCAGGACTCCTGAATTTGACAGCTTTATGTCAATTAAGCTCACCCCAGGTTCTGTGGAAGTACACTAGGTTCCCACAGGATAAAGTCTAAATGCCACTCATGCACTTTGTATGTAAACATAAATGTGTTTAAAAAAAGATTGCCTTTTACCACAAATTCTATAGAAGTTGTCCTAAACATGCTCTTCATCTTGGCTGGAACTCAGAGGTAGCAAGTCTGCAGTGATTGAGTGCACACTGACATTGGCCATGCTTTGGAGTTGTGATCTTAGCACAGACAACAGGACCTGGCCTGATGAATTTTAATCACCATTGCAATACAAGGCTTCTTCAATGCTGTGGAAGTCGTGATGCCATAAACCCATTCATTGCCATAAGCATTTAGAAATATGAGGCTTCCTCTGCAATGGCCTTTTTTCTGAGACTGCTAAATGTCAGAGAAAGTTCAGTTCTAACACATTAAAAGATGCCTAAAAATATTGAATATTATTCATACTCTCAAAGAACTAGTTTTAAGTGCAAGTGAAAAATGTTTCGTAATTAGAAAACAAAACATTCATGAAGAGCTACATGTGATTCATCATCTGAAGAATTTAAATCATTTAGCTTCAGATAATTCAGCTTTGATCCATAGACTGTAAGTCAATATTTCCTGAGGTGTTTTCACAGACTTTTGAGGATAATCTTGAGTTCTTTTGTCTGTGTGTCTGCTGCAGGGTCTGATAAAACATTATGTTACAAAACTGATGGCTGCAATAGTAGAAGTGTTTAGATAGCAAAAAAACAGGGATGTTAAGCTAAAATAGCAACAGTTCATTAATTTTTCAGGCTCTGTTATGTACGTTTTAGCTTTTGGCTGTAGCTAATCAATTTGAATGTTCATATAAGTTCCAACTTTAGGCAATGAATTCTTTAAAATGTCTTATTTTGCATTTTTAAGATGTTATTGTGCATTGTATGTACATTAAGAAAAGTTTTTGCTTTTGGGGATAGAATGCATCTTTAGAATCTATTTTACCTCACTGACACCCAATATAACCTTTGAAAGATTAACCCTTGAGATAGCTAATAGGTTTCCCTTAGGACAGCCAGATCCTGTCATTCTTTATTGTATTCTTTGGCATGAGGGGGATTTGTTTTCCTTTTTAAATATGAAAGATTTCTTTAAATAACATTTAAGTTTGGAAAAAGAAATCAAGTGCTGATCAATTGAATGCAACAGGTATATAATATCCTAGAAGCTGTTTCACCTTTCCTGTGATCTAAAAACAATTTAGACTAAAGAGAAAGTTCAAACACTAAATTTAAAAAACAGCTTTGAAAGAAAAGGGACAGCTGTTTTTTAAAGTTATGTCCCCTATACTTGTTAAAATATGGGCTCCTGGACCTCTTTGGTAAGAAATATGTGGATTCCTCACTTATGGCTTCTAAAGACTAAGAATTTATTTAACAGTGCCTTATATTTCAATGTAAATATTCAAGGACAACCCTCTATCCACTGTTGTTATTGTTATCTCATATCTCTGTCGTCCTCAGAGTTGTCAGTCTGTATTTCCATGGTTAGTGTTTCTTCAAAGTTACTGGCTCCCTCCATGGCCTATGTCCACAGGCAGCCAGTGTCTTCCATAGTCACCCATTACTATAATGAAACACCTTTGCAAACATTAAGTTAGGATTGTGCTGAGCTGTATTTTGGATTTGTGCTGAACACACAATAATACAGATATTAATATTAATATTGATAATATAGAGATATTTTTGTTATGCCTGAGAAGGGCTTACACAGATACAAGGCCCTTTTGGCTTTACATATGGCCATGCTGGTGAGGAAGTTGGGTGTTGGGAAGAGACACAGCCAGAACCCAACTGACCAAAGGGATATTCCCAGACCATGTGAAATTGAGCTCAGGATATAAAGTGGGGAGAAGAAGGAGGAAGAGGGATGTTTGGGGTGATGCTGTTTGTCTTCCCAAGTAACTATTGCACATTGTGGGGCCCTGCTCTCCTGGAGGTGATTGAACACCTGCCTGCCCATGGGAAGCAGAGAATTAATTATTGTTTTGCTTTGCTTGTATGCACAGTTTTGCTTTCCCTAAGCAACTGTCTTTATCTCAACCCACAAGTTTTTACTCTTCTGATTCTCTCCCTGATCCCACTCCTAGGGGAGTGAGTGGCTGTGAGGGGCTTGACTGCTGACTGAGGTTAAACCACAACAGTCCTTTTTCTCCTCACAGTTTTCAAGATTTGAGCTCTGTTTTGCTTGAATAGGACACCTTGAGAGTGCCTTGGGAGAGGTACGTTCAAATGAGTTCTCCAAACACATTTTCTGTGTCTTCTTTTATCTGAATGAAATGTGCCTTACAAGTTAGTCACATATGCTGCAAAAGGCCATAGACTGCATACAAACATGTTTAATGAAGCTGAATACTGCAAGCATAAGCAGCAAATATATTTTGTTTACTTAATGTTTATACACACTCAAGTAAAAGCTTGTTATGTTTGGTTGGCTAAGCTTGTTTTCAAAAGGGACCTAGAAGGCTGAAAAAGTTAAATAAATCAACATATGTATAACAACACAAACATTCATATTAGCATTCTAGTTAAGTTAATGATTAATTCTCCTTTGAGGATGAAGTGGTGGTAAAACAATTCTATCCTAATATCTAGTAGCAATATTACAGTCAACTCAAAATTCCAGATTATATCAACACATGCCTATGTAATACAGGATAAACTTTTAGACCTGAAGTTTAAAGAGAAATCTGAATAACTGTATGCTTATTTGAGTACTCAAATATAGATTGAAACTAGCTGCTATCTAACAGTAACTTACAGATATCTGCTCTGTCTGAAAATAGAGGTCAGTAGACTTTCCTACTTACTTTAAATGGCTGAACTGGAAGAGCTGGATAATGTCACAGCAGTGGCAGAAAGGGGAATTTCTGAAATACATTGGCTCTTGTCAGAATTTTATATGAACTCCAATGGGAAGAGAGACACTACAACAGTATCTTTTTTAAAACATGACTAGCTTCTCTGTCTTGGATAATCTGGGTGTCTGGAATGTTGTACCTGAGCATTGAATTAAGAATAGTGAGGTTTTTCCCTACTGATATAGAGTTCTCCATCCTATTTGTAAGTAAGAGTTGCAATACTAAAAAGCATTGCCCAGCTGGGTGCTGTAAGATCAGCGCTGGAGAGAAAACTGAAACCTTCTGCAGCAGGTCATTCTTTTTCAGTCTTTTCATGCTGACTCAGAAGACAGGAAACTTAGCTTTTCCTCTTTGAGACAGTGAAAGATAGTATGAAATGCCTTATGTGAATAAGGAGGGCAATCACAAATGCCTGGGAAAAGCAGCTTTCTACAGATTTTAGTTAGTGGCTACAGCCAAGAGGTAATTTCTTCTTTTAGCAGGCCTGGAGAATGGGAGTTCCAATATCCAAACCAAGAAGCTGAGGTGGCAACCCTTATTTCCATGCTCTGTCTCTATCTTTAAATATGTGTACTCCAAGGTCTCAAAAAGGCTTACAGTTCCCTGAGGGTTATTAACCTCATTATTAAGTTCTTAATAATTATATTAATTATTAATAAGCTGAACTTTTTAACTGTTCTTACCCAGCTCTCCTCTCTCTCCAATTTTCTTTCTAGGGAAAAAGAAGTTACCGAGAATGACCATGGACATTCTTATGGCTTTGAAGGTGAAAACAGAAGCAGCTTAGTTAATGGATGGTTAGTGGCTCCAGATAGAAGTTGGTAGGCAACTATATTCTATGCCAAGATAAATCCCTGAGAAACCTGATCTGATGTCCTTGCTTGAAGCAAAAGTTTGGACTAAAGATCTTCTGTGGCCATTCTAATCTGAATTATCCAATCATTCTACGAAAATGAGCAATCTGCTTTACAGAAACCAATGCAGATGTTAGGATAGAGAAGATGGTTCCCATTTAGAAAACAAATCATGTATTTTGAAAAGACTGTGTTAGGGCAATTATTTTACAGTCTGAAGTGACATAAACCTGATAGAGGAACTTCTGTTTTCCTAATGTGAGCCTATAGAGAGAGCAGTATAAATCTTTCAGCATCGATGCAGTCCTATAAGATTCAGCTGGATATAACCAGGACCACATTTTTAACTGGGGAAGCACAGAATAGAAGATTAGAAATATTGCTAAGAAGTTTTTACATTAACTTTGTTGATATGAAAATGTTATCTGTACATCAAAGGAAAATATATTTGCCTTGATTCTAAGGTAAGTTTATATGATTATAAAGATCTTCATGAACAGGTGAGGCAAGGAAGAGAGAGGTTGTGAGTTCACATTTTTGCTTTAATATTTTCCACTTCTATAATCTCTTTTATCTAAGAATCTCAAAGCACTGCATGGACATTAATGAATTAAGCCTCACAGCAGTCCTGAGAGAAAAGCTAATGATTTAAAGATTGAAATTCAAAGAGATGAATGCATACAAATGGGAAATAGCCTTCTTAAAATATCATATACTATTCAGATCATATGGAAAATCCCCTGTTTTCATCTATCTATCTATCTATCTATCTATCTATCTATCTATCTATCTATCTATCTATCTATCTATCTATCTATCCCATATGCCTTCAAGGCAATTCACAGTACTAGAAAAATTGGTAAGAAGTATTTACAACTGTTTATATCTACACAGATTCAATGCAATGACAACATGGTAGCGGAAATAAACAGAGAATAGATCAGACTGAAAAAGAAGTGTTGTTTTGAACACATTATTCTTAATTTCAGCCTTTAGAGGTAACAGATTTTACAGAACACTTTTGTACTGAAATGGATTTCTTTACAAATTACTACATTCAGGACTGTATAAAGTCACTTAGCCAAGACAGTAGAGTTAGAGAAATGCACTCCTGCTCAGAATCAAACCCAGTCTCTTAACACAGAGGGCACAGCAAGGAAAGAAGTCCTGGTTCTCACTGGAATGAACAATATACAGTACATTTAAATGCACTTACCTATTTAATGACCAGCTGCATTCCTGTGCCTTTGCTAACCTGACAAGTTTTGTATATAAATAATTCTATTGATAGCTGGCAGTATTCATCCCAAAGGATGTGGTATCATATGCAATGATAAAAACAGCATCTTCAGAAAGGAGGCAAAGCCTTTGAAGCACAGGGACATGAAATTTCAGTAGGTCTGTGAAGTCTTGCAACTTTTCTTCCTCTTTTATGCTTCCATTGGTCACAGATACACTTTCCTCTCAAACACATTTGCAGTTCTCCAAGCTGTAAAAATTCATAAGCAAGACCCAAAGGGGAAGTGCCTTGCATCTTCCAAGAATATGTGCTGTAATCATGTAATGAGAGATCCCCCTTGATGTACAGCTTTCATTCAATGCAAAGTCAACAGTCATGTTAAGGGCATGTAATTTTCTAACTCGGAAGTTCTTGCTGTCCTGAGGCATAAGGAAATGAACCTCCTTGCAATTCTATTTTTTTTCCAAATTGTTTTTTGTTTTTATTCATACTTTGAACAAAGCTAGAAACTGAGAAATATCTGCTTACAGAGAAAATAGCTTCACATCAATCATGAAAACCTGCAATTACAAGTGGGAGCTCATTTCACACTCTATAAAAAGCAAACAAGATCTGAGTTATAATACATGCATATTAGCCTTTATTTACAATTATAATAATCAATCTTCAAGATTAACATCTAGGAGTAATTTTTCTTTCCTGTAGGAGGGCATCTATCCCTCTGAAACTTCTCTAAAGCCTTAGAAAGTAAAAACAGATGTATCAAGTCATGCCAAAACACAGTTTTGTTCAAAGTCCTATCCCTAGCAGAGCTCAGATACCAAAGTCTGTGAGGAGACATAGGAGCAAAGTCAAGCACAGTGGTATTTATGTAGTGTGTAGTCCCAGCTTCCAACAATCTGTGGCTCATAGCCTGAGCCAGGCAATACCTCTTGTTCTTGTATCAGAAAAGAGAGTAAGTGAATACTCCCAAGGCTTCTTCTGAAAACAAACATCTGGGCATCACAGGCACCTAGGCATCCCACACCGTTTCCTCATCTCTTTCCAGTGAAATAGATAAAACTGTGCATGAATTCTCATAGGGATGCAGGGAAAAGACAAAGCAAAACTCTTCTCATTGCTGGTCATTGAAAGGACAGGAAGAAATGGGCCTGAGCTGAAATACAGGAAATCCTGGTTCAATATTTTTAAAGTCTTGGTTTTGTTTTCTGGGACTTTTTTGGTGGATTTGTTGGGTTGGTTTTGCTTTCTTTTTTTTTATACTTTAGGTGTGATCAAATGCTGGAACCAGTTGCTGATGTGGCTGACTATATGAGTAGGGGACTAAATTAGATGAACTCCAGAGATGCCTTCCACCCTCAGCTACTCTGAGTAACACAAAATACTCTTGGATAGCAAATAGCTGTGTGTTGCAAAAGGTCCAGACTCAAAGAATTTATATTCTTTCTGGCTTGAACCAGAACTTGAAACTTCAACTTCTGCAGCCCAAGCTCTTGTGTCCTGTAGGGATGACTGCTGTTAGGCCAGGAAGTCACATACCCTGGGTCATTCTCCACAGCTTCACAATTAAGACATTCCCCCAGTATGTGGATAAGACAATTACCTCATATTTTTATCTTTAGTTGTATGAGCAAGACAACCATCTTTGAAATAGGGGCTGTTCCAGCAAAAACTTCTCCTTTTTTTCTGATACTTTTTGTGTAGCAGATGCTTGTGCACCAGCAGTTTGTCATCAACAGAGCCTGAATTTTTCAGCTACAAAAGTACAAGCAAAAACTTGAACTAACAGTTTTAATGACTGGTAATGAATATAAGATCAAAACAATCTCTCTCGTCCTTCAGTGTATAGATTATAAGTAGGCAAAATAATACATAGAGAAGGAAAGAAATGGAAGCTTTAGAGAGATCTGCAAAATTCAAGCTCCCAAACTGGGCTTCACCACAAAAATCTTGGCTTCTGGATAACTCTGTAACTCTACAGTAGCACACACAGGTAACAACAACTAAAATGCACATCAAAGACAGTTTTAATCGGATTTTGAAGAATAAAGGAAACTTTTGTTCCCAAGACAGGTTACCTGAATATTGAGTTGCCTTCTTGTTCACTCCTGCTGCTGTCAAATCCACCTGCTATGATCTCCCTTCTTTTTGTAAACTGTAAAACTATCAATGGTTGCTAGTTATCACACCTTGTCCTATTTAAACACCATATAATCAAATTTTCATTTCAGTTCACAGGAACTGTCCTTCTTTGTGACCACCTGCTCCCATGCTAATTGAATCAGTTCAAGCAGTTACAGAAAATTAAAGCCCATCCAAACATTAACCCAAATTTACTGGGTGCCAAACAAACCTAATACATTTACTTTATACTGGCCGTCCTAACCTGTGACATATTTAAATGCATAGTATATGCAGGGGGGAGGGAAGAACAGTTGCAGGTGAACCCCAGCTGGGAATTGTGCACTGAACACTTCTGTGTATAAACAGTTGTTACCACGAGAACTAAACAAACCAGGCAAGAGGGAGCGTGAGAAAGAGCAAGGGTAACAGCATGAGCTGGGCCTGCCCTCTGCAGTGCTTGTCACTTTGGTGGCAGCATATGCCTCAGAAGAACGTCTTTCTGCCCTTTTATACACGGTTAAAGCTGAAGAAGAGTAGAAAAAAGAAACCGACTAAAGAACCTCAAGTTCCAAGGTAACCACAACTGGATGATGTGATGTTTATTTTGGCTAAGTTCTTTACAGTCAATGTCTCCTAGGCTTTTTGAAGGAAGAAATCTTTTTCTTTCTTGAAGATTGAAAAAAATTACTACCAATAAAAAGTCCCTATATTTCTTCGGCAATTTCACTTGAAATCTAACTGCTACTGCTTGTGCCTCGTAGGTGAAATTTCTCTATGCAGGTCCTTGAGCACAAAAAGAATCCATAGCCTAAATCGCTGGATCAATCCTGTAAATATAAACATGCTCACCTTATCCACTTCCCAACTTAATTTGTTAATTTATTTTTGTTTTATTTTATTACTTTTCTGTCTGGGTGGGGGAGAGGAGGAGTGGAGCAAAGAATGTTATGACTATTGACCTGAGACAGTCTCCAGGAAATAATCTAACAGCAGGGAACAGCAAGTCCTTTTCAAAACCAATGAAGCAAGAAAATGCTGTTGACCAAGCTATTGTGAGAGATTTGAGGAAGAGGAGGGGGGAAAAAATTATGGAAAAGAAGGAAGGAAGGGAAGGGATAAAACTGTGCCTTAGACTCATACTTACTATTTCCTTTAAAAGAAGCCCACATATTTCCAAGGCCACTTTTATGGGATCTCTGTCATAACTACCCATTGCTCCAAAGAGATGCTTTTGTTAGCAGCATTCAGATGTCATGCTTAGGTTTATGAGTGCAGAAGTTTTGCTCACAGCGTGTAGTGCTGCACTGCCTTGGATTTTCCTCTATCTGTCTCTCTTCACAATACCCCATAGTAGCTTGGAAAAGCAAGACAGTTGTTCAGTAAGTTTATGTCCTTCTTTAGGGGAGCTCCATAGAGTCTCACTGCCTGAGACATAAGTTTTCCGAAATCTTCACATGTTTATTTAAATGCATTTTAATTTGGCATAGCTAACAGGAGCAAACAAGCAAGCAAACAAACAAACCATACTCCCAGTCCTAATGAGATCAGCAGCATTGCCAGGACCATGTTCGCTGTGAAATTACGGCCTTGGAGAGGCCCTGAGGGTGAGATATGTTTTGTTACTTCAAGATGCTGCTGCCAGTCCCAGCTGGGCCAAGCACTACAGCGAAGTTGGTCCAAGGAGCACAGGTAGTACAGATATTAACAATTTGCTTTCTACAGATGGTTTTTTCTCTACAAAAACCCCTTTTGTTTTAGAATTACAACAGACAAAACTGATATATTTTTGAATCTGTACCTAAAGGTAGTTAAATCATAACAAAGTACCTATATAAGCTCTCAAATAAACAACATTCACATTCTTAAAGAACCTGAGAAAGACTCTAAATGATGGTTGTGTGAGAGAAACTTCCCACTCAGGACTGGGGTTTTGTTTGTGTTTAATGATCTTTGGTTCTTGTTGCTGATCCTTCATTCTTTCTGTGCTTGTGCACAGGCACATCGAATAGTTTCTCACTCAAATACAAAACCCTTGATGTTAATTCATCTTTTGAGTTAATCCATTTCCACTGAAAGCCAAGAGACTGAAATTATTATTGTTGGGGCTGACAGCTGGGGCCTCTATCAGGAACCCATAACAGTGGGTTTGACTTTCCTAATTCCTCATCATTTTCCCCAGATCAGGCCCACTAATCTAAACTGTACATAAACAAAGGGAGGCTATTGTTTGTGAGCATTAGAAAATTCAAAACTGAAGCTGTGTATGAAGTTTGGCTGTTTTTTATGGTATTTGTTGGTGAAACAGACACTATTTTCCCACCACATCATAAAGGAAAGTTGAGTCCTCCTCTAAACTGTCAGAAATCATCTATTCTTTTTACTCAGACACATGTTGCCCCTATTCACACAGAGAAACTTTGTGAATAAGTTAGCACATACTTACATTTTTAACTATGATATCGCACTTCAGGATTATTTTTCTAAGGACAAATTCCATGCTTATTTCAAGAAGTAAAAACCAAAACAGAGCAGGTAGGTTTTAAGAACTTTATATAGTTATCTATAAAAGAAATTTCCTCTACTGTATCAAAGGAAGATGTTCTGCAGAAACACCAGCACCAATGTGCAAGGAAAAAAAATCTGAGCTATCGATGAAATACTGAGGATATTTTTCCCCATGTTTAGATATTTAAAAAATAGCCAAGAAAATATAATGGAAAAAAAAATAAAGAAAAAGACTAAACCAAAAAGCCACAAACCACCTTTTGCACATGTAATGGAAGCCCAAAGGGTAATGTATTCAGAAGCTATAAGTGCTGAAAATGAAGGCTTAGAATGAAAGCAGCTCTTCAGCCATAACTCCACTGTCACTAACATAAAGCTATAATCTTTTTTTCCTATGTTCTCATTATTACCCAAGCACTAAGTGTCAGTTAAGAAGATGTAAGAGAGCAGGAATTTTCAGTGGGGTGGAAATCTTTCATCACCTGTTCTCTCATGTATAGGACTGTTACAATTTTGTCATGGCTTTTAACTAATCTTGGGTTTACTGCTGCTGTGACAACCTTTTAAGGAGGTAGAATGTGAAATGAAATGATACTGTTACACTGTAATAGACTGAAAGGACTTTTTTTTAAAACCCAAAATAGCAGTTTCAGTGTTAACACTGAAGGAAGGGTTGAAGACCGTGTCTGTGATAAAATTGTGCAAGAAGCAGAAGCAAATTTGCTAGCAACCAGGAAGAGACACCACTTCAAGCTTCTGACACGTTTTGGGTTTTTTTTGTATTTTGAGGGCTAGTAGGTAAAATGCAACTGCCTGGAGTCAGAGTTCCTTTGTTTACAGACTTTCTCATTAATACCAGAAAGAATATTATATTTTTACCTAATTATTTTACAGAAGATAAAATAGAAGTAACACAGAAGGAAATTATTTATGAAAAAGGTTCTCCTCATCTACCATCTGTCATTCTTTCATAATATAGCTCCTGGAACAATAGTCTCAGAGGTGTTTGAAACACTGTTTAAAGAATAGAATACTAATCAGAGCAAGAAGGAAAATTAAATATATCCATAAGTTTGCAGTCAATTTCAACCTTCTGTTCATTTCACTTTATAACCAGATTTACAAGATTTCAGAGTTAAGGCAGATTATGGATTTTAGTAGGATACTTGAATTTTGAACAGAGAAGAAACTTGGATTCACTGGATTAATTTACTACCTCTTAGAGTGAAAAGACTGTTTGGATGCAATTTCTGGGATGTGTACAGCATTTTATTCTTTTTCAAAAGGATGCATGGAAATGATAAATATGTATATTGAGGTAGTTTAATTTAAATAGCGTTTCTTCACTGTTTTCATGAGACATAAATGTACCTGACCAGAAAGGAATAAAATAGCTCTCTGTGTCCTAGAAGAATTCAAAGTTGAGTTCACACAAAAATTTGTAGCTCAAAATAAACCATATGCTGCTTGTTCAAACAGGCAAAAATAGAAATTTTCTTTGGGGGTAACTTCTTACCAAGTTGCTATATTCAGGGTCTTCTATGTTGTATGGCTACACAGAACAATCTGTTATATTTTACTGCAGATACTAGATTTTCTATCCACTAATTAGGACCCTAGTGCACAAGAACTAGTACCTCGTTGACAAGAACTCTGTTTACTGAGCAAACTTATTTAGAGCTCTTTTACATGGCTTTTAAAGATACAAGGGCCTCTTTCTTCTTCATCCTTCTCCTTACAACTGGAGAAATCATTAATACAGCAGAAAATCTTCAAAAGGAAGTTCTTATGTATGGGAAGAGCTCTTTGCATAGCATGAGCTGGCGGATGAAACAACCCAGTCCTTATTTAGCCACAAACATTTTCTAAAGAAATAGCTCAGATCATCGTGTTCAAGTTTTCAATCCATGTACGTCATCACTCACACAAGAAAAATTACATTACACCTCTTTGAGAGAAACTGATTTAAAAACATAACAGTAGAGTCTCAACTTTGTTAACAGCAAGACTTAACTGCTTATTATACATTAATCAGTCTGACACAGGGCTTTGGTTGGGGTTTTTTTTAGTTAACAGTAGTAGAGTTTAGGACCCAAAGTATTCTCATAGCTAAGAGTTTCTGTGCTCTCTACTCTGTGGGTAACCAGGCAATAAAATCCTTCAGTAACCCACAAGGAAAGCACTCAAGGCTGCAGTCATGCATCCATGCATGTGGGTATTGTCTTCCAGTTCCTTAATTTCACACTTTGCTAGAGGCACGGAGTGACAGCAAGTTTCAATTACTCACATCTGAATCAATATTGATAAGCCTGAACTGCGGCATTTGAATCTGCACTTCTGATAAGGAGACAGTATCTTTTTGAATTTCCTAATGCTGTCTGGTTATCCTTATTTTGAACACAGCTTTCTGCATCCTAAAGAGGCATATTAAAGCAGGAACATGGCAACAGACACATTACCTACTACAAATCATGTGTGGTAGATTTTCTTCGTAAAGAAAAGGCATTTCTTCCCTTAACCTTAGGAGAAATTAAATGCATCCCTGTGGAGGAAGCCCAGTTCTTCATATAAAAGTCCTTCCCTATAAAAACCCTGGCTTTTGCCCAGATCAGTGGAAGATTGTCACTGGCTCCCTTCACTGAAGCCTGCAATAAAGGACCCCTGTGGAACTCCACATGGTCTCCCATCTCTCATCTACGCATCAGCTGGGGTAACCCATGAGCAGAGCTGTCTGGGCTGATCTGCAAGAGCTGAAATCACTTCTAACAGAGCTGATCATGTGAAGCCTCAGGCCGCACTCCTAAGGGCTACCCCTGTCTGGAAACTGCCAGAGACTCCCTGGACAGCTGCTCCTTCTTGGGACCTCCATTTGGGATCATTGGTGGCAGAGCTGGGGGTCAGACAGACCCCCATGTCCCAGCCCCAACAAGTGGCACACCAAACCCCAAGTTGGACCCTTGCAAGCAGCTAGGGTCCTGGGAAAGAGCATCATCCCACAGAGCAAAGCTTCGGGACTGAACCACTGTCTGGATTGCCACCCCTCTGAAGACACCCTCTGCGTTCTAGCACAGGATATCCAAAGAGGCAGTTCTAGTACCCTCGCATTCACTACCTGGAAGAAGAAATCCTGAGGATTAGGACAAAAGTCAACCACCTGACACCCAGCAGCTTTATTTTGACCCAACCAGCTGAGAGTTTTAAGTTAACTCAGCATTTTTCTGTGCACTACTTCGTTTTCTCTGGGTCTTTTCGCTTTTTTTCTCTTTTTTTTTCTGCTGGGCTGGGATCTAGACTACAAATATGGGGTTAAAACTAGGAAAGTTTTTATCAATCCCATACTGAGAGAGACCTATATTCCCAAATTCTACAAATCCTATCTGCTAGCAGTTTTTCTTTCTCTAAAGGAAATCTTTCTAAAACAAACCTGAAACTGTTTATCCACATGATTTGTAAGCATTTTCCTGACTCTGACAGGGGCTCTATCTGTCTCGACTCTTTCTGGGATAGTGTAGGGACCAAAATCTATGCCTTTCAAGCTAACGGAGATTTTTCGGTCACATGTTTTATTCCCTTATTTCACATTATAACAAAAGCTGTAGAAAAAAACCCTTCTCACTTTAAAATTTCTCGCTCCACCCCCCCTTGCTCTCATGCATCTCTTCCCCCCTATACATTTGCAAATGATCCTGACTCTATCTCAGAGCTACAACCTGCAAAACCGTTTATTCTGCCTGGAATCCCCTCACACCCTGCCCCCCTGCTTCCTCCGGGGCCAATCCTCACCCCGCTTGCTGGACCAGGGAGAGGGGGATTCGCTCCGCTCCTGCCCAGAACCACCGTGGTCACTCCCTCTGCTGGGGAACGGAGCGTGGAATCTGCTCTTACCCCACCCAACCCCCCTTGCCTGGCACAATCCACCATACACGGCATCGACTCTTTCGACCCTTCCCCCCAACCGGTGCCCTTTCCTATTCCTCCTACTGTGCTCCCTCCCCCTCCTCCCACCCCCACTGTGCATCCCATCTCTCCCCCAGCCCCACTTCCCCCCTTCGGGACGCGAAGCACACATCCCATTCCCCAACACCCCACCACATCCTCTCTCTATCCCTACCCCGCAGTGCCCTATAGGGCACCCCCATTGGTTACCCCGCTCTCCCCCCAAAGCCTCCTCCACAGGCAGCCACCCCACCACTCTTGGCAGTGCACGACAGTGGTCGTGGGGTGGGACATTACCCCTTCCCTGTGTGTCCGTGGCACATGGCGTGCCCGCGGCCCCGCCGCCCACCCCCGCCACCCCCGTGGCTCCCCCCACCCCTCCGACAGCTTTTTCCCCGCCGCGGGTTCCCCCCCGCACTGCGGCTTCTGCCACTGCAGCCACAGCTTCTGCCGCTGTAGCGCTGCAAAACCCAGCACCCTTGCCCTGCCAAGACCTGTGCCTGCCCCACACCTGGCGGCGCTGGGACCACCGCCCCGCCACAGCCTCCCTGCGCACCCCCAGGGACCCTTGGTGCACTCAAGGAAGCATCGCACAGCACATACACACACTGACTCCCCTTCTGATGACGGCCATAGCCCCACAACTAATTCTGATTCAGATGAAGTTGATCACTGGGCACTGAATTGCATTCAAGCCGTTCTAGCAGGGGAATGTGAATTAGCTCAAAAGATCTCTGCCTCTCCAGTAACTTATAAAAAAGACAGGAGGGGAACAGCTGCAAGCAGAACAGTGTGGCAGCCTGTGACCTTCCTAAAATAGCCAAAGAACATGGACGAGGAGCACATCTTTTTAGAAATTGCCAAGAGGCCATCTTCTCCACGCACATGGTACCACACGTTGTCAAAAATATTGCTCAATGCCTTCTTTCCCCTGCTGAATATATGATATGGGAAAGGCATTGGAAAAAACATTTAAAAACATTATCTGACAAATATTCTAAAGGTGCAAATAGGCAAAATTTCACTGTTGAATATCTAGCCAGAGAAAATGACCTACAAAAACCCTCAGAACCAGCTAACGATTTACCTGAGGACACACTGCAAGACGTAGCTATTGCAGCAAAAACATCATTGCTCCTCCCTCCAGATGACTCTACTCCCACACTACATTTTGCTAACATCAAACAAGGGGTAGATGAGAGTTTTATTAACTTTGTGGATAGATTAAAGGATGCCTTGGAAGAACAGATAGAGAGTATAGAGGCATGAAAAGAACTTCTGAGTAAACTAGCTATAAAGAATGCTAATGAACAATGTAAAACTATTCTGAGGGCTTTACCCTTGGATACAGAACCCACCATTGAATAAATGGTGGAAAGCTGTACACACCATTTGTCCACTGAAAACACAGTTGGCCAGGCAGTTGCTAAAGGCATCGCTGAAGGGGTTTCTGGAGCATTTGCAGCGGTAACCTCCAGAGATAATGCTCCCTGTTTCAACTGTGGGGAGTTTGGACACTTTATAAAAGACTGCCCAGAAAGGTCACCCACCCGAGAGCCCCGCACTGGCTACCAAAGGCCCCAGAGACCTCAGTGATACCAACAACACTCGGGAAACTTCCAGTGCAGCGCAGTAAAGCCACACACACAGACAACAAATCAAAAACCATCTCACTCCATCCCACCTATAGGATTCACATCGGACAGCCAGGACCAGGAAGATGGGAAGCATCACAGCGCATCGTCCCAGGAGATCCCAAGCCACATGAAGAGGACCTAACCTTTTATCTTTCACAGGGAACCCCGATTGCACAAGCCTCTCTACTCCCACCGAACCACATAGAACAGCTTCCTCTCAAACCCACAATTATGTGGACACAGACTGTGGGCTCAAATAAGCCTACCATTGAGCATGGCCTATTCTGTAAGGGGAGTAGATCTACCGGCCAGGGATGCTGGACACTGACACAGATGTGACCATCATCGCCTGCTCAGAATGGTCAGCAAACTGGGAACTGCGGCCTGTGGCAGGCATGATTTCAGGGATTGGTGGAGTTACAGTGTCTATGCACAGCAAGCAGAATGTCATTGTTGAAGGACCTGAAGGCAAGTTGGCAACCATCCAGCCATTTGTGCTAAGAGCCCTCATCACCCAATGGGGTAGGGACCTTCTATCCCAGTGGGGGGCTTCCTTACACATTCCCAGCTGGAATTTCTAATTGGGGACACTGAGGAATGCGCACTGCCATCTACCCCTCAGCTCACCTAGAAATGTGAGGACCCAGTCTAGGTTGAGCAGTGGCCCCTCTCAAAGGTAAAGTTACACACACTGGAAGCTCTAGTTGAAGAGCAGCTTGCCAAAGGCCACATCATCAAGACCACCAGCCCTTGGAATTCCCCGGTCTTTGTGCTGAAAAAGCCTGGAAAGGACAGATGGAGACTTCCTCATGATCTCTGCAAGATCAACAACGTCACTGACGACATGGGTCCCCTCCAGCCTGGCCTCACCATCGATGCTGCCTTCATAGACATCATAGACATCAAAGACTTCAGCAGTTTCTTCAGCATCTCGCTGCACCCCCTAGATGCCCCTTGCTTTGCCTTCTCCATCCTCTCTCTTAACAGAGAGGCTCCACTCGAAAGATATTATTTGCTTTATCTACCTCAAGGCCTCAAGAACAGGCCAAACATATGCCAGTGATACATCATTCACATTCTGTCCTCCATCTGGAAGCTATTCCCAGATGCAGTTATCCACCACTACATGGATGATATCCTGGTCTGTGCATCAGAAAAGACTTACTTGGACAAGGCAGTTAAAAAGACCATTGAAACCATAGAGAAAGCAGGATTCAAGATTCATGAGAACAAAGTGCAGTACTCCAGCCCATGGACTTATCTCGGACTCCAAATTCATGAAAGAACCATCATACTCCAGCACCTCACCATCCAAGACGACCCAAAAACCCTGAGAGACTTACACAGTTTATGTGGGTCCATCAACTGGATCTGTCCCCTGATAGGAATTACTACAGAGGACCTCATCCCCCTGTTCAATCTTCTCCATGGCAGCAAAGACCTGGACTCTCCATGCACCCTCACACCAGAAGCCTGGGATACCATCACCAAAACCCAAAAAGCCCTGTCTTCACGCCAAGCCCATCACTTCAAGCCCAGCCTACCTTTCCAGTTTGTCGTTTTCTGAATTTTGTCCAGTTCCCGAGGATTGATTTTTCAATGGGACCTTCAACTTAGAGACCCTCTATTGATACTCAAATGGATCTTTACAAGCAACCAACCTACAAAAACAATTACCACCTTTCAAGAAATCATGACACGTCTAATTAAAAAAGCCAGGACTCACTTCCGCTCTCTTGCAGGGTGTGGGTTCACATGCATATGCCTGCCACTGACTACTGGAGACCTAGAGCATTTGCTCCAGACTAATGAAAACTCCAGTTCGCCCTGGATATCGCAATGTGCCCAAGCTGCAAAAATTACCAGATACTGGGTACCAGGGTACTGGGGTCAATCCCCGAGGCCTGAACAGCTGTCAGTTGTGCCAGACTGATGCGACTCACTTCCCACCTTTTGGAAGGTCAAAATATGTGCACATGTCAGTCAATACGTTTTCTGGAGCAGTATTTGCATCACCTCACATAGAAGAGAATGACATTCACACCATCAAACATTTTCCTCTTGCATTTGCCACTCTGGGAGTCCCAAAAAACATCAAAACAGACAATGGACCTGCCTATGCCTCTTGTTGGCTGAAAGAGCTCTTCAGTGAGTGGCAAACAGAACACAAGAGAGACATACCTGCAAATCCCACAGGGCAATCCATCATAGAAAAGACTCATCAAACCCTCAAAAGAGTCCTTCATCAGCAACGGAGAGAAGCAGAAATTATATCTTCTGTTGAGAGACTCTGTAAGGCCCTCTACGTCATTAACTTCCTAAATTGTACAGCCTGACCCTCCAATCCTTCGCCATTTCTCAAATTCAACCCAAGCTAAGCTCAGTGAGAAGCCACCAGTGCTGGTAAAGGACCCAGAGACACATCAGGTTTCTGGGCCTTTCCCACTGATTAACTGTGGAAAAAGCTATGCCTGTGTTTCACTACCATCGGGCCCTAGATGGTTCCCAGGAATAAACATAAAACCGTATCTGCACTGCAAACTCTGCCCACACAGACACTAACAAGAATTCTCCTGAGTCAAATACAGAGAGAATTCCACAAAACCAGACCAGCTCTGCATGGAGACAAAGGCATCACCAAGCATGCACAAACCAGAGAGAAGACCATTCTGTCACACGACAGCAGACAACACAGAGAACTGAACAAGATGTTCCTGCATCAGTGTCGTGGTTTTAAAGCAGTAACAAAAAAAATTACTTATTTCTTGCTGTGAGATATGGATTAGAACAAGAGCAAAATAGGCTTAAAACTTAAAAGGAATAAAGAAAGTTTATTAACAAAAACTACAAGAATAAAAACACCAGAATAAACTTCCAGAAAACCCTTTTATCCCCCACTATTTAACCATTCTCTTGTACACGTGACAACATAGAGACAAAAAAACTTTAGAACTTTGGTGGTTGAAACAGTCCCAATTCCTGTTAGAGTCTTTCCATCAGCCTTTGTAGAGAAACAGAAGTCTTATTCTGTTAATCTATGGAGTTTCTCACAAGAAAACTATTTCTGTTATAGTTTTCTATTTCCCCAATGCCAGCTGCCCGGAAATCTGTCATCAGAGCTCACTCCTCCCATCTCACATCACTCTGAGGTGTGTATGGGTCATGAGTCTAGGGATGTCATTTTAAGGATGAGTTATTCAAAGGCAAAAGTCCTCTTCATCTGTCTCTGTGAGCTTCCCTGGAAACAGTTTTCTCATTGCCCTCAAGGCCTCAAATCTTCGCTTCACTCTGTTCCAGCACCTCACTGTATCACAATTACTCTCTCTTTTGCTCAAAATCCACACTTTGAATTGTCTGTTGGTGCTGTCCTCACTGCTGCCTGGATGCTCTTCACCATGCCTTTGGCTGGATTAGTCCACAGCCTAACCATAAGGTTTGGGTCACCTTAGCAAGGACACTGAAACAAGATAACATGTGCCCATTTATGGGCAGCATTGACAACCCACTTTCCACGTGTCTGGCAGGGATTCCCTTGGTAGCAGATGACTGGCCCATCTCTAATTCAGAGCTCCTCTGCACCACAAGTAAGAGGCCCAATCCGGTAGACGCTTGGGATGAGTGGACAAAGATTCTGCCAAATGCTCTGGAGGAACCCCAAGAACTGGACCTGCTGGGGTCCTCCAAAGCAACATACTGTCAAATTTTACTTTAAACGACCAAGTCAACATTGGCCAGGAATTGACCAGGCAAAAAACACGTACAGAAAAGACATATTACCAATTAACAAAGCTTACAATAATTTAAATAGGTGTAATTGCACCAGTCGCATACTTTCTGTGTCCTCTCTCCACCATAAAGTGTTGCCCCAGGGAATGTTTTTATCTGTGGTGACTGAGTATGGACTGGGATCCCCTCTCACCTCCAGTGAGTCCCTGTAGCCTTGGCAAGCTTTCTACCTTCACTACAACTATCACATTAACACATAATTGGAAACAAAAAAACAAATTGGCATGCCAAAAACTATCCTGTTCTGAATTCAATGAAAATTGTGACAGCCAAATTTACAATTGGAACACTGGAAAGCAAGTCGCGGCCTCCCTGTTTTACCCATGGGGAGCTGCAGCTAAAGCCCTTGGTGACATAAATCACCTGGGGTGTTGGCTTAGCAAGCAAGCAAAAAACATCTGCTGCCCTGAGTGATCTTTTAAAGGACAAGGAAACCACAAGACATGCATCCCTACAAAACTGAGCAGCAATCAACTTCCTACTACTTGCCCACAGACATGGCTGTGAGACCTTTGAATGGATGTGCTGCTTCAACCTCTCTTCACACTCAAATCCATCCATAGAAACATCCAGAAACTGAAGGAACAAGTGAAGGACTTAAAAGTGGAAAACACCCCGGGCTGGGTCAATAACCTTCTCAGTCAATGGGGACTAATGGGATGGGTGTCATTTTTAGTTAGGGGAATTTTGTAGATTTTTATTATGGTTATTATTGTATTAGCTATGTTCTTGTGCCTTCTCCATGGCTTCAGAAGAGCTATAGGAGATGCCTTTTTACTAAATACAGAAAGGGGAGTTGTGGAGAAAGCCCCGTTCTCTGACAGGCCTCCTCCCTGGAGGTCTACCCTCTAAGATAAGATGAAACTACTTAGTCATGGTGATTAAGCTGCAGACCCCTTCCTGCTCCAGGACCCCATGTTACCTTCCTGTTAACTATTGGTCATTTTAGCCCAGTCTCAGACCACTGGTCCTTTTCCCAATTCTCCCCTTCCCTATAAAAACCCTGGCTTTTGCCCAGATCAGTGGAAGATTGTCACTGGCTCCCTTCACTGAAGCCTGCAATAAAGGACCCCTGTGGAACTCCACATGGTCTCCCATCTCTCATCTACGTCGTCACCTACCCCAGCGTCGGCTGGGGTAACCTGTGAGCAGAGCTGTCTGGGCTGATCTGAGCTGATCACTACAAGGGCTGAAATCACTTCTAAAAGAGCTGATCACGTGAAGCCTCAGGCCGCACTCCTAAGGGTTACCCCTGTCTGGAAACTGCCAGAGACTCCCCGGACAGCCACTCCTTCTTGGGACCTCCATTTGGGATCATTGTTGGCAGAGCTGGGTGTCATACAGACTCCTAGTCCCAGCCTTGACACACCCCCTGCTGCCGTAAGTTATGACAGAAAGTAATGTTTTCAGATACTACATGGTCACTCTATTTATCCATACCCATGGAAATTACATGTTAGCTTGCCATGTGCACAAATGGATTCACATCCATAAACTGCAAGTAATTCAGCAAAGTTTACTGCAGTACAGTTAACTTATTTTGGGGTCTTGTCAGTTCTGCTAGCATCACCCCCATTGCCTCAGAAGAAGATGGGAATCGGTCCAAAGGATCATCCAAGGAAGCACAGTTGTGTAGCATATTACTACAGCAGCTCTCCTGTTAACACAGGAGCAGATAACTAGTATAGACTACCAGCCTGGAGCCATTTCTACATGAATATTTGTCTGACTTAATACAACCTGAGCTAAACTCGCTCTTAGCTCACCCAGAAATAGCTTACTGGCTAGGAAGTCCTAGGTCCAGGACTAGCTTTTCTGTTACTTTATGATCAGGAAAAATAACAGCCATAGTCAGTGTTTAATGGACATCTATTCTCCCCCATATTCCCCTTGTTCTGGGAAAACAAAGAAACATTGAAACATATTTGATGCCAGAGTTCACTCAACATTTCTATAATTATCTCTGCTGAGAAACTCATTTTAGGGAAGGTTGAGGTTTTTTTCCACAGAGAAGAGAAAACAGATTAATTCCTTGGCAACAAAATTCTAATTAATCAAAAATGTGGCTCTATTCATACTTAGCTTCTTCATTACAATATCAGATATTTACTGCTGAAATTATAGTCTTGATTCAATGCAGAATCAGGTAGCTCTCAAGATTTAATTATAAAAATAAAAATTAGGTTTATTGACTCTGCAGAGTGTTTATCTTGATCTGTGATTCACTGATTACAGAATGAAATTATTCAACATAAGACAGGACTTTCTGCAAACAGCGTGCTTATCTCTAACCCAACAGCCTGTCAGTCACCCTGGCAAACCATCCCCATGAACTGGCTGGGTACCCGCTCAGCCTCATTCCAGCAATTAGGTGAAAGAAAACAAAATTTGGAAGAGCAGCCTGGCCTGAGTGTAAAGGCCACTTAAGGCACTACTAGCACTGCCACAAAGGTCATTGGTATAATTTTTTGTACACAAAACTTCCATCATGCCCTTTCCAATAGCTTTCCATGCCAATATCCACCCATAGTCAGACTGCATTTCCCCTGGGAGCACATCTCTGGTCTCTGAAACTCACAGAATAGGGAGCTTTTGTCTTTCTGAATGAACTGAATGAACATAACTGAATGAACCTGATGCTGCTTCCACCTAAATCTACTGCTCAAATCAGTACATTGATTCATGTATTTAATTGCTTGCAACTTGTCTGTTAATGCTAGTTTGTGCATACTGTAAATTCTAAAGGAAAAACATTGATCTTTGCTTACCTGAGTGTCTCTCCTTGATCATGTGCTCAGATGAAATCCAGCTGTTGAGATGTGAACTAAAAACCAGGAATGGTGCTGGCTTCACAGATTTGTTGAATCTGTTCTTCCTCAGATTTCTTGAATGTGGGGAAACAGAGAACAGACAGATGTGTTTGAACCTTGCTTTCCCCCCCCGCCCCCCGCCAAGATAAAATACACTCCAGAATTTACCTTTTCTTAATGTAAAGACAGTAATTTAAACAGATTAAGAAAGCAATGGGTATCTAGGCTAAATGAATAATTCTTGCCACTACAAGCTCAGAAGATGGTAAAAAGCTGAGCTCTTAACATACTCAATAAGCTGAACCCTCACCCTCCCATGCCTCTGTAATTTTGACAAGCAGAACCTTCTTTCCCTCAGGATTTTTTAGTCTACACCATCTACTAGAATAAACTACCTTTGTTCCATCCCACAAAATTCATCTAGGGAAATCCTCTCAAGTAAGACAGTTGAAGTTCTTCTCTACATGGCAACATTTGAACTTCTCTGTCCTGTTTCTTTATGAAGGCCTTAAGCACAGAAAATTTGGCCCAATAAATGTTTGCTTATCTATAATGCAGAAAGTTTAAAATAATCCCAGACATAGCCAGAGGCAGCTGTTTGGGGATGCTGGAATGGCCTTGGCTAGGGGGAAGTCCACAATCAACTGAAGAGAGCAAGGATTCTAGAAAAATCTAAGGCCATCTTTCCAATAAGTACGTGATTGCTGGAAAATCCATCCTTGTGTACTTTGGGGTGGTGAACACCATATAAAAACAGACTCTATTTCAGCTGATGCTCCTGAATGGTGCTGTAACTCAGACAAGAAACAACAGAAGGGAATAGGTGTAAAACCAGCTGGCTGTTATTCCAGCCTGATGGCAAACCACACATTGCAGAGCATCATTTCATGCCACAAAATTCTCTGAAGAGGAGCTTCACTTCCTTAAACTAACACGGAGAAGGCATCCCTGGCTGTCGAGGATGCTCAGCAAGCTTCCCTCAGGGTAGATGGTCCTTGAAAAAGATGCCTGTCTGGCTGTTAACAGCCCATTATGCATTATCTTGGAGCTCAGCCTGCCAAGTGTCCTTCCAGGCCCCTGTCATTTTAATGGACAACTCTCCATTGTGGCTAAACACTGTGTTTCCCTTCAGGGGGAAAAGGAGCCAACACTGCCCATCACCCCTACCTGACTGACAGGCCACGTTCTGGAGTACAGCCAGTAGGGAATTCACAGTGAAAACCCCAGTTCATCGTAATTGTCTCTGGATGCAGAATTTCCCTGTGTCAGATTATTCAGAAGGGAAAAAAGGCTCTTTGTTAGAGCATCATACATTTTCCTGCATTCTCCAAAGGGGAAGACACAAACCAGAACAAGATAGCTAAGAAATGAATATTCAAATGCATTTAAGGTTTTTTTTTTTTTTTTTCGTCCTTTCTGTCTTCCCAAGAAAATATCCTCAGAGAATTATAATTTGTGTGAAGATCTGGCAAGGCTGCCAAGCAGAGCAAATGGGATTTTATTTTGATGGGCTCACCACAATGCGTATTTGTCATTCTCTGTGCCTTCCTGGAGCACAAGTCTTACTGCATTGTACTGCCTATGCCAAAAACCTTATCTGGAATATTGTAATGCCCAGAAAGAACCCTAAATGTGCTTCTCTAGTTATTAGCCTTAATTGCTAGCCTTTCAGCAGGATTATAGTGAATAGGTAATAAACAAAAGTTTTCTTTAATAGCAGAGGACTGTAGTTATCTTTTCATAAAGTTTTAGGTTAATGTATACTTGATGATGCACTTTTTTTCCAGTACAAATATTTCAAAAGAGTGAAATATGGCTTTAATATTAAAAAAAGCACTACCGTTTAAAACTTGATAGTAACAAAATTTTTTATTGCTCTTGACTTCTGTGATATTTTTATCAAAACCTTCATTTCAAGGCATTGGTCAATGATATTTTACAGTAATTTTAACTAATAAAACTGGTTAATTAATCACAACATGAAGTTAAACTGATTTTAACAGCAAGAATTACTAATAGGTTTTGAAAAATAGCACTATGTATTTCATATTAATAACACAAAGCTCTGCAAAAATTCTCAGTCCTCTCATAGGTTAGAATCACTTTCCAGCAGCCTAACAGTCTTCCAAGCAGAGTGTAAGTTCCACTGGGATTTTTACTAGAACAGCACAGACTAGAATTTATGAGTAAAACCCTCCTCACCATCAAACTTCGGTTTGCAAGAGTGGACACATGTGTCAGCACTTGCTATGCCTGCAAGTGATACCTTGGTAGATTTATGCAGCAAGGGATTCAGTGAGAAAGTTATAATGAATCTCTGAGCATATTTAAGGAAAAGCAACTGCCCGAGATTAAGGCAAAGATAATTACTGTTGACATGTTTAATCCCTTCGTGGCAGACGAAATAATTCAGCTTGGTTGAGATGCTACATACAGAATATAGAGTGTTTCAAAAGAGATGGCATTTGGAACGGAAGATGGCAGGTGCAAGTAAAGTTTATTTCAGGTATTATGGGCTTTGTGGTGGATTTACTGCACTCAAGCAGCATTCTCACAGGGAAAAAGGAAAAACATTATGTATGCAGTGCTGAAAAACTCTCTTTACATGCAAAAGACATGGAAAACTAGCTAATGGAGAGAAAAGTCTGTGTTCAGCTCCTAACAGAATTTTGCTTTTAATTGCACATGGAAGAAGCTTGGAATCCCCTATTCCCTTTATGCCATTATAATGCATGCCATTTCCAAGAAGACAGGAAGTTTTATCACCCATTCCACAACATGGAATCCACAGCACAGACAAACTAACAGTCTGCCTTTCATATCTACTTATTGCAAGACTGGATACAGGGCATGTGGTACTGAATATCTTTGGAAAAGCAGAAGGTCATTCCGTAGGCAATCCTTTCAGCTGGGAGGATGGCAGAAGGAAGGACAGAGGAATGCTGAGTCCTTGTCCAACGTGTTTAGCTGTACATCGCAAACAGAGATAACTACAATGCACATTCGTGTCCCTGGGTGGATGCCTGCCATGTACTTGTTGTAGGCAGCCTGCAAGAACACACCTCTTGTGGGTGGGAATACCCAAAAGCAGGCTTAAAAGAGGGCCAGTGTGGAACACTTCTGAGCCATCAGAAGTTAGAGCAAGAGAACCCGCAGAGCTAGAAGATGAAAAGGTGGCCCAAGTTAGAAAGGCAGAGCTTCACAGAAGGTTTAAGTGAGACATGTGAAGAGCAAACTCACAGAAACAGCTTTCAAATATGATATGGTACAAAAACTCAGGAAAAGGAGAATTATAGTGACATGGAGAAAAATCTTCAAATAGAAAATACTATTAACATTCTCAAACTAAATTCCTTCCTGATGTAAATCTTCTGAAACCAGTCATTTTGCAGTAGAGGAAAATGTCTTGATGTGAATGTAACATTATTCTGACTCAATGAGTTATGGCAAACAATTTGGCATGAGAATATTGAGAATCTGTTCAGTTAAACCAGAGTAGTAAAGTATGTCTGTGCAATGTCAGTGTAGCCTGTTTGGTTAATCCCGCAATAAAAAGTATTCTGCTATTGACATGCCATTGAAAATTACATGTGTCATTTCTCAGCTAAAGAACTGAGGGGGGAAGGAATTTGTGTAAGAATCTGTGTTTTAAACAAATATTATCTTTTGGATGTCTCTGTGCAGTAGGAAATCTCTTAAATAAGAACTTAAATGCTGCTTGTTGACAAGAACAAATTGAGATCAGGTCATAAGAAAAAATGCTTCATAGCCTGCTTTAGGAATCCATGCTGAATTTCACTACAAATATGTGATAGAACAAATGCAAAATAAATGAAGTATTTTCAGTAACACATCACTTAGGGAAACAAGATCTTCTAAAGGCTCCTACAAATAACAAAATAATAACAATCTTATTTTTTCCTTTTTTTCTTTTTTTTTTTTCACATAAAAAACTTGGGTATATAAATAATTTTAAAAAATTATTCTACTTCAAGGACATGAAGCAAGAAGACCTTTGCTCCAACTTACTTTCAGGAAATAACTGTTGTGAAAGACTTCTCTATATGTTTCCCTTTGGTAAGCAGGATTCTTCTCAATTTCTCAAAAATATTGACTCATTTAAATGGCCATGATTCTCGACTCCTAAAAGAGATAAGTCACCTCTGAAATGTTGAAAAAACAAAATCCAAAGTACACTAAAATAATTTAGATGGTATTATCTGTGAAATGTTTGACTACAAAAAGTAAAACGCATTTAAAGTACAAACATGTTCTTTACTGAGTACTCTAAACTCTTAGCTCTAGATGTTCCAGAACACATATTCCTTTGCTGTTATCCTCTTTTCCTAATAATTTATCTTAGCAGGAAAAATATACCTACAGAAGTGAAGTACTGAAATACTGTATCTCTATTTTTCTTCGTACCATGCTATTAATATTCTTGCAGTGTAGTTTCTGGTGCATGCATTAAGTTTTAATTAGCATTCCCTGAAATTATCATGTCTGAAAAAGGCATTTGTTTGTTTAGGAATCCAGGTTTTCATAATGTTTTGGGGTTGTTTCCTTCCTAGCCTTCACCTCAGAGCTTGACCAGCTGATTTAATTTGCCTAATTTTAAAAGATAATGCAACAATTGAAAGCAAAGAAACTCCAGTTAAATTGAATCAGCTTGTTCAATAATATGCCTTAATATGATTTAATTTTTTATGCAGACTAGTGAATACAGAATTAGCTAGGGCTGCAGTAGAGCACTCCATAGGGCCCTGTGGAACAGTCATTGCCACCTCCTGACGCGGTGCCATGCCCTGCACTGAGCTCCGCTCCCGTACCCGGATCAGGGGATGCCAATTATTCCTCCCCTGTCTCTTTTCCCTGCCACCACACCAGTCCCCAGGCTGGCACGTGGCAGTAGTGATTCCTTTGGGTGCCTGCATGCATCTACAGCTGTCTGTCTGCTGTGGGGCTGATCTTACTGACCACACAGTATATGCTGTTACCCAGAGAAGCTGTGAATGTTCCATCCATTGAAGTGCTCCAGGCCACGTTGGATGGGGCATTGAGCCAACTGGAAAGTGTCCCCTGCCCATTGCAGGAGGGTGGAGCTGAATGAGCTTTAAGATCCCTTCCAAACTAAACCATTTTAGGATTCTGTGACAACACGCTGCTGCCTGTGAAGGTATCGTCTGACAAAAATCCATGAGATCGCTTCTAGACATTGTGTTTTCAGTCTGCCACGTCATTTATTTGCCATAATTTCCCTGTTTAATCCTTAAAAGACTTGGGTTTTTTCCTTGTGGGGTTTTGTTTTGGTTTGTTTGATGTGTTTTTTTGCTTGTTTTTGTTTTTTTGTAAATAATTTAAAAGCCATTTAGTGCTGCTATACCCTGTACAGAATTACAGATGTCATTTTGCTGAGTAAATAACATGACAGGAGCACAGCCCGCCAGCACATCTCTATGAGGAGCAGTAGTCTGTCTTCCAGACAGACAGGGAGGAGTAAAAGAAGTGTGACCTCTAGTGAACCCAAGTACTTATACCACTCCTGCAAGAGGCACAGCCTGAAGTTATCTGCAAGCTCTGCAAAATTTTATTCCTAGCTCAGAAATGAAGATATATTTTTGTTACATCACAGCCCAGAATGAAGACAAGGACAAGAAAAGGATAAATGTTATAATCTAGATTTCATCACAATTGTTATAAGTACATATTATAATACTGGCTTTTCACAAGTATTAAGAGGAATGCTATATGTATAATGTTAAAATGGCTTTGCTGTAATAGTCAATATAGGATGCTTGAACTGTCTGCCTAGTTAAGATAACCTTCAGTGAACAGATGATGAGGACCACCTGGCTGCTATCACCACTCACTGCCTGTAGAAAGAAGAAGCCAAAGCCGAAATTAAAAAATGATGAGAAGAAGATTAAAACCACAAGCCAAGAAACACGCATGATCTAAAAAAGTGGACCCAAAGAGTGGCCATATGAAAAAGTTCCTGGAAAATGTAAACCAGATAATAGAAAAGTTTGACTATGCATAAAGTCTATGAATATGCATCAAGTTGATGCAATAAAAATGGTATATAAAGGTGTTTGCAAAACACCAGGTGTGCTCCTGGCAGGGTGCCAAGCACCAGGCCATTGTAATCCTTTGCTTTATTGTCTTTGTCTCCTATTGCCTTGTCTTTTTTTTTTAAATTATTATTATTAAACCTTTTAAAGTTTACCAGAACAGTGAACGTCATTTTTCACACAATTTTGAAGTGACTGGAGAGATTAAAATTACAGCAGCATGTGAATAAGGAAACACCTTGTACTCCTGAAACTACTCTGAGTTATTTTCATTTTTATTGAAGACAATAATTTCATTATTTATAGTTAAAATATATCAAATATTTAACCCAATCTACTGAGAGATTTCTAAAGTATTTGGGGGTCTGCTTATTCATGAACTTCTTGCCTAGAAGTACATACCTGCAGAAGGCTGCAGTTTCTCCTTGAAACCCATTAGACACTAAAATTAAAGTATAATAACTGAAATATATCAATTGCCTTTTAAAATTAACTTGAATAAAACAAACATTACCAGAAATCATGCCATTTGAAAGAGACATTTGCAATAAACAGCATCACTTGCCAGGATTCCCACAAGCAGTGTTCCAACAGTGGAACTGGATGCTGAACTTGAGGCACTTCCCCGCAAATCTCCGGCTGGCAGCTACAACCTTCAAATTCACAATTCCAGCCTTAGACAGAGAACTAACAAAGTAGCTCCTTGAGAAAAGCAGCCTAAAATAGTCCGAGCACTCTGACAGCAGGGCATAAAGCTACAGAAAGATCAGCTTTCTGAAGGTTGTAGAGATCACAAAATCTTTTCAATTCACATACTATGTTATCGGTGATTTTTAATTATTTTTTTTTTTTAAACTGTAACCTTACAACAGAGTATTCTTAGAAGTGTGATCACTAAAGCCCCTTGCTCAGTGTTGAAGAATGGCTTGCTTCTTGACGCCATAGCTCCTTGGAAGGCCTGCACAACCCTGACTTTGAGTTAGCATGAGTCCTTGGCACAACATTGTACCAAAGATATGAAAAAGACTAAGTGTTAATAAGACAGTGAAGAATGGATGAGAATTCAGGATGAGAAATCTGCAAAATGTATCTTGTGAAGTTTGTCAGGATGTGAATTCTGCAGAATGTATCTTATATAGCCACTTAATGTATCTTATAAGTTCCGCTAAAAAGTATCTTATGGAGTTCAGATGTTATGAGCTGGACCAATAGAAACGTAGAAGCTAATGTGTGAAGAACAGTAATTATCCAATCATAATAGAATATATATGGCATGTTACCTTTCCAAAATACTATAAAAATGTATCTGAAACTGCAATAAAATGGAACAAGCAGCTAACTCATACTGAGTTGTCTCTTGATTCCCGAACCCTTCTCCTGCAGCTCAGGACCACATCCAGAGGGCTTTTGAGTAACCCCAAGAATGAAGATTCCACCTGGACATTTTGTAAGTGGTCTTATACATGGAATTACTTAATAAGAATTACTCCAGTAAAATTAATTGCGTATTTTCTCTTTATGTGAGCCATTCATTACAATTCCTCTTGACAGAAGTGCAGCACCACATCCAGGATGCACGTCAGTGCAAGATGCTGAACTTTACTGCCTTGTGATCACACTGAAACAAATCAATTATTAACAACATGTGCTCATACACGAAATACAACTCAAGCAGTGCATGCAGAGCAAACCAGATTAGTGCTTTCTTCAGCACAATGCATTGCTAAAGCTGTTTCTGGAAGAGGAAAATTTTTACAGGCAGATGAGGAGGGATGCTTAACTATAATAGAGGCACTGGAAGCACTTAATTTCACAAATGTTTTGCTTATTTACCACTTTATCAGTGATTTGATTTGACCAAACCACTAGGATATGTCACACGTTCTCTTTAATCCACATGACAATACTACAAGTCACTCTTTGGCTGAACCAGCATAGATAAAATCACCTATCACTCTCCAACTCTGATTTCTGGCATCAGGTGGGTCTTGATTCAGCACAATACTTGAAAACAGCAAACATCCTCCACAAGGATCATCACACAAAAAGCTTTGAGGTTATATATTAAAGGACCCATTATTAACTTGCTACTGGTACCTTCAGTTGCCATGTCAAGGACACTAAAATTTTCAATCTTTGTTGTTTTTCCTTTAAGAGGCTCCTGATAAAAAATATAATTGCAGTTTCTTATGCAACTCAAGCAAGAGCAGAGAGAAACAGAAACAATTTAAATTGATGGCTATAAGTGAGAATGCCCTTTACTGCTCCATGTAATTCCATAATCTCAGAAACACAAAAGGCACTAGCATAGCAAGGAGCATGGCAAAAGAGGCACACAAATTATTAACAGAATAATTATTTCAGTAGATGTAATAACCTTGGAAATTCTTTTAACCTTTACTTTAAAATGCCTGATCCTGTCATAATGGGCAGCTTGTAAGGTTAACTTGGAGACCAGGAAAGAAGTCCCCTGACCAAAGGTCACAAGTGTGCTGTTTGAACAGAGATAATGGTTTCTTGATTAGGTGATAAAGGTAATTTTCAAAGCTCAACATAAATAAATATTCAAATGACAGCTTGAATGTAAAAGCCTGATTTTTTTTTCCTGGTTTGATTTTTGAAACATGTGAGTGCTCCTCATCTAAGTAACTCAAATTCCATGTGAATTCTGTGTGGTCATGTTTGGCATTGTGGGGGGTAAAGAAAAAACACACATTATTTTTTTAGTATTTAGATTTGTACTTCTTGCGAGTCACACCCCAGCTCTAGATTACAACAATCACACCTTCCAGTGCACCTTTTATGGAAAGAAACCAATACACAGTAATTGTATCAAAGCACAAACTAGGAAAAAAAGCAAATGTCCACTTCTTGTACTGCAAGAGAATAACCCTTGTCGGCTACATGGCTGGTGACACCAAGGAGTGAAGGTCACTTTGGGGTCAATTTTTTCATTTGGGTTTACAAGCTTTCAGACTTCCCTTTCAGAAGAAATTACAGAGTCACATTAAAAGGTTTTCAAATCCCGGCTCTGGTATAAAACGCAGCCGAGGCGAGGTGGGTTTAAATCCCAGACTCCTGCCTGCAGAACAAAAGTATAGCAACCTCTGTGATAAGGTCAGAAGCAATCTTATCAATCTCCACAACCCCTGACAGGAGGGTGCAGCCCAGTGGCGGCCGGGCTCTGCTTCCAAGGAACAAGGGACAGGACAAGATGTCTTAAGATGAGACAGGGTTTTTTTGGTTGGACATTAGGAGGAATTTCTTCACAGGGAGGGTGATCAGACAATGCAATGTGCTAGCCAGAGGGATGGTGGAGTCACTCACTGTCCCTGAAGGTGTTTAAGGAAAGACGACGTGGCACTCACTGCTATAGTCGGGTTGGTCATAAATTGGACTAGGTGATGCCAGAGGTCTTTTCGAACCTAGCTGGTTCTGTGATTTTGCGAAAAGCGGCACCAGACGGCTGAGACCCTTATGTGGGGACACTAACACCCCTTGGCCAGGGGCGATCGAAGAGCTCCCACCCAACTGCGCCCCCCTCACCGGCTCAGCCATTCACCTTTTATCCCCTCTTTTTGCTGAGCGGGGAGCGGGGGAATCTCTCCAGCCGGTGTCCAGCCCCGGCCCCGACTGCGGAGCTCAGCCCAGCCCGGGCCGGGTCACGGACACAAAACGCGGTGTGTTTTAAACGCAATGTGTGCGGAGGGTTCCGAGGAGCGCGGCAGCCGCAGAGACCCTGGGAACGGGCGCCGGAGCTGCGGGCGGGACCCCGTGAGGGGCGCGCGGCAGGCGGGGGAGAGCGCGAGGTGCGCGCGGAGCCCGCGCGGTCCCTGACGGACGGGACGGGGCGAGCGGGTAAATGGGCTCCGCTAAACCGCCCGGCGCCCCCCGCCCGCTCCGCCCCGCGACCCCACGGCCGTTGGGGCGGGAGGGAGGGAGGGGGCGAGGGAGGGAACCCGCCAAAGCCCCGGCCCGAGCCCCGCCGGCGCTCGCCCGGCAGCGGGAGGCGGGAGGAGGAGGGAGAGGCCGCGCAGCGCTGCGCTCTCATTGGCCGCGCGGGGCCCAGCGCCGGGAGCTGATTGGCTGCCGCGCCCGCCCCACCCGCCCGCGGCGGCCCCGCGCGTTGATTTCAAATCGACCCTGGGAGCGGCCCCGCGCTTCAGCCGGGCCCGGTCGGCGGCGGTGGCAGCTCCGCTCCTGGGCGCCGCCGGTGCTCCCGGACCGTGGGGTGCGCGGAGGGGGCGGGAGAGCGCAGGGGTAGCGTCTCCCCTATGTTTAAACTCGCCGCCGGCAGGGCCGATGGGCGGTGCTGGGCCGTGGCGGACGGGGCGGGGCCAGGGCCGTTGGGCGGTGGGCGCGCGCGAGCCGGGCCGGGAGGCGGGAGGCGGCGGGACAAGCCCGGCGGCCGCGGAGGGCAGCAGGAACCGGCTCGTCACGGGGACCCTCAACCAGTGCATCCGTCCCTCCTCCCGCCCTGTAGAGCCGGCGGGACCTGCGATGCGGAGCGGCGCGGCAGGAGCGGCGGGTGTCGCCTCCTGAGGCGGTGGGAGAATGCGGCCGGCGGGCGGGGAGATGGGGGCCGGCGACAAGGTAATTCCTCTGGTGGGCGAGAGCCGCCAAACCCCGGGGCTGCCGCTTCCCGCGGGGCAGTGACAGCCCCGCTGCCCGCGTTCAGCCCCGCTGGGGGTGAAACCGCTTCGATCGGAACGATCGCGCGTAGAAACCGCGGGATGGCAGAAACCGAGGGTGTTTTACCTTCGCTTTAATTTCTGTCCTCAACAAAAGTTCCTGAACTTCATCTCTCACGACCGTTGTCCACACAGTCCATAAAGAACACATCTTCTTCCTGGCTCTCCTTTCCTCTTTGCTTTTTCCTTAGCAGGAGGTGTGTGGAGAAACAGGTATAATGATGTTTTAAAGCGTGTTTGTCTCGGACATTCTGTAGTGCTGTGACAGGGAAGTTGCGACTGGAAGAGGGTCCCGCGAAGGTGGGGCGGCGCTGGGCCGAGCCCGCTTCCCTCACAATTCCAGTCTCGCCAGCCCGCCTGGAGCCCCGGGCACCTCACCTAAAGGGGCTTCAGGACCACCGCAGACCCCAGACCCATTTATTGGAGGGCTCTGCGGGCCCGACCGCACATGCGCAGAGACACGGCGGGAAAAGTAAAGGGGGGGAATCCGAGGGAAACTACAAGGAAGTGGATCGATCCTTGACCCAGCCCGCCCGGGCACCCCTTTCCTTCACTTTCCCGTCTTTATCCTCTCATGTTCTTTTTCGGTAAGCCCCGCGATTACATTCCACACCTTAAACCACTCCGAATTTTTTTGAGAGAGTTGGGAGCTTGTTAAAGTTCACTGTAAAAGTTAAGGGCTTGTTTGCCAACACTCCTATGACTGCTGAGTACCGGGTTGGTCGCCGGAGTTAAGGCGATTATATGATAAAGGGTAAGAGTTCCCTAACATGTAGGCTGGTGTCTATTTAGCCCAACAAGAATTTATAAAGCAACATCACACCCGCTCCCGGGTCATGATATGTTTCAGGCATTATTTATTGCTCTTTGCTATGCATTGATGTACATTCTGATTGTATTTGCCTCAGAGGAAGGAAAGGGGAAATTACCCGAGGAATAAATGCCACGGGACTCGAGTCTTAAGCTACAGGCACAGAAATGGTTTCAGGGAAGGTACCCATTGGTTCAGAGTAGGACTGGAACCCTTGACTCAGAGCTACCCAAAAAATGCAATGGATCTCTATTCCCCTTTGACATTGATAAATGGGTCATGGTGCACCTGGGTTTTAATATCACCGTTGTTCTTTTTCTTGATATGTAGGAAAATGAGCATTCTGAGCCATGCAAAAATATACTGAAAACCCCTTTGAAACAAGCGGCTACCTCACAGTTAGTATTGACAGAGAGACAGCCTGACTGTCAGCCTCTAACCACACCCCCGAAACTGAAGGAAACCCCTCCAGCAGATCCATGGACACCTACTTCCAACTTGAAAATGCTGATTAGTGCAGCTAGTCCTGAGATTAGGAGCAGAGAACAGAGAAGGCAACTGTCAGACAGTTCAAATGAGGTCCCACAGACAAAACACTGTTCACAGGTACGTTGTAAAGTTGTTTGTATTTATTTTTTCTTTTTTTTTTTTAAGTTAGCTGAAGGCTGTTTATCCAGTATAAAATTATACATTGACATGGCACATCATTTTTTTTAAGTTTTGATTTTGGAGCATTTACCAAATATAAGTAAGGATATTGACTAGCTACATGCAACAGGCAATGTTCTGGTTTTATTTTACAGCTGCTGAGGACAAAGGGAGAACACTGGCCCTTTGTCCTCAGTGCTTACTACAAAGCTGATAATTATCTGTGCTTACATATTGTCAAAAAACTCACAATCTCTTTTTCTTATTCCATGTAGGAGCACTTATTGGGGGATGAATATGAAAAATCTCAACCAAGTCGCAAAGAGAAAAGTCTCGGATTACTGTGTCATAAATTCTTAGCTCGATATCCTGATTACCCCAGCCCTTCACAGAAAAGTTACATTTGCCTCGATGAAGTCACTGAAGAGCTACGTAAGTTGCTGTTCATCCTATTAAATATTTCTTCATGCAAATTTGCCAATAACCTACCATTTTTGTTAGTACATTTTTGCTCCATACAATTTTGGATGCTTATACTGTTCTCAAATTTATTTAAACCCAGTTTTAAATTCCTCATTCCTAGAGCAATTCTTTTAAAATGCTGATGGTTATAAAATTTTTTAAAGCTGTATGATTTACGTTTTTTTATACTTTATACAAAAGAACATATCTTTTAAGAAATGTCTGGTCAAAATCAAGAGTTTATCAGACAAATGAGAAAAGAAGAGCATGCTAATAAAATAACATGTAAAAAAAAGTTACAAAACAGTTTCTTATGAGTTTCCATGGATATTTAAGGACACAATCTAAAATCAATTCAGTGTATAATTAAAAATGCTCTGTTTTTTCTAAAGCTGGATTGAAACCCATGTAATGGCTCTTCTGGCAACAGTAAGTTTTATTTCTTAAGGAATGCTGAAAGTCAAGTGTAACTCTGGAACAGCAAGTCGTTCCATATATGAAGCATGATTTGTTTTCCTTGCTGGCAAGACCTGTGAGGGCTATTTTCTGTTTGTGATATGGAATTGGCAAAAATTATTTAGAAGTATATTAAGGGGAAGGACAGAAATCTGTTCTGCAGGTAATGCATGAGTGCATATATTTTACGTAGCAGAGATGTCAGGTTCACCTTTCCCTCTGCAGACGTGGAGCGCAGGCGCATCTATGACATTGTGAACGTGCTGGAGAGCCTGCACATGGTGAGCCGCCTGGCCAGGAACAGATACGTCTGGCATGGGCGCCACAACCTCCCCCAGACTCTGCAGGCCCTGAAAAAGGTGGGAGAAGAGAACAAATACTTACAGCAAATCCAGATGATCAAGAAAAGAGAGTATGAGCATGAATTTGATCCTGACAGTGAAAGAAATGAAGAAATGGCAAGTTCTTTTGGCTCAAGTGACCAGTCAGAAATGTCTTTTGTCGAGCTCCCAGGAGTGGAATTTCACGCTGGTAATAATTCTTTATAATGCCAAGAATAATATGTACTTAAAATGTTACATTTCTATGAACTTGGAAAAAGAAGATTTATTAGCCTTCCTTTTTTTTTTTTCTGAGGTGGTTCTGCCCCAAAGGCACCACAACTGTTTGTGGTGAGAAAAAAGTGCTCTGCATTCTTTCACTTGTCTTATTCACTCAGTTTCTTGTAATTTGTTTCTACATCAAGTGAAACTATCAAGTACACCAACATACAATCCAATTGCCATTACCACTAAACTATTACAGAAATCAGAAGTTACTACTGAATGTATAGAAACTTGAAGCATAAATTACTCAATTTGTTTTATTAATTTTGCTCCGATTCATGGAAGAAATTTAATTGAGGGTTAAGCATCTTTAAGAGTACAAGTTGTCAGATAATGGGAAATTTATATGTGGGATATATGTATCTACCCCTCTGTAGTTAGACTTGGTATCCACCCAATTATCTGTTCCTTGTCATGTAGAAACATGATTCTGGAGTCAGCACTGACCCTGACTAGTCTCTGTGTTATTCTTACAATTATTATTACTGACAAATTTCTTCAGTATTTTGTGTTTGTATCTGGTGTGTCACTGAATACTGTAATCTTTTCTCTTGTCTGCTGCAGCATCAGTGAATGGCAGGAAATACAAGTCCTTACGAGTCATGAGTCAGAAATTTGTGATGCTTTTCCTTGTGTCAACACCTCAAATCGTGAGCCTTGAAGTTGCTGCTAAAATCTTGATTGGAGAAGATCAGTTAGAAGACTTAGATAAAAGCAAGTTTAAAAGTAAGTACAACAACAAGTGTAAGCTAAATGAATTATCCTAGTACTACTGCATGTAACTAAAAAATGCTCTTATTTTTCCTGCCACAGATGTTTATTTCAGCCTCCAAAAACTCACTAACCTTCTGCTGTTCATAATTTTTGTATCACTGATAATCATGATGTTCATAATTTCTGGTCATTGATACCCACTTGAGAGGAAGTGTCCATTAAATCCTCCCTCCTGAAATAATGTCACAAGGCTCCATATTGGTAACAATTTCTCTTTCCTCAAGCAGCCTGTCAAAGTTCTCAGCATCATTTCACCAAAGATGCCCCAGAATCATGCAAAATCTGTGTTCTGACCACATAACTAACTTGGTAGAAATCTAAAGAAATTCTGTAAAAGTCCTGTAACCAATCTGCATGTCAGAGGAAGTGAAACCCTGTGCTCTAACTGCCAATTATTTCTTCATCCTTTTACATTTCTCTCAGTTCCCTGTGCACTTCCTCCCCTTCCTCTCCATTCAAATGAAATGGTATTTCTAGGTCTAGGTCAGTAGACATATAATAATTAAAAATGTGCTGCTTTTGAGGGATGGTTGTGGGTTTCATTGGAAATTAGACTCTTGCTTGATTCTCAGATTCCTTTGCTTGTTTGGGTTATTTTTTGTTTTGGTTTTTTGGTTTTTTTTTGTGGAATTGTGTCTATGCAAATACTGATCCTTTCTGGTTTCAGTTCTTGATTTCCTTTCCATTGCCTCACAGCAACATAGTGAGGGTGGATGGCTACTCAGTAGTGGTTTTTGCTTGCTTTTATTCTTCCATAAGAGCCTGATACACAGTCAAAGCATTTTCAGGGCATTCCGTCTGTCTACCTGTATTTCAAGTATCAATTCCATGTTTTACCACGTTCCTGGTTATGAAGCCAAAAAATTCCATGACCTAAGCACGTTCACTTTGCTCTAGAACTCAGCTGTAGTTTGATTTCTACCTGAAACTTTTCCCTAATAGCTCAACCTAGAGACAGGGAAGACATGCAGGATGATTATCCTGTTCTATTTTAGTGTCTCTCTTCCCTCCAGTTCCCATGTTTGCCATTGCAGGTGTGTACCTTTTTAATCTACTTATATTTAAGGATACTACAGGATTTGTGTAGGTCTGTACCTATATTGTTCTATTTTTATGTGTAAACTTTGTATCACAGTGTTATTTCATTGTATAAATTTTGTTCCACAAAATTGTTCTTACAGTTTTTTAAAAAGCTTTTTCCTTTTAGCTGCTTAACGGATGTTACAACATTTCTTTATCTGATACATGCTAACTTGTTAATTGCAGCTGCTATACTATTTCTTTCATTTCAGCCAAAATTAGAAGACTTTATGACATAGCGAATGTTCTCAGCAGCCTTAAGCTTATCAAAAAAGTTCATGTTACAGAGGAGAGAGGTAGAAAACCAGCATTCAAGTGGACAGGACCTGATGTCTTGCCAAATACTCAGGGTAGGTGTATCTATCATTTCCTTTTGTTTTGCTGATATGATTGGTTTTTTGTTTTCTCTGCTAGAATTTTTTGACCAAAAGAGACAATAACTAAGCAGAAAATCCTTTACTAGTCACATCACTGTCCTTAACAGCACAGCAACCAGTATCTATTTGCACATAGTGGATGTTCACCTACTGAGATTCTTGAATTTCCCTGTTTGTTGCTGCTGGTACTTCAAGAATTATAAGCCAGGCTCAAATAATTGCTTTTAATTACTGAATCTGCATTTGGTACATATTTTCTTCTTTTTTTCTGTCTTTCAGATACTAAGCTGGAAGCAACTTCTACAACCTGTTCCCCACCTGTTTCAGAATCCATCCCTTCCAAAGAGCAGTGCTCAAAAGCCCTTTTTCCTTCAAAAGGAAAGCAAAACTTCACTCGGCATTCATCTCTAATAAAATTAGTTAAGAGTATAGAGAACGACAGAAGGAAGATCCAGTCTGCTCCAACCAGCCCAGTTAAAATAAGTGCCAGTACATATCTTTTCCTAATTTTTCTTTTAGAAACTTCTTTGTTTTTAAAATCAGATGTAGTCTTGCATTGAATATTTGAGCTTGATCTCTTGTAACAGGACATGCAGGTGTGTGGGTGGTACCTCCTTTCAAAAAATCCTTCTTAAGAACTGTCAAAAATATAGAAATGACTACAAACCTTCTGTTTGTCTAGAATCACTGAATCTCTGAATACTGGATCTTTTCTGAACCTACTTTGTTGTAGAAACTCTGCTTTGGAGCATACTATCTAACCAATTCTGTATTCCAAAAAGTGTCCGGAAAAGTACCTGTCAGTGTTCATGTTCTTGCTAGGGATCCTTTCTGGGCCTTTAGAATTTGTTTGATGTAAGCTGATGTCCAGTTGATCAAATCAAATCTAGGCTGAGTTTGAGGATAAGTTGTATCATTAAATGTGTATGTTACATTGCATAATGCAGTCTCCTCAACGTAAAGTTAAATTTTAACTTCTGAATTTGAGGTACTCAGTTTTGATTTGTTCTTCTCCTCTGACCAGGTACTTATCAAAGTTTACCAGTTTTCCCAAATACAATAACTCAGTTTCCAGCAATCACTAAACATCCGCTGGAAGGACAATCCAAGTAAGTTTGCACAAGTTTAAAGATGAGAACAAGTTAAAGTTATGATTTGTTTGGTGGGGCAATAGCCTGCAAAAACCAGTAACCCTGAGTACTGCAGGCTCGTTTTTCAATTATTTTCTCTTGGGTGGATTGAGAAGTACAAGTTCATGTTAAGTCTTTGTATTACAGAAAATAATTTGTCAGGACATTCATTTCTGCATGAAGGAATTAAAACACATTTGCGAATCTTTTTGTTTTTTTTTTTCTGAAGGGCAGCAGAAGAGGTGCAAATGAAATGTGCCGTGTCCTCGCCTGAGGCTGTTCACAAGCCTGAACCCTCTCAGCAGCCAGGTCTGAGCCAGCCCCTTGGGGTGTGCCCTGCAAGCCACAGCTCCATGTCACCAGTCATCTTACCTCATCCTCAGTCTGGGGTTTCATATGCAATCTGTCTGCACCCTTCCCAAGCCCACCCGGTGACAACATACAGCCCAGGCTTCATGTTGCAGCCTCTGCCATGTGCTAACCTAACTGGAATTAAGAGTAATAATTCAAAGGTATTAAATAAAATAACCACTGAGGAAGGGGACACTCAGAAAGGTCTAGATGAGCCTACAAAATCCTTGGCAGCTGAAGAAAGACCTGAGACGAAATCAGAAACTTCATCTCAGCGGTGCCTTAAAAGATCACAAGCATTACCAGAGAATAATTTAATTAAAAGGCATAAAAGTGATGAGGAAAGCCTTGATTCTTCTTTGGTAAGTTAAATTAGTTTTAAAATGCCATTTTATGGCTTAGCGATGTTGCCACCTACTCATTTTCAAAGTGATGTAGGAGTCTGCCAGTGAGTGTAGGCATTTTAAATAACATCAGGCTTGAAGAGATGGTGTTCACTTGCTGAGTCTGCCAATGTTTATGAGGCTGGGGTTTGTTTCTAAGAAGACAAAGTGTACAGGTGTAATGAAAATAAAACAACTAACACCATGATGTCAAAACGTACCTATTTATACATGATTCTGGAGTTGGTCAGGCTGAGAGTGAGGTTGGTCAATGTCTCTTGAATTCTAGGATTCTGTAAACTTGCTGGCATCCATTCTTGGCTTTAGAGGAGTTAGGAGAGAAAGTGGATGTATAAAAATCACTGGACAGGGAACATCCCAAAATCCTCATACCTGCTAAATATTTCCACCCAGTGTTGGGTTGTTGTAGGCATAATAGAACAGCACATGAAGAGAATAAGAGGTTCAGATAAATTTGATGTGTATGGAGATTTGGGCTGGATTGCTTTCTATTCCTCAATTGCTGATTGTTTTAACATCTCTATAAATTATAAATCTGTTGTAAATTTGGCTTGCCTAAACAGTCATCATATGATATAGGTGTTTTATGAGAGCACATGCTATCAAACACCCACTAGCTGGGAAGAAACAAGAGGTGATAACATGGACCTGGCTCAGAAATTTTTATAGCACAAACTTGGGAATGAAGAGGAAGTAAAAAGCTTGCTTTCCGATTTTTAAGAATGGATAAATATCGTTGTAGGGCTCTAAATGAGATCGTTAAGCCTTTCAACACCTTCCTTTCTTTTTATATGTACTTTTTTCAAAGGGAGAATCCACTAAGAATGAAAAAACACCTTCCAATAGCTCACAAATGAATCGTGAAATGGACAATGTCCAGGAAGAGAGACAGAATGAGACCAAAACAGTAGATCAAAACATGTCAAGTTGCTGTGACCAATGTACAAAAGAAAATATTCCAGAAGACGAAGATAAAATCAAAACAAAACAAGACATACCTGTGGCATTTGCCATTCCTGCTCCTGAGGTAAGATTTTCTTGCCATTCCCTGGGAAAATACTACTTGGAGCCTTAGCAAAAGAAACAAACTATAATGAACTACACCTACACAGGTTCTCTTTGGTTGAATTCATTTCAGTGTGCTTTTAAAACCTTATTTTGTAGGAATGTAGAATTTCTGTTTCTGTATTGAGTACACAAATAAAAGGACATAAAGAGGCTTTCAGACTTCCATTGGAATGAAGGTCACACTAAGTAGCTGAGGGCAATGTTGAGATCCCTTACCTCCCCAATCCTTTGTTTGCACATACTTAGAGTCAAATAATTTGAAACAGAATCACATGAAACTCTCTTCATCAGTAAAATTCAGTATTCTGCAGTTAAGACTGGTTGCTGTGGAGAACCTGAATAAAGAACAGTTCTGTTGACAAAAACAGAATGTGTAAATGCAAAAGTTTTGTCTTCCAATATTTGTTTTATGAAAAACACAATCCAAGAATGAGGTGACATGTTTATTTGCTAGGTCCAGGATGTTTCTTCTGGAAAAATGATATTCAGTATCAGGGTTTCTTTTCCATCTGGTCAAATTGTACTGTGTTAATCCCAGGTGGATTTATAGTTCCTCACCAAGAGTATCAGCTGGAAATGAAGCCAGCTGACCTTCTGTGTGGTTTTAATTGAAAGCATGTCCTCGAGTCTGTTGTGTCTCATTTCAGACAGAAAATAGTACAGGTGTGGGATATGGCATCTTGGGGACATGGAGGATAAAGAAAAAGAACAAGGCGAGGGAGGATTACAGTTTTGGAGAAAACATTTGGGGTTTGTTTATTATATGTTTGGGCTAAAGGTGTGCTGTCTCTTTCTTTCTTTTTCAGACTTTTTTTCCATCTGGTTATCTTATTCCTCTGACTCACTGCACCCATGGCAACAAGGCAGAGTGCTCCAATAAAGAGAAGGCTGGGGTGTGTTCTCTGCAGCACACACCCTACAGCTCTCCCATCACTGGTGCGTGTCCAGGGAAAAAGGCATGGGGGGCTGGCTCAAGAGGCTGGGGGCAGTTTATCCTAATTCCTTTCAACACTTGATGTTTCTATTCTAGGTGTCATTCCAATGCCAGCCTCAGAACTGAAAACAGTCAATATTCCTGCTTTTCATATAACACCATTGAACATAATGGTGTCACCAAATTCCATAGCTGCTGCACCTGTACTGAGCAACTCCTGCCTCAATTCTAGCAGTACCAGTTCTGCCCCAAATCCAAGCTCTTCAGCTCTGAACTTTATGCTGCAACACATAGGACTACTACCTGCTGGTGTGCAAGTTGCTGCAAATCCTGTTCTTCAGCATGTGCCAGTCTCTTCCCAATCAGAAAGTATCAGCCATAGCTCAGGGAGCACAAATGTGCAAGAAGGGAAGGTGAGTTAAAATATATGGCAACTCCAACATGGTGGGTTGAGTGGGAAGTGTGGTGCAGTAATTCCCTTACAGCAGGTAAAATTTATAAATAAACATTTCTTTTTGATCTTTAGAAATCAGCACTGCCCAAAAAGAGCTAGCATTGAAGGCCAGCCTAAGTACAGTAGAAATGAGAGGTTAGCAAGGAAGATAAGTGACTTATTTTTGGTGGAAGTGGAGCCAGCTGGAAGATGACAAGATGTGAAGAGACAACTGTTTTAGAGGGAGGATTTTACATAGATCTGAGATTGTACTTATTAACAAATTGTCCCTTTGTTCTTTTATCTTTCCTTCTTGTTATTTCCCTAATCTACCTTCAAGTTCTTGTGTTTAATAATAGCTTTTCTTTAGTAGGCTTTTCTTTAGTAGGGTAGGACTATACAGGATTTTAAATACTTTTTTCCCCCCAGGAAGTTTCTCTATATTTTATGTAATACTGTACTGCCTAATATCTGTTTGTGTTAAAAAAGAAACGGAATAGAAAAAGCATATTTTTATGTATTTTTTATATATATATCAAGGAATGCAGATATATCCTTCTTGGTAAAAAGTCAAGTTTTTCTATTTCAGACATCCTGCAGAAACTTAGAAGTAGAATTTACTTTTTATTCCTCCATAAATGAAAGTATCTTTCTCTTTTCTCTTCAGCCTTCTGCTCCAAAGGAACCTCAGGAGCCTCAGACAGTTACAGAAAACTTTTTCCGTACACCCGGAGGGCCAAACACAGAACCTTCACTATCCGCAAACTCAGATGGTACCCGAAGAACCTCTCAAGAAGCTCTGTATATTCCTCAACGAAAACTTGAAGTTTCAGAAGACTAATTTTGGGATAGGGAATTGCTGACTGTGTTAGCAGGCAAAATTACTTACTGGTAACACACTGCACACGTCTGGCATTGTATGATGGACAATGGTTTGGACATGTATTGCCAAGTTCTCAATGCTGGAATAGCCTTAATTGATGCTTTAGAAAATAAAACTGACTCTTAAGGAGAAAGTTAATGCCTAATTAATTTTTCCAAAAGGCTTATCTGAAGTGTTTTAACGACAAAGTTATGTATCTAGTGGGGTTTTTTGTGTGTTTTCTTCTATGCAAAGTAAGATGAAATTATCTTTGTACAGAAAGGTACAGTCAGTACATATTTTGCACCAAAAAAAAAGTACTGTGAGTGTGTAAATATTTCGTCTTAGCAAAAAGGCTATTGTTAGAAGCAAAACATTTTATGTTTAATAATGCTCTCTTGTAAAGTTAATAAGAAGCACAAAAACCCCCCAAAATTTTCTTAATCAATTTTTATATAAGTTAAGAATTATTTATACTGTATTTTTAAATCGATTTGTTCAGATTAAACTTACATAAAACTCTACACTGGCTTTTTCTGTTTGATCAGATTAGATTACCTAAATTTTACATTGCATATTCACTGGCATCTCTTCATTCTTTTTTTGTCAGGCAGGGCATTGCTGTGTTCTGAAGGAAGGGGAAAAAATGGTATTTTGTGAAAAAGTGAATTAAGTAACTCAATGTAACTTCTGAACTCTTAGCAGTAGATAATACAACTCCTAAAACCAGGTTAGAACAAAACAGGAACGAAGATATCATCCTGGAGCCTTCAGGAACGTGTGTCCAAACGTCACAGAAATTTCAAACAGGTTCAATCAAACCACTTGAATTTAAATACAGGCAGCCATGTCTCATATACACTTAAGGAAGAAAGGTGAAGGCTCCTCATACAGTTTACACTCATATAACAAGTAACAGCTAACAAAATAAATAAAAATACAGTATATCTGCCTTCCCAGGTACAATGGGCCTGGTATAGGAAAAATGGTAGCAAAACCCAAGATTCAGGCTTGGTCTGCATAAAAAAATACAATTGAAACAGCTACCACAGTAAAACAAACTCATCTGCTCTTTAACAGTGCAGAGATCTAAAATACACCTGACAGAACAGGATCACTATTGAAATATTCCTAAACAAAGGGGAAAGAAGAATAAAAGCTGAAAGAGGGAAGAATTCTCACTAGAGCACTGAGTATCCAAAGAGATAACTGATCTTCCTTACACCTATGAATTTCATTCTGGAAAGATAAAGGTAAAAGCTTCATAAACTTGCATTTTTCAGTGGAAACAAACTACGCTCCTTTCATTTTTTGAGCACCACCCCTGACAGACTAAGAAACTCCAGTAATCAGGCTTGGTGAAATGGTCTCACACATGGTGCTGAGAAAGCTGAGCGTATTTTGGAAAGTTGAGCATATTTTGTGACTTGCTGTCCAGTGTCCCTTGGCTCCTGACACATTGCAGTTGCTTTTTCATGAGCACTTTTCTTCCTATGTGCTGGTTTTGCAGGCCGAAAATCTGATTTCTCAGCTCCAAGGATCTCATGCCCCAGCAGACCTGCATTTGTCTCTGACAGCCCAGGTCTCTGCTCTTCCCACCTGTCTCACCTCCCCTGGAATGTGCCCTGAGTACCTGATGGGCTCTGGGAAGTCCCTCTGATCTCCAGGCTGCCTTTTGAGTCGCTGTGTTCCAGCTCTCAGGGAAAATCCAGTCCATTGATTTACAGAAAACTATGTTCTCACTCCAGTTCGTACATATGCAACTCCAGCTGCGTATCTTGAGTCTTTTCTTCCAATCCCAGGAAGTGTTACTTCTGTGCTAACCACAGTTGACTCGGAATGATAGGTAATCCCAACTAACCTGTATAGATCCAGCTGTTTCTTGGAGCTGTGAAGAGCCTTTCAACAATCCTTACAGGGGCACACAGCAACACAGAAATTAAGCAGCACCCAACACCAGGAAAACTAAAAGTTCTTCACCCCATTTTTCCCTTAAATCCTCTACCAAAACTAAAGGGAAAATACTTACATTTTGGGGCAAAAACTTTGTATGCAGAGTTCCCTGCAGTTGGTTATGGTGCAAATCCATCCAAGTACATGATCTATAAAATATAAATGGACATTAGAGAAGGTTCATCCCTCTCAAATGTCAGGGGTCCTAATAGGAGTCACCAAGGGTGCAAATACAAAGACTTTAGAAGCTTCTTGGTGCTTCCCATGTACTCCAAAAGGGAGCTCAGGCCTGCCCCAACCCCTCCTACAATGAACCCTCATACCACACACTGCACCCTCTTTTACATTTGGCTTTAGCTGATAGAGAACTGTTCCATTAACTATCTGGGGAGAATGACCAAGAAGAGATGGAATCCTCTTCTCAGGGAAGAAATAGTCCAATTTTACACCAAGGACCTGTCTCTGCATTATAAAATCCATGCCAGACTCAACAGCAAACAGATTTATAGGTTCCTAAGAGTTTTCTTAGCAGCCTCAGCTAACAGACCCCTAAATCCTAAAGTATGACGTGGATTTGGCATCTAATTTTTTTATGCTTCCATGAAAGCCCCCAAGTTGAGACTTTCAGCTTGAGAGTTCTAGTGCTTAACCCCTGGGATGGATCCTTTCATACAGAGCAAAGTCCATGATCCTGAAAAATGGTGCTAAATTCAGGCATCTGTTCAGAAAACGAGAATTTGCTTCTGAACCTTCAAAGCCCTTAAAATAAAGCCCTGTAAAACAGTGCTTCATACTTTACTGCCCACATCTTTAACATGTCTGCAGCCTCATGCATTTCCAAGGGGCTCAGTCAGTCATGGTAAATATAATTGAAATAATTACACAAGCTAAATATTATACATGTTAGCTACCCATCTTAATTCCTAAAAACAGTAAAAAAAAAGGAAAGATTTGAGTTAAAAGCCTAATTCTCTGCATCCTAGAAGACAAACCAGTTGTATCTCTCAAACCATGAACTGCAGAATGAAATGCTATTTAGTTTAAAACTGTTGTCTTCCTGGGGGTGCTACAAACAAGTTTTGATGTATTATTATTTTTAACAATTATTTTGGTAAATTACTTTTGGCAATGTGACCATTAATAACTAGGTCATCATTTCGGGACAGTTATTTTATGATTCACATTTATGCAATGCATTAGAGCAACTATAAAACTTTAATCTTTATTTCTGATCTGTTAGGCTGCAGTCAGGAATGTCCTTTAGGTGTAATCTGAGGGGCTGCATTGTTGTCCACCTACTCACAAGTGGACATAAGGGAACAAAATGCCAGGCTTTTGTCAGAGGTTATTTTCAGCTTGGTGATAGCAAATGGCATTGCTCAGATCCCTGAAACTCTGATTCCCCTCCCCTCCCAGCTTGTACGGCAGGCAGAGGTGGTCACTGCATTTAAAAGGAGCAGGAACCCCTCCTGTTCAAACCCGTTGAGACTGAAAAAAAGAGGGAGAAACTTCAAGCAACTCCGGTAAGTAGAGTCTCACGGGTTCTGCCAAAATGGGTTTGGGTATTTTTTTATTCCTAACAGAAGCAATTTGTTGCCTGATAAAGAAAACCATGTAGGTATAGTACAGAAATATGAGTCCTATAGGAGCAGTGTTTTAGGTTTGGAATAGCCAGTAGAAAGATTCTTCTGGCTCAGCCAAGCAAGCAGCTACTGGTGTTGCAAGAGCAGGGCTGGGGGGGATCCTGATTAGAGACACCCATTTGTACTGGATAACAGAAGTTTCAGAATGTTTAAAAATTTTGTTACAAAGCTACAGAATTATTTTTCTGCAAGCAGCCAGTCTTTAGAAAGTGCATGTACACAGCATACAAATTTGTGTGCTTCCATAATAGTATCCTGGAAGTAAAAAAATTAAAACACACCCCCCCCCCCCCGCAATCTTCAAAATATTTAATGTCAGTGACCAATTGGTTTCATGTCAAATAATATCTGCATATCTATGCAGACTTGACAGAAAATGGCTAGGAAAGAATACGGGATGAAAGAATTATTCCCAAATCCATCATTCAAGCGTTCTCAGAGAGCATAATTGGCCAAGTCTTCAGGAAAAATCCCCAATAATTCAAATAAATAAACACATAAATACATACGTGTTTTTACTATGTAAAGTTTTCTGCCTAAAGGTAAAATTATTTCAGAGAATAAAGCTGTGTATGCAAATAAAATAATTCTATGTCTTACCTCAGTCATACAGTGCTATTTCAAAGTCTGTAATAGTTTTGCCTGGCACTTAAAAGACTTAGTGCAGGGATAAGGATTTAGAGAAGGATCTTGTGGAAGGAATAGTGAAAGCTGATAGCCCAGGATTAGGCCTGGAAAAAGGAATGGGTCATTTGTACAGCATGATGAAGTTTCCCACAGCCACATGGATCAGACTGAATTATGAGTGTAAATGTACAAGCATGTGAATGTAGGGTGTGGTTGGTTTCTAAGTCAGAATGAAGTACCTTTTCCTGGCGTCAAGATACTGTATTTTTTGAAGATGCAATCTTAAATTTCTGCAAAAGTGTGCATCAAGGAAGTTTCAAAGGAAATGTGGCATCACTAGGCTAGAAAATAATAGAAAAAGTGGAAGAAAACATGGATGAAAGCAAGGAAATAGAACACTACCAGCTCTCAGAAATGTACATCATGTGCTTCACATCAAGTCAGTTAAAATAAGTCAGTTAAAATCTTTTGTTTCAAAGCGCCACGTGTAACTTAGTGTAACCAGTATCAGTGAAAAATCAGTACTTTCCAGTGTTGGAATTCCCATCCCTTGACCTCTCTGTGGCTTTATTGAAGAATTAAGGGGGAAATGCTGGTTATTAAGAGATCATGGTGGAAGCTCAATGAAAGACACTAATAAAATTTACCTGCCACAGTCCACTGAATGCATTGGAATATCAGAAATACAATTATAAAAACATAACATCACATCTCCGTCAAATGAGCTTAGTCTTCAAACACAAATGCTCCCTCTGTTGTGAATCTCTCCTGCTGAGGGAGAAAAGCATTCGACAAGGGGCTGGATTTTGACAGAAACACCTCCAGGCTGTTTGAGATGCAGTGGAATCTCAAATGCAGACACATCAAAATAAAGCCTCACTGTGAGTGTCAGTTGCAGAGAAAAACCACAGCAACATTTTATTGCTATTATATAAAGGAAGACATATCTTGCTACCCCCACGGTGCTGGTGGAGTGAGAACCACTAAAGACGGTCAAATGAGTCATGGTGGTCACAGGACAGGTCACAGCAGAGCTGTGATTAGATACCAGAGTGAAGTTCTGGCTGCATTGGCTATTCCCACAGACTTCAGCTGGGAAAAGAATTTAAAATATGGCCTTGATACTTTGCATTTCAATGTAGACAGCAATGTTTGAGTTTTTATTTTTATTTCTTGTTTGTTAAGTGAGGAATCAAGGAATCAGTATTCTTACCTGAGTCTGGACCAAGCACCTTAGCTGGAACTAGAATGCAGAGAGATGCAAGGCACACCCTGCCCACCACTCCCCACTCAACATTTCTATTACCAGTGGTCACAAAGACCAATATTCCCCATTCTGTTTATCCCCTTCAAAGCCATCCTGCAGCTCATGTGGCCCCGAGATAACCCTGCCAGCCACACAATGCACAGCCCTGCAGTCCATTCAGATAAGACCTGAGCTCTAGACTGTCAAATGCATGAGCACATAGAAGAGAAAACTTGTGTTTAGCAAGGAAGCACCAGAATGAATTCCAATTAATCAATTAATTAATTACATTTTTACCAGCAGCACAGTCAGGCATTAGCACTGCCTTTTACTCCTCCACATTTCATCAGGCCCATACTGCACCTATGCCCCATTTAGATTAATGGATCAAAATACATTTTTGGATTATATCCTTATCAATAGCACTTTGATTACAGAGAGACACTCTGTGGCAGTGATGTGACACCCAGATTTGGACAGTATGACTAACAGCCCAAAAGAAGACAGCTCACAATGTTTTCATGCCTGTGCAGAGCACACCAACGCTTCAAAGGCTTCCTTTTTCCGAGCCCAGCCTACGAAGTAGTGATATAAGCTCTAAATAATGGGAGGCATGAATCCTTGGCTGCACATCTTGTATATAAATTCTGCTCCATATAGAAGCTGCATTCTGAAGAATGACACAAGCTCTGAGTGGCAACTGAGCAGGCCCAAGAACACTCCTCCAGTTTAGCAGCAGCCTGAGTGCCCACACGTCGCAACACTAACACAAGTTTCTGTGTCACACGTTTCTTATGCTTAGGATGAGTCTGCTCCACTTCCCACCAGATCACCAGAATATAACAGGTACCATTTGATGAACAGATGCGAAAAGTTAACCAGATTAAGACAACAAAGTTTAGGGAATTTCATGGGGATTTAGACACTGACATCCAATGAAATTATGGGAAGTGGGGACTTTGGATCTATTTTTTTCTGATGACAAATGGGAGCCCAATTTCTATTTGCACATTGAAAGGATGGAGCTTTATCCACCATTATAATTTAGATGAGTACAGAACTATGAGTGCCACACCCCCTGTGGAGGTTACTTTCTCAAGGTAACCCTGCTGCACAGGAATCATCTGCAGGGATGGCTACTCATCTCCAGAGGGATGAGCAAAGCCCATACAGGAAGAGCAGAGACATGCCCTAGTACCTCACCTAGCTCTTCCTCCAGCCAGCACAGACATCATGGTGTGCACTGCTGTTTGTACACCAGTATCCTTATGGGAATATTTCTGCCGTGCCTTTCTTCTTTCTCCTACAGCTTCCCATCAGGTGATGGCAAAAAAACATGGAAAATGTGTATGCATGCCCAGTCATGTTACTATAATTAGCCTCAGGAACAATGGTCCTTCTAAGAGCTTTAACCACAGCCCTTGACAGCACAAGGTTCACTATCACACTTTATCAGACTTTTTCAGAGATTATTTTTTCCCCTTCAACTGATGATATAATTTGAGCTACTTTCCAACAACTGTCCTTGCTGCCACAGACTCAGAGGCTTGGTGTGCCTTTAAGGAGAGCTAACAGAGAAGAAGCAGCTTTACAGAGACCAGAGGTACAAACCACTCTTCTCCCAGGCAGCTGTCAGTGCTGCCTCAGCTGGGAAGGGATTCCACTGGAAACCTTATTTGGAAGGGAACACTGTAGACACAAAAACTTCATTTTAATTTTCAAGGAAGTGTCGCAAAACTGATTTTTATCCACAGTTGCTCTTCCTGCTTTTAAAATATTTGAAGCATTGCTTGAACTGTTTTCATAAGAGAAAGAAAAAATGGCACCAATACAAAAGTACTTTAAAAACAGAAGAAAATATAGAATGGCAGAGTGGGAATAATCTTTTACCTACATGAAAGATTCCTTTCTGGTCCTTTATCTCACATTTAAAAGAAATGGAAAAGCCAATTTAACGGTGCTGTTCAGTAAAGGCTTCACTGAGAGAGAGATCAAATTCATCATCTGTTCATTGTGCATGGTTAGTTTCGTTTCTTATTTCAGACACATCAGGTTTTTTTTGCTTCTCACTTGTTACATTACAGATACACAGAGTTAGAAGAAAGCAGAGTTTTTCTTCCTTCACCATTACTGTTTTAGAACTGCCAGAGCAGTTCTGCTCCTGAGCAGCCTCCCAAGAGTGCTGGGAGGGTCTGGAAGAGATTAATGATGCTGCTGCTGTATGACAGCAGAACGCTGGGCTGAGTGAGCTGGGGAGGGTGGGTGTTCAGCTGAGCATAAATCAGCCTCACAAAGAGGAGGAGAGATTGGGTCTTGCACAAGGATGACAGGTACTGCTGTCTAGTGAAGGTAGCAATCATAAGAGTGACTATTTAATTATACAGGGTTAAGGATATGCTAATAACTGCTGTGGTAAGGCAGAGATGTTTGGATATGCTGGTATCTGCACTGTTACCAAACAAAGACTGCAAAACCTGCCCCCCATTGTCACGTCTCCAGGGCTATTGATTCAATGTGAGCACCATCCTTTTGCTAGACAGACAATTCTTTTGTACCAGTGCAGGAATTTTGGTCTTAGTTGTCAGAAAAGATTCCCCTCAGGGTGCAGAGCTGGCATATAGACATTGTTCATTTCATTCTGAAATTCAGAAGATTAAAGTGCAGAAGTGACTGAGATGATAAGCACAGGACATTAGTCCAATGTAAATATATAGTAAAATGTTAGTCAAAAATGCAATTAATTGAAAATATCAGCTCTTTTACATCACTGCTGTGATAAATTCCCCTCTCTCTATCACCTGACCTCAGAAGAAAATTCTCAGGTAGCAGGTCTGATTCAGCTTTTAAAATCCTCCTCTTGGTTAAAAGTACCTTTTGGTGAATTTTATCAAACACAAATAGCACAAGTTACTTCAAAGTAACTATAATAAGAAGGTGACCAGTTTTCCAAGAAGGAGGAGGAAGGTCCATGCCAGGAGCTTGGAACACCCCAATAATATGGTGTGCAGATGACAAGATGACGTCCCAGTCTTTCCAGAAACAATGACTCAAACAAGAAAACAGAAGGGCAGGCTAAGGGCTGGGGTTGTTCCACGTGTGTGACAGCACAGTCACAGGGCAGGCACTGAGCCTGACATCAGGAGAACTGGGCTGGGCTCCTGCCCTCCTGTGTGACCTTGGGCAAGGCACTTCAGTGCTAATTGGAATAGCAAGAACTGGAACAGTAACCATGGCTCTTTTTTTTTTCTCTGATGCTTAGATTTTAAATGCAATTGACAAAGGAAAAAACCCATGCCTTAAGCACTTCAGGAACCTATCCATTATTACTTTGGCTGTGCAGCACAGTGACCTTGTGGCTGTTTCATGAAGAACTCAGAAAAGGCTATGCTGGGGTACAGGAGTGGGCAATGTTGAAAGAAAATGACTACTTGATGGAAAATAAATCCTAGATCCTCTTTTCCAGAAGAGGGTTGAATGATCCTAGCACCTTTTCACTGAAACACCTTGCAATTATTTCACATATCTATATCACAATATACCAAGCTAAGGAATAACCTTTTTTACAAGAGAGAATCACAGTGATTTAGACTGTGCCTGTTCCCAAAGCACCAGGGTAGCACCCTCACTTCTGCTACCACACAAGGATAGAGTATATCGCATGTATGCAGTAGCAGTTGACTGGAGAGGGAGAATTTTTTTTCTTTTTTATTAAACCAAGCTCTTCCATTTAAAAAAAATCACATTTTCTGTTGTATTTATTTATGTAATTTTATTTCCTAGGTTAGCCCTCCAGATAAGGATGCCAAACTGGGGAGGAGGAGCCAAGTGTGGGGCCTGTGAAAAGACAGTGTACCACGCTGAGGAAATCCAGTGCAATGGAAGGAGTTTCCACAAGTCGTGCTTCCTCTGCAGTAAGCTGGACTGAATGGTTTAACATTACAGCACCCCTACAGCTCTGTATAACTCTTTCATTAAAGCCAGAACATTTATTTTTGTATTACTTGGCCAGCAGTTTTGCTGCCTTTTACCTGGAGCAATCTGCCTCTTGGGCCCTTGGCTTTTCTTTGTCCCTTTTTTTGTCAGGGACACAGAGTTGCCGCAAAATCAAGGTATCTAGGCCCATCTCCAGGAAACACTTCCTTCTGCCCCACAATGTGGCACGTAACAGGTTTGCTTCAGCTTAAAAAGTCCAGCAGAACTAAACAAACAGCACTCATTAGACAGAAGGACAATTACTCCTTCACTTTTAGGAGATGATTATTTTCACAGTGAATCCCGACATTGATTTTTTTCACACCGAAAAGCTGAAAGACCCTGGTGTCATCAAAACCTTCCCACCAATGCTCTGCACATACCTCAGCCTCCTCCTTCCCATATTTCATGTAGATCTATTTCACTTACTCTTTCCCTCCACACTCCTCTGTGATGTTCGGCTTCTCTGCAGTTTTGCTTTCTCTGCAGAAGAGGCAGAAATAAAAACCAAGAAAACCAGAGAGAAGGTACCAATTCAGTTTTGTTTGCCTTTTATAGAGAGGGAGAGAGCAAACAATTTGTTAAGAACTAAAGATCACTGAAGAATTTATTTTGTGGACAATACTTGGGATTAGTACCTTTTTAGTACAACTTCCATCATGACAGTTCAGGAGCCATTGAATCAAATTTTCTCCTTCCTTTCCTGGAGGGATAGAGACTTCATATTTGAAGGTATGAGACTAACATTTTGTGCTTAGCTAATAAAGTGCAGCACTTTGCAGAATGAGTTCAAAGGACACACCTGAGCTGTCTTTGCCTTTCTCCAGGTGCCCTAAAAGTGATGCCTAAAAGTCCAAATGATGCCTTTAGTGATGCCTGAAAGACCAAGTAAGAAAGGATTCCCTCAAAAAGTTTTCAGTTAACTGACAACCTTCAGCTAACTCTTAGAGAATGGCAGAAGGAAAATCTCGGTCTCAACTAGAACCTTCTTAATACTTCCATGTTCTGCCTATAACTATTTTATTAATAATAAATAAAAATAAAGAGCAATCCTAATAGAGCATAGTTATGAACATTTCTCAAGTGTAAACTTCATTCTTAGTACAACTGAAATATTTTATTTTAGTGACTTTAATGACTTATATCCATTAGCTCTATTGAATATTTGGTTTGCTGTGGGGCTTTTCTTGGTTGATTGGTTGATGGTGTATTTTGCTGTTTGTTTTTTTTTAATTTTCTTTTATTTGCCCCTTGTTTTAAGTTTGAATTGAATTATTGATAGGCTAGATACTAAAAAAAGTGTTCCCATCAGAAATATATTTAAGGTCAAATCCTAAAAGTTACCCAGCTGGCATATGAAAGGTATGTTAATTGGCTTTACTGTCCCCCATGGTTCACATACACTATTCAGCAGCCATGGGTGCCTCAGGATCATGTATCACATTCATGGGCTTTTCTATGAACCATTTATAGGATTTCATTTCTCAACAGAAGGAAGATTTCTCCCCAGCCTAAACTCAGGCATGGAAACAGTTAGTTTAGATGCACATTTTTACATATCTAAATAAAACTATTTCAAATATAACTTCTATTTCCCATTATATTTGACCGGGCATACAAAACACATCAGTATTTTTTGACCAAAGAAATTTCAGCAGAATTAGAAACAATTCAAAGCAACCTGTTAACACAGGAAGAATCAGACAAGCTAAACTTTATATAGCCCTCTCTGCTCCATAGTTTTTCCCTACAAGTATTGCAAGAGAGAAACTTGTTTCCAGCAGCCCCTCCTTCCCATGCAGACTCCTGTTTACCTGCAGACTGTTGTTTCACTGAGAGCTTTTACCCAAAGTGCAGCTGTGATGGATATTTGGCAGGATCTCACGCCATCAACCTGGATCTCCTCAGCACTGGTAGGAGAACAGGATCTGTTGGCAGATGACAGGTCTCAAAGTTATTTCAACAATAGCACTTCAAGGGCTTTTGCTCCGTCTGTCGTGGTGAATTGATACCCTATCCCTAGGGTACCAGAAATAGAAACACTTTATCTGCTGCTAGAGTTTCCATCATCCCATAACTCTCTTAGCAAATATAATTATCATCTCAAAGCAAGATGAGGAGATCAGGTTCACACATTTACAGAAGTGCCTCATTTTATTTGTTAAGTATAAAGATCTTCGCAAACTATTTCCTCCTCCTTGCAATGCAGGGAGGATGAAAGCCACAAAGATAACTGGAGAGCTGGGGATGTATAACTAGTATTACATACTGCCCCTTAACAGCAACCTGGTCTGGGGGTTGGAACTACATAAAGTTCCTTCCAACCCAAACCATTCTAGGAATCTGTAATTAAAGCTTTAGAGGTTCTAGGGTGAAAACTCCTGGCAGTGGATAAATTGGATTCAGAGGAGGACATTTAAAGTAAACGTGGGGGAAAGGGGCTAATCAAACCCCCAGGTAGCTCCTCCAGAGCTTGCACTACTGGCTATTTCTAATACGTCTGTATTTCACAGCTTTCTGTTGCATACATGAACTCAGCAACTTTGTTTTCGAAGCTATCAATAGCCCATGACTGGAATGCCCTCTGGAGGGCAAGTATTCATTCTAAGGATCCTGAAGAGAAAGTTTTTGCCTATTTTTTCCCCACTTCTAATAAACTACTGTTGAACAGTGAACAATTCATAAGAAGTATGAAATAGTAATTTTTTAGCATACTAGAAACTCCTGGTTTTCAAGGGAGACTCTGAATTGAAAGATCTTCCTCTCTGTGGAGTGGAGGCTGTCTCACATGGAGTTCTTAAAGTGGTGCAGCAAACACAGGCATGCACTCCTCAGCAAGTAGTGAGGAGTGTAGCTACTATTTTTTTTCCCCTATTCATTATTAGTAGTGCTGTAGATGATATAATTTGTATTCCCTGATGAAAGCTGGGAATTCCTATGGCATCTTCTGTCCAAAAGCCTGCCAGACCTTTCTTAGTGAGCTAAGCTAAACCATCGTTATCTGTACCAAACATGATTTGTAAAAGCTCTGTTTGGGAATGACTACATCCACAGTCTTGACATTGTAGAGGAAGTCTGACAGATCTGACATTTGCTTTGCCCTAGTGCCACAGCTCCAACAAACAAGTAATGATAAAAGAACCCCAACATGTCTGGCCTGACTCCAGACATGGTGTCGATTTTAAAGCCTCTTTCAGAAACACACCACATCAAAACAGCCTGGGCTGAGCTGAGAAAGCCACCACAGACTCAAAGCAAGTATTTTGAAAAGTCCAGATGCACAGTAGCATTGATGTCCCTGCAACCTTCTTTCCCCCGCCTTTTAATGGTTTGGGAGTTGAGGATGGTTATCTCAAGTCCATTTTAAGCTTCACAGATCCAGATTTCCCTGGGGTTACAGGATAACTTCAGAGAGGCGAAAGAATAACAGGTTTTGTGCATGCACATGCACCTCCCCCTTACTTCAGCAACAGCCCAGTCAAGTTTTACACTGACAAGTTTTATAATTACTGGCTCCTTTCCCCATATTTTTAAAGCTAACAAAAAACAAGCACTAATTCTAATTATTTTAAACACACAAATTCAAATTTGAAAAGGCAAATGCTGCTACATGCCTCTCTCTCCCTGTTTTCAGTGGCTTGCAGGAAGGCTCTGGACAGCACCACCGTAGCAGCTCATGAATCTGAAATCTACTGCAAAACCTGTTATGGGAGAAAATACGGCCCCAAAGGTGTTGGCTTTGGACAAGGGGCTGGATGCCTCAGCACTGACACTGGAGACCACCTGGGCTTGAATCTTCAGCAGTGAGTTAAATCCCAATGATTTTCTGGTCCTACTTGTCTCTTACCAGGGTGTTTTATATGTTTTATTCTGTTTCCATAACAACATCCAGCATAAGGAACAGAGCAGACTTTCCTATACCCTTTCCCTCCATGGACACAGTAATTTACAGTTTTTTATGATGTTCAATCTCTTTAAGTCTGCTTTCAAATTATCTCCTCCTTCAATAGGCAATTATTCTGCAGAAACAGCCTTTATATGCCACCACACATGTAAATACTCACTGCAATTGTAATCTGCCATTTGCAGCACAGTGGTAAAGTCACATTCACCACAGAAAAAGATTTTTTTTCCTGTTGGAGGCTAAAATACAGTTAACGTTTTACTCTTAGAGAAATAATCACATTACCCCATACTGTTAGTTCTCCTCTCAATGCGGGAAATAACATTTCTAAATCCTCCCTGTGGTTCAAATAACACTTACAAACACACTAAGAATGTATTTGAACAAAGAAATTCTAATGGGATACCATCTTCCAAAAGCACATAATTGGCTCTGACAGTTCATTTTTATAGGATTTTCCTGCAATTCTCAAAGCTGCACATTTCTAAATCAACGATGCTTCTTCCTTCTGGTGGTCTGACTATAAAGAAACCAATTAACCAATAAGCTGTGTAGGAAATAAAAGCTTAAACGATGTATTAAACTGTAGCTCCTGTACCATACAAATCCATTAGGGGCAGAGTTCTGCACTGAAAAATGTTGCATCCTGTGGATATAATGACCTGTTGCAGTCCAACTGTCTGATAATTCAGAAATAACTCTGCAAAAGGCTTTATGCACAAAGATATAAAGCACAAAGCTCAGAAATAAAAAACAAAGCTACTTTTCTGACATCCTGACCCCAGGCCAGGTAAGAATCGCAATTCCCTGTCCAAATATTTCACTGCCTAATGAAATTACAGCATGAAAAATCTGAATTTTTATTTTTAGTTTGATGAGTGCCAGCAGATAACCAGTTACAAAGACTAGAGACATCTTTTCCTCCATTCATCCATTTTCCCTCTTGCCTCTCAATGAGAGAAAACTGGTTTTCACTTCAATTTTTATTAAATATAATCTTTTCTGCATGTGGCTGCTGCCAGCTTCTCAATCACACAACACAGAATTCAATAGAATACTTCAATTTTCTTCTTTTTTTATTCTCTTTTGCATGTCAGAGACCAGAAATTTAGTATTTTTTTATGCCTTACTAAAAAATAATGAAATACTTTTTCTAAAGAAGGTAACATTTTCAAGCAGCTTTAAAACTTCTGTTTTAGGGGGTCACCAAAGCCTGCTCGCCCTTCAACACCAACTAATGCTTCCAAGTTTGCCAAAAAGATGGTAGATGTGGATAAATGTCCCCGTTGTGGCAAATCAGTGTATGCTGCGGAGAAGATCATGGGAGGAGGGAAAGTAAGTATTGACTTCAGTGCTAGGAGAAAAACTCCGCCATTTTTATAATGGTGAGAAACTATAGCTAAGAGGTCTTAGATAATTCAAATTTTCATTCATAAAGAAAATATGAGGATGAATTTGCAAATTGCTACAATAGGTTTAAAGTCTTGTACTTTTTGTAAACATTTTTCAACTTTTTGCTTCTTACTGATGTCTGAGGACCAAGCACAGATTACTGTACAAGGTGGCTCTTCCTCCATCTCTGGGTATAAACATTTATTTGTAGTGGCAATTGAAGATATATTAGACAATGTAACTGTTGTTAAAAAGGCTAACCCAGAATGACTTAAAATGGAAGCCACAGCATCAACAAATTAATTTAACCTTTCCACACCACACAAAGCAGTACTTCTTTGTTCCTTGTATCTGCTGGCTGTGCACTTTCTGTGCCACACAATGAATTATCTTCCTTTGCTCAGCCTTGGCACAAGACCTGCTTCCGCTGCGCTATTTGTGGGAAGAGTTTAGAATCCACGAATGTTACGGACAAGGATGGAGAGCTCTACTGTAAAGGTGAGAGTTGCAGAGAGCTGAACTGTGGTACAGTCAATGTAAAGTTAGTCTCTTTAGACCTATGATTGCCATTGCAATTTACCTTGCTGTACACCTAACATCCCCAGGAAATTTTATTTTTTTAACAACTTTCTCAAAGCAAAGTGCTATGGTAACATTGCAGTTGCAACTTCTACTATTAACATTTAAATTTTAAAGCTATGATTTTTCTACAAATGTGACATCTCAAATCTGTCAGACCTTCTAACAGAGCACTGACCATATCTGCTGGGCAGGCTCTTGTACCTGCACAGTCTCACTCACTTAAAAAAAAAAATCCACAATGATACAGATCTTTAGTCCTCCAAATCAGAATTCTTGACAGTAAAATTTAAAGATATTTCCATTGCGTTGGTAGCACAGAAGATAATGCAAAAATGATAAATTATACATCTAGATGTTCTTCTCAGATTCAGAAAGGTCACAGACTTCACCTGACTTCTAGAAATAGCTAAAGGGGAAAAAATTAGGCAAAGCTTTAATATCCAAAGCTAATTTTTATAGAGAACCCTTAAAAAGAATACCAGAGTTATGTGATTTTGCGTACAGTCTGTCAACCCAAAGTGGATCAAATTGGCATATTTGGAGAAATATGCTCACCATTACCTCTTAGCAGAGTTGTGATAAATAACTATGCACACACTAATGAATATAGAGTTCAAATGGAATTACTTAAATGCGCATCAATAGTTTCTGGATTATGATCAAGTTCTTCTCCTTAAAAATCTCTGGCTTACTCTGTATTACTCCTCAGACCAAGTTTTACTGAGCATTTTCAGACAGGAAAGTAGTTTTAATGAAAATATTACTTAGATCTGTATAGTTTCTTAATTTTTTATGAGATCAGCAGATTCAACTTTTGTGTAATTCAAATATGTGATACCAGTTTCACTATTAAGGTCTGGATAAACTTATGGGAAATACACTATTTCAAATTTGCTTCCTTTTTATCAACTTAGATTTGATAGTAATTTAGAAATGAAAAATAAAAGACATTTACCTCTGAGAGCCTTCAGAGTGCCATTTACCTCCCCCTCCTTCTTTTGCAGTTTGCTATGCAAAAAATTTTGGTCCCAAAGGAATTGGGTTTGGTGGCCTCACTCAAGTGGAAAAGAAAGAGTGTGAATGAGAAGAAATAGATGCAACAGACTCAAACTGCTGCTGATGCCACCAAGTGACGGTTGTCAAGTAAAACATTAACCACCACATACTTCTAAGAACCTAGAGCATTTGATTAAGATTTTCCACCTTGCAGGAAAAATTAATGAGTTGCATCTTCAAAAATTCTTAGAGTAGATTAAAAAGGTACAGTGATAAAACTAGACTCAAATTTGTGTTTAGTATATAAGGACAAGGAACCTCATGGAACATTATTACTTCTTGAACTAGTACTTGTCACATTTTAGACTGGAATTTTAGAATCATGGTGCCCCATTACGATAGGGATCCCTTCTGGAGTGAAGGGTCCAGGTGCTCCCAGTTAGACTGTACTTTCTTTTGTTCACAATGTTAACTCATCTGTACTTCCACCAGTCTCCTAGTTGAGTTTTGAACATGCTGGCATTTGTGTTATAACAAGTAGATGTCATTTGCTTTGAGACAATTAAAAAGGATTTTAAATTTTCTCTCTCTGAAGGAGGTATTTTTAGAAAAACCCAACATTTTCTCAGAATACAGTAAGTTTTGTCTGTTTTTAAGCTATAATAAAGTAATTACTGCTTCACATTATTTTTATTTGTATTTGCTTGTGCTTATACATTCTACAATGTTTCAGATAAATGGATTTCACCATGATGAATTAACCCCCCCATTTTTTAATTTCAATAATTGCATTTCACTACATTACTTAGGATGCCAGTTCTAGATGGTATCTGATTTTAATTTCCTGATCTTGAACTTTTTCCCTGCTGGTTTTCATTGTTACCTACTTTGTTACTTTCATATCACACTGTTCAGCTAGCCCCTCCTTTTCTTGGGAATGTGACTGACATTAGCTATTACAGATGCAGTGGGGAACAATTGCTTCTCTTTATGTATATTGCTATCTTCCACCATAAACGTACCTGTTTTCATACCCTAACAGGGCATATATATATGAAAAACATAAAAGTCACACTCCTTATGGTTTTGTGCCCACCCACTCTTCACTGGTCACATATCCCTTGCATCTATTTCACACTGCAAAAATACATTTATAAGTATGAAAGCTCTATTTTATTACATATAAACTCTTCAAATACAAAGACTTACTAGAGGTTTGCAAAACATAAGCAATAAAACTACAATGTAATTGTAATATTAAATTTTTAAACATGAACATTCACCTTAATTTTCAAATTCAAGTGTCTTTTATTACCAGAAAAGTAAAGAGTCCCAACATCACTTTGAAATCCTATCCCAAAAACTTACCTTTAAAAATATATATATTTGTGTCATCTCCTCACATAAAATTTTAAATTGTTTCAGCTCAAACTATACATACACAGACACACAGTGACTGTTCCATATACAAATCTGCTGTTTCTTATACAAGTTAAGTTTAATATTTGAAACAACAAGAAAAAATAAAAACAAGCAGCTTCAGAAAAAATTGTAAAACTTAACAAAATATCCAGTTTTATGTAGTTTTCAGCTCAACTGTCTCAGAAATTAAGCAAAACTTTACACAGAATGAACATTTTTCTCCTTTGCCAGATGAAAAAGTTTGTATTGCTTGGTCCAGTCAATTATGTTGGGTTTGAACATACCAAAGCAACTGCACTGAAAAAAGTCTGCAAAATTCTGGAAGCATCCAAGGCTGAAAAAAAGAGAAAAATATGCATTAATAAACCTAAAAAAAGAAGAGTGCAAGCATGAAAAATACCACTTCACCATGAGACATTACTTAAGATATTAACCTGTCAAGGGAGACAGCTCAGGGAGAAGAAACAGCTCTCAGTTGAGCATTGTTCCTTTGCTGAACTTTTACAACATGTTTTACATTAACAAATGAGAGTAGATTAAGTTGAACTCAAATATTTATAAGTTAGTAAGATCTCCTCTGTTAGTATACCTGAGGAAAAAGGCAAAATTTGGTACCGACTTCTATTAATAAAGCTAAATACTGCAAGAGAAGCTAGTAAGGGACCAGTTCATACTGTAATGCTCTTTCTGACCCTACACAACAGACACAGAGACTGATGAACAAATTTGAGGACAGTACTCCCTCACCCCCAGAACAGTGTTTTTGCATTTATGAAGCAGTGAAACAAATTAGTACTGAAGAGATAACATGCTTAAAAAACTCTATTCAATAATACCCACTTGTATGGAGTCCTTCTGAGTGGAACAGGATGCTTAGAGGATTTTCTCTGTACCAGGATGTTCATTCTTTCATGTGAGGTCAACCCCAGGAACGCAATCTGATTGGAAAAAAAATGCAAGCAACGCTTACAACATGAACATCACAGATTAAAATTCTGGTGAGACCAAAAGGTACTAATTAGAGGGGAGCAGTGGGGAAGAGGCTAGACATATCTAACAAATGAGTAACCACTACTGTCACTGATGACTGAAAGGTATGTTTTTAAATGTCTCCTGGGCTAAAACAGAACCTGGCAAGCTCTAACACCAGCTTCCAGAGAAGGCAAGCTTAATTGGGATGTCTGTAGAAGTATAAAATCTATCACAGTTAAGCACCAATCTCCTCAGATTTTTTGTCTACAGTCTACCACACAAAATGGTAGAAAAAGATCCCTTGATTCACGATGACACTAAATGCCATAAAGCAGTACGTTTTCAAATCACTGTGTATGAAACACAGTAGTTAAACTGTAAATATCCTCTCTATCTTTTACCAGCATGATATCCCCGTGTCTTGGACACTGCAAAAATTTAGCAGTACATGTCTAAAATTGTAGAGCTTTTGCTTTTTGTTTTTTTTTACTAAACAAGATATAAAATAAGCCTTTAGCTCAGTACGTTTAACACGTATTTCAAAGACATCTCTTTCCCAAGAGCTGATAAACAAGCTGTTTCACAGGTGTTTTAAGACAGCTCTTCTCAATTTTGTTTGCATAGCCAAGTTTTTCTCTGAGAAAAACATAAACAAGAAATTTGACTGTCCTCAACAAGATAAAATCCAGGTCATATGTTTTTACGGTAGCAGTGGGATTTAATACAGTCTAATGACATATGGATGAGCTCTGCCATAGAATTTTCAACTCAGGAATAGCCATGCTGCTAAGCTTTAGTGCAGTTTTGGGGTCATTAATATCAGTTATATTAGTCAAATAAATTTCTTGTCTTTAAATACAACTTTTTACAGGCTTGAAATTTCTGATGAGTAGTAAACCCAAACTCAGTTATAGGAACAATTTGCAGACTGTAATTCTATTGCTTCCAACAGGGAAATTATGAGTGCACAAGAACCTGTGAAACTTCAAGGTCTGCTCTGAGATTTAAAAGAAGCACCTTCCTGTGACAATAATCAGGGAGAGCAGGCACAGAGTTTTTATGGGAGTAAATTATCCAGGGAAAAGCTTTAATGTGACAAGAAGCATAAACTGAAGGAAAATATTACCTGATAAAGCTGAACAGTGAGCCACACAGAGGCCCATAGGGTGTGGAAACAGGCTACTGAGGAGATGTAGGAAACCCAGGGAGAGCAGGACACTGTCTGGGTGAAGTATGTCCAGGCTCCATCTTGAAGGAAACTTGCACAGTGGTTGGACCAATCTGACAAGACACATAATCAGTTAATTGTGCTTTTAAGCCCTTAAGAGCTGAGCAAAGACTATTTGCATAAAATGAATATTACATAGCAACGTCTTGTAGAAATACCACATTTCATCTACCCTGTTGCCACGTAAAAGCACCCACACAGATGCATGACTGCTTGCTGTTCTGGCTGCATAATCTCTACACTCTGTGCTCATGATCCACAGAAAAACATCCATATTTTTAAAGGTTGGTGCTATGGTAATTCATCCTAGCAACTAAATTCTAAGGGCTTTCCTCTCCTTTCCAATAATTTTTTTAATTTTTCAAAGTAACAGTTCAGATTTGTTAATAAGATAATACACTTTTTCCTCTTCAGAATTAAAGTACTTTAAAACAAAAAAAAAAGTTTGTGTTTATTATAGATATTTCCAAATTAAAAAAAAAAAAATAAATCAAGCTTTTGCAATAATGTATTTACAAACTATTTACAGAACTTGTTTTGTTACAGCAAAGGGCATCCAGATTAGAACCTGACCTTTCTCCACATGGCTTTCCTATTTCCTCTCTAACAAAATGCTTCCTTCTATTTAATTTTCCAATGGATATCCCACTACAGCAGCATCTTTGTTCTTGCTCAACACAAACGCAGTAAGGTATTCGACCAAAGACTCAGAAAGGATGCAGTCTCACTTAAGCTACACAGTAACATCACTGCTGAAATAAGGTATCACTTGTGCAGGTTACACTTGCTGGAAATGAAATGCTGAAAAGTAAAGACCACACAGAGAGGGGTTTGAAAGCAAAATAAAACTGAATTCATGGATACATACACTGAAAAGTTCCATAAAGCAGCCAGACACCAGTCACCATCATGAAAAACAGGAACAACAGGTAGTAATAATGGTTCCCAATGCCTGAAATTGAGGAAAAAAAGGAAAATAATTTTTTAAAGTTGGACATTTTAAAATTCAGCAGTACTTGCATTCCCACTGAAGTTAGCAGAAATAAAAAGAGAGTCAAAACCATTTCTTATTTTAATCTCTGCCATCCACAAGAGAGCTTGGCAAGGCTGATCTCTCTCTCAACTTTCTCCTGTAAGCCATTCCAATTTATATAATAGAATTAGCTAGATAAAGTCAACCAGGATTTGTCTCTCCTTCAGAGCGTATCTTCAGCTGTTTTAGAAGGATGAAAACTAATTAAGCAACCACAACTCCCTCCCATGCACAATAAAACTGTCTCATATGACTGAGAAGTCTAAGCTGTTCAATTTGTCTGACCTTGTGTCCTTCAGAATTGAAAACATACACATAAAAAAACCCCAAACCTCTGTCACAAAAACTGTTATATGAAGATGTTTTTTTTTAAATTACAATCGTATTGCTCAAACCTCTGAGACAATGCATCAGAAGGATGACTCAGCACCTCGTAAATAGCAAACATTGTAAATATAGCATTTAACACTAGGAAAAAAGCTATTGGCAAAAAACAAGGTGAGAAATACATTGTTAAAAATGTGAAGCTATCACCTTCCTATCCTGAGCATCACCAGTAACGAGCCAGAAAGGAAGAGAGAGGGTGAGATGAACACAAGAAGATGGAAACGCCCTACGGCATTATCTCAGCGGTACAGCTGCTCCACTCAGAACTGTCCCTAACAGTGACAAGAGGCAATGGAAGTTCAGGAAGTCACAGAAGTCCAGCCACTTTGTGTGTTCATTCTCCTCATCCACAGCTACTGCATTAAAATGTCAGACTGCGCACACTTGTCTGGTTCTTTTAGTATCTATTCCTGGATACACTGTCAAAAAAAGTTTGTCTAATCCCTTTCTGAACCTGCTGATATGGCTTATGATTGCAACCCCTTACAACAAGGCCTAAAATTTCACTGCCTGCCATGTGGAGACATTTTTTCCTTTATCAATTTTAAATCCCTAGTTCTACTATAATGTGCTTGGCTAATAATTCTGTATTCACTTAAGCCACCATCTTATAAATTTTTTTCTTTCGTTTTTTTAAAGTCTCAATCATATCCCCTGTTTCCTCCCTCTCCAAAGAAAGAGTTACAGATTGTGTGGTCTGTGTCCTTAGGGTGACCACTCTAACAACCCCTGAATAATCTTATTTGCTTTTCTCTCTTCCAACTAATTTCCCTCTGGCACCTATCAACGGGCACCTACCCCTTCAGTATCAACAGGATATTCTTGCATCACGTGTACTCTCTCTTTAAGGCAATAAATGTTATCTCCGCAACTTTTAAAATATGTGGCATTTTCAAATTTGATAAAACACACACTCTCACCTATGCACTTTCCAGTCCACAGAGAATGCTGATCATATTTGGCTACACATGCTTGGCAAGCAAGGCAATGCACAGATCTCAAAGGCTTCCTTACCTAGGTGAGGATGAAAGAAAAGAATACATTCATGGCAGAAGCATTTGCTCAGAGTTTAAGGCATCACCTTACAGTTACAACCACATTTTGCATAATTACATTTTGCAATATGACCTCACATCACAGAACATAGATGAGAACTATATACTCAAAAAAAAAAAAGATGGAATCAATTTTTTAAATTTAAGATTAGAGTCCAAGAATCTCAAAGAATCTCTTGTCACCATAAAAGAAATAGAGAAATCTAAACAATATATAACAAACTACTTTTGTAACACTTTAATGACAAGCAGTGAGGAAAAAGGCTTTTTATGGCAGTATTGAGTAAAAGGCAGATTCACAAAGAACAGAAGTACAAAAGCCCCACTTACAAGACATGATGTGCAGAATGTTCTGAAGTCCAAGCAACCAGCTTCTGCAAGAGCTATTATGTTCTGAAAGACAAAGTATTTTGTGCTTGAACTTGGATCACAATTCCATAGGTGCTATGAAGAGTTCTACATTAGGACTTCTGCATTTTTTAAGTATTTAAAGTGCCAAGCATGAACAGGAATAAGAACTTGCTATATAAAGAGGAGCACAAGAAAAAACAAACTAATAAACACTAATGCACCTTCATCCACACAAGATTGCTCAGAAAAGTATCTCTGTGTTGCCAAAATGAAAAAATTATGTGAATTACATATTCCATACAATGAGATGGCATCTCTCATATAGTCAGTCAGACTTCAGGGAGATCAAGTCTGCTCCTTTATAAGGACATGTTTATGAGTCCTGTGGCAATATCTTAAAACTGCAGTTTATTCTCCCTGGCAATATGAAGAAATACAACCTCAAGGAGAGCCACGCGATCACAAACAAAATGCTTTCCTTAACGCATAGGCTGGGGAGACCAGACACTAAATTCTCTACTGATTGGCTGCTCATGATTTCTTTTGGCCACTATAAAACAGTTCGGAAACAGCATGTGAGTTGCACAATGTTCAAGAACAAAAATCAAACCATTATACATATCCTCAAAGCGCCTGGTAAAATTGAAATAATTACTAGCATATAATATATAGGATAGCACTGTGACTATTTCTTTCTAACCAGAGACAACTGGAGCAGAAATTATGCAAAACTTCTATTTTTTTAGTGAACTTCTATGAGAATTCATATCACAGATAACACCAGTGAGTCTGTACAACCTTTGGCCAAAGCTCGCATTTCAAAGAGAGGAGAGATGCAAGGAAATTATAGCAGAACGAGGAAGATGAGGAAAAAAGCAGTAGAAGGAGAAATTCTCCAAGACCTGTGTTGTTAAACAACATTGCTAAAAACTCTGAGGAAGAATATTTCACTGCTTTCCAGTTTAACAAAGCTGCACATGATGACAAGCCAGAAGTACATACATGTTGCACCACATCAACCTTTCAATTTGTTTTTACAAAAATCTCCTACCTCCTTCCTTTCTTCTTCTGAAGTCTTTATATATCCAGGATCAGTACTCCAGGTTTTATAGAAATAATAGACAAGACCCATCATGCTGAACATGACAGTGATTTTAAGAATTACATTTGTGGTATGTGATAGTCAGGTTAAGGACTATATTCTTATAACTCATAACACCATTATTTGTCTAACAAGCAAAATATCCTAAAATTAGTTTATACTAGTTTACAAGCAAGACACAAGAAGGAAAAAATTACTTTCACTTTGACAGTAGGATCCTCTCTGTCCTTCCAAGGCCATCTTATCAGAGAAATGGAATATTCTGCCTAGTTTGAGTGCTGGGGAAGACTCTTACAACTGTATAAATTTGCATCATAATATGGCTCCATGTCCTCAAAAGTCCTCCAGATTTTTGCCTTTGATTATTTCACAGATATGAAACAAATCTGATTTCTTCTTTCCCTCTGAAGCTTTTGTACTTTATTTAAACAATATCAGTCAGACATGCACAGCTATAAAGCTTCTGACAGCTGTGAGATTTGTTTGGCTGCTGCACCCACCCCTAACTCAAACAGGTGGCTCTCATGCAGTCTTACCTTGTCCTATTCGTTTTAGCTAAAAGCAACTAAATATATTCATTCAGAAAAATGTAACTGGAAGTCATCCTGAAACTATTTTTGTCACACAAAAAACACTAAACACACTGTTAAATGCTTCTGAAGGTAATGGGATATTAGGAACGGTTTTTACACCATGAACTAAAACCATCTCTGTATCAGATGAGTGGGGAAGAAAAACACGTCAAGATTGTCTCTGTACAACAACAGAAGAATGTGGAGTGGGACAAGTTTCATACTAATTCGATTCAAGCATCAAAGTTGAGACTCAGGCTGCTAAAGGACAGTCCCTGCTGCCACCAAGGAGCAGGCAGAGAGCTCAAGCTGGACTGCATCTCCAGTGACCCCTCAGTCACTCAGTGCATATAATTTTTAAAAATGCAAGATAGCAACCTCAAGGTTGTTTTGTCTTATGAACTAACAACACTGCCAACAGTTCTAATTAAAATCAATATGATAATTTAGGAAATAGTGGCACAAACACCAGCTGTGTTTGTTACAATGCAGTTGCAGGGTACAATTTTAGAAGTCAAAATGATGATATGTTTCTTGTGGATACTGCTGGTCTATTTGCACTGCTATTGGTTTTTTTTGAGCTCAGAGAAATCCTTAATTAGTATGACTGGATTTTCATTCAGTCTAGAGGAAGTTTGACAGACAAATGCAGCTAACTAAAATCCTGAAAACTTTTAAGACACTCAGATATGTGACCAGCTCCAGAAGGAAAACACATTCATGAGAAATAGGATTGGACAGTGAAATGGAAACCTAGCCACTGGCCCATTTCACCAGGCTATGGTTAGGACTTCAGAATATTGCTATGCTCACTATCTTCAGCAAAGTGTCTGACTCAAATCCCTGCCAGTGGAATTATTTTTTCCTTTTAACTTAGATGAGACCAATAAAACAAACCTTAAAGCTTCACAACAATTGAATAACACCATTTCCATTTATACAAGCATATGCGTGAATCCCCAGCAGGAATATACTTGATCAGATCAAAGTTGATCCTAATAATTCTATTAAGGACATATTAATTTGGAACAGTACAAGAGAAAATGTCATTTAAAGGCTAAATTAAAAATTAATTAAAACTGTGGAGCAATATATTATAGCTGGTTTACTACAAAATTATATGCAGTTCTAAGTATTTTCCTAAAGGCCTTTTCACACAACTTTACCAATAAACAGATACCCACTGTGTAACAAAAGAGCAGAGCAATGGAAAGAGAGCACAAACTACTAAACTGTTTTTGTACTCATCAGTGAAAAGCTTCTTCAAAGAAAGTAAATGTCAGAAATTAATCCACTGTATACTAAAGATTCAGTGTAACCTGTGAATAAAAATGGGAGACTGGACAGTCTATTTTGCAGGAATACAAAGAAATTTTTTCTTTTTTTTTAGGGAGGTGGAGGTAAAGGATGTTGTTTTTAAAGGCAGGAGCATGAATACCACTAACCATCGAACGCTTACCATTTCAGAAAGAAGAGATGCTTTTAAAATTATTATTAATATAGGTGTTACCCAGTTATACCACATGCCAAAATACATCACTGTACAACAGTCTCAGCGAGGAAGACTAAAGAGTGACATGGAGATGCTAACAGAAACAATTAATTTTATAACAAACATCTTCACTCTGATACTCCAGTAACACATGAAATAGTTCAGGTTATAAAGACAAAAATCTACAGACAAAAGAAGGTACAGATTTTTAGCCAGCGTATAACTTAAAAGTCATTTTGCTCCTTCCCAATGGGATTAAACTAATCTTACCTAATAATACTGACACTAAGTCACATGGAATTATCTGGAATTATCTGGAACTGCTCATCACTGTTTGCACAACCAGGTTTAGATTTACAAGAAACTCCAAGGAGAGTTGCATTTCTTGAGTAAAAAGGATATCAGGAAGGAACCAGAAAAACCAGGTCATGGACATCCAAAAAACTGAACTTAGCAGAAATGCTGTGGGAAGATACCTTAGATTCTTGAGCCCCATGAGTTGCCTGAAAGAACATTAAAAGAAAAAAATGTTTTTCAAAACACATCTGAAACATAAATCCATAGAATAGAAATAATCTTATTTGTAACTGTAAAAATTTCATTTACGGTTTACTTCAAGTCTCTCAAAGCAGTCAAGAACTGCCACTCAAAAGCACTATTTATCCATATACAGGGCATTAACAATACAAAAATAAAGCTGAAGAGTGCTCTGTTCCAGTACAATATTATATAAGAAAAGTGCTGTAGGACTGGGTGAAAACTCCAATCTATCTATTTGCACACAGACAGCATTGTCATATCAGTGACCACTGACTGTGGGAGAAAAAAGTGAGAAACAACTCAAGATAATACTGGGAGTTCTGGGGAACAGAGAAACATGGGACTGCTCATTAAAACTCATCTTTGACAGAATATAGCAGGAAAACGTTGTGATAAAGGACATTTCTGAGCAGATATCTCCATGTCTACCAGATGCAGACCGTTAATAACGATCTGACAATAAAATTAGCAAACAGACCGGGTTTGGGGTTTTTTTTTCAAATCCTTCAGTGGCAAGAAACTATTATTGTATACACTTAAATACATTCAATTTCTATAGTCATTCATTCTAAAAAGTACCTGTATTTAAACTCTTCACACACCATGCAACCATTTCTCAGAAGGTACCTTTATACTAAATGAAACTAAACTCTGAAAATAATTAAGCATCAGATACTTTTTAAAGTGCCTTTGACAAGTAAGTACAAAAACAGAGAGAAAAAGCTGCAAACCTCACAAACAGAGACATCCCAAATAGCAGGCCGAGAAGCAAACCTCCTTTTAAAAGCCAAGAATCAGAACTCAAGTCCATGACATATCCAATGGCCCATATGAATGTCAAGGAAGATGCCAACATCAGAAAGAGCTGTTAAAATTATAATTGTTAAAATATGACAAAGTACTTAAGCAGGTCTTATCTAAAAGTATTCAGTTCATGTAATAATAAATGCTGAAAGACTCAAAATAAGATAGGACACATCAATACACCAAAAGCAGGGGTGAGGTATTTCAGAATTTCACACAATTTCAGAAATTACTCTTGTTAATTTGCATGTCACTAACCACAGTATGCTCAAGCTTTATTTCCATTAGTTATTACTCAGGAAATTACCTCATATTTCTCTATTATTTTCAGCAACCTATTATTTCTCCTGTTTCTCATTCTTTCTTCCTCTTGTATCATATAAATCATGAAGTGATTCTGACTTTGATAAGCAATGTCAAGCGGTGTCTCTCCCTTTAACAACAGAAAGGGTTATTTATTTATGTACTTAACACATAAATACTCTCATTTTTAACAGAAGCAAGAAATGAATATAGTTAAAACAAGACTAACTGGGCAGTTACTTCCCAGCTCCATCTCCCCCCACTATTTCTTTTATGGCAAAGGTAAGCTAAATTCAGAGTGCTAACATGCTCAAATCAGAGCTTCGTAGTTCTAAAAACTGATACTTGCAAATAGCTTCCACCTATTTATCTGTTGGACTGCCTCCAGTAACATGTCTATATAGTCATGGGAATCTATACTCTCAACATTTATACTATCAATTTCTACAAATATTAAGTAGAAGCTTTTCATATGTGATAACCTTTTCAATGTACAAACAGGCATTGCCAAACATCAGCTTTCACAGGAGGACATTCACTTAAAATTAAGTCTTTACAAGTCTGACTGAACACTAAGAAACATATTTTTTTAAATCTGCCCAAGTCCTCATGACGTTTTTAAACAGAAAACAGCCAAAATAAGAGATAAAAAAGAATTTAAACAAGGTCCCAAGAAAATGAAACTAATTAAACACCGCAAGAAAATGAAACTAAAAAGGGTGAGGGAGCAGAATGTGCAAAGGACACAATTACTGTTGAGTGAACACAAGGCTTGGCTATTTGTTACACAAAGGTTGCAAAGAACCTCTGCATCCATACTTTGAGTCACACTCAAGAAAGGTGCTACTTCCTTCTGGGAAAGACTAAGAACATCTGCTCTTAGCCGACCCCTGCTGTAATTCACATACAACATGGAGAGGACTGTGATTTTCCTTTACATTCATTTTACACATTCATGCCACATAGGACAAAGTATCACAAAGGAAATTGTACCTTGACATTTTTTATGTTCAGGCTGGCACCAGCTTCCAGCAACAAATCCACTGCACTAGTATTTCCTGAGACTATTGCCCAATGCAGTGCAGTATTCTTTTGAACATTGTCTACAGCATTGAGAGAGGGGTTAAACTTTAAGAGATACCTCATGGGCTCTGGTCTAGATGAAAATAAAGTATGAGAGTTAACAAACAGAAGATAATCTAGACTGGAAATGAAACTTTTGAACACTATAAAACAAGAGTTCCCATTTGTGAAACAACAGCAGATACATAATGCCTTCTCAGAACCAGCTCATCGGTGATAGATCCATGTTTAGAATTCCAGACCTACCCTGGGAGTTTTTCTCCAGACCATGCTACCTTACCATTTTAACAAATATGAGGTTCATAACACAGGTTATATCTTCTACAACACCATACATAGCTTGTATCTCCCCATTTTATTTGTTTTAAATGCATTTCACTGCATCCACACCCATTTGTTTTCATTTTGCAGAAAATACAATAAGGCTGCAGATGATTCAGCCACAAACCTAAAATTCTTCTAGAAATTTCTTTTACTTTCTTTTCTATATCCAGTGAGCTATTCCCAACTCCTGATCTCTGAAACACCTCATATTTTAGTACAAATAGAAGGGAAAGGAATATCATATTAAAAAGAAAACAAAACAACAGTAAGGAAAATTTCACCTAACTGCTTCTTGAGTACAATACAATAGACTCTTCTTCAGTTACTCTCTACTTACCCAATGACTTTTTGTGCTGTTAACATTAAAGGTGTTTGTCCATTGAAGTCTATTGTGTCTATGTTCTAAGAATAAGATAACAAGCGATTACCAGTGATTTCAGGAAACAGTGGAATTCAAGGCTATAGAACTAGCTTAGCTTCACTAATGAACAGAAAACGGACAGAAATCAAATTATATCAGCCAAGAAGCCAACACTCATTTAAAATGTTATCCTCCTACAAGTCTTGTATATCATTCCTTTCAGAATATTCTGAGTTTCCATTTAAGGAAATTTTTAAGGGAGAGACTCCAATAAGGATATTTTTAAGTGAATCATGTCAACTGTATTTCTTGTCCTCCTTGCAAAGAAATACAATAAATAAGGATCTTGTAAAGCAATGCTAACCATGTTTCTTGTGTAAATATTTGTACATAACAGATGTACAGAAAATAAGAAAGCCATGATAATTAAAACAACAAAGAAGGATTATATATCTCAAGACATAGTTAAATATCTAACCTAAATTTTCTTCCTTCCTCTTTTTTACTTTTCTTCCTTCTTTACAAGAAAAGTTTCCTTATTCCCTGACTCCATCCATCATTACATTAGCACAGATTTTCTTAGAAGAATTATTCACTTGGATATTTTTAGTAGAAGATAGGTGGGCCAGCAACTTTATTAGGCTTGTGATATACACCACTATACCTACATTCCAGAAAACAGTTACTCTCCCTAAAGAGAACTTCATGAGAAAGAAAATAGACTTAGCAAACTTTTAAATCCTAACACTATATTGCTCCTCAGAATCAGTCTAGGTCATATAAGAACTCTCCTGTCATTCTTATTAGCAAGTTGTTACACTTGCCATTAATTCTGTTAATTTCAGATAATAAGCTAAGAGACATCAACTACCACAGATACAGTACAGAAATTTCTAATGAAAATTCAGACCTAACTGATCATTTATTCTGCATTCTTCAATTGATGAAGAACTGCACATATTATTAGTTACAAAACTGTAATCAAATCATAAATATTTCATGCTGAAATGCAGGTGAATCTGGATATAGGGAATGACAGGAATAGGGAAGAGTATTAAAAAATAATATGTACAAATATAAAAAAGATCTAAATTTGTCTGCACTTCTAGCACAGAAAAATAGGTGTAGAGTCACTGCTTTTCATCTAGGGAAAAACACCAGTTAATTCTGAAATGTCTCCTACACACAGGCAGCTACTCGTAAGCAGAAAACAACATTAGGGACATCAGCAACATACCTGGCCTTTTGCTATTAGGTAGGTTATGATGGGCATGTGTTGGAACAGCACTGCTAAATGAATGCTACTGAATCCTTCCCCATCAATAAGATTGGGATCCGCTCCACATTTCAACAATAACATGACCATGGGAAGGTGTCCTTGTCTATAACGATACGTGAAATAAAACTACAGAGATGATGAAAAAAATGGGTATTTAAATGAAAGCATCGCCTTAACAATTCTCACAGGCATCCCAAAAAAAATTCAGACTCTCATGGCTTTTTTCAGGAAATTATATTAAATATATACACCATAATAAATGAGCCAAGGGCAAAGCATTAATTTAGAATACAGTGGTTATTCTACAGTAACTTCTCCTGTGAACAGTCATCCAAACCTCTGACTCTAGCAAAAGTCTGACACTCTAGAAGAAAGCACTGATTGTCCAATGGGAGACTTCACACTTGGAGAAGTTTTCCCAGAATAGTTATTTCAGGTTATGTTTTCTACAGACAACCAGTGCTTTGTTCTCTGGATCTCAGAAAACACTACCACAGCTGTGAACATCGACAGATTTGCAGTTACTGGGTGCAAGCAGCATTACCTAATGGCCCAGTGCAGGGGCGTAGAATTCAAATCTCCACCGAGCTGATCCACTATCGCACCTTTGGAAATGTAATATCTGTGTAATAACAACACAGTAAGGTCAGGAACACACATAATAAAGTAGCTAAACATTATACTAAAGATAACATAGTTAAAGGAGTAAACAATTAATAATAAAAATTCAATAGAGAAGCAAATGGACAAAAGTGGTTTGGTAGTAAATAACGCTGTTTCAAGAAGATGGTGAAGAAAAAATATAGTCATTAGCAGGGTACTTCTAAACTCAGCTTTCATCTTTGTATCAGAAACAAACCCAGGAAAATCTAATGATTTCATGTATTACATGATTTCATGTACTACATGATTTCACATGTAAATAAACAGGCTATCTTTACACTTCAGTGACATTTTCACAAAGATAAGTGCATTAAAATTTGAATTACACCCTTTTCTTCTCAAGCAGCACAATCCTTTGTTTTCAAGTACAAAAGCAACAAAGTCATTATAGGTAACAATGACAGAATACGCTGTGTTACTGTCACAGGGACTCCCAGCTCACTTCACCAGCTCCTGTCTGTTGTTTATTGCTGCCCAGTGAAGAAGAGTCACATTTTCTTTGTCTGGCTGTCGAACATCATATCCTGCTTCTACCAGTTCTTTGCATCGCTCTAGGAGTCCATATCTTAAATAAGAAAATAAAAATAAATCAATTTACTTATAATTTTTTCAGTATTCTCCAGTCCAGAGACAGCTGCATCCTAAAGAAAAAAATACATCTCAGTAAGCATCACCCAGCAGTTCCTACTGGAGCAAATTCCACATTGCATTCACTGGAAGCCTTATAAAAAGAGTGGGGCTGTGCCTTGATGAGTAGAATTTCCTACTGAAACAAGTTTGCTTTAAATGCTTCCATTTACAATAGCAGCTGTAAGTGATTTTTCTTCTTCTACTACAGGGAGAAAATGAAACTGAAAACATTTCCTTTGTAAAAATATCCAGCCTGTCTCACATTTGAGCACTCTCCCATCTATTTCAACACTGCACACTCAGAACATGTACTTACTGTGTAGCCTTGACAATATCACAGGTGCTGGGGTCTTCAGCAATGGGATATGGGCCTGGGAGATCTTTTTCTCCATGGATGCTGCGGCTGCTGTGCATATGAGGTCGATGAGACCCATGGCAGTGGCTTTTACACTGGAGGTTAACAAAACAATTATTAACCATTGTTATTTATCAGCTGCACACCACACACACCTCTCTCTTTACCAGAAGCACTCACTGTGCGTGTTAGTTTCTGTTAATACAAACGAAGATGTTAATTCAAAGCACATTTAAAACCTCCTAGCAAGAAATCAATCATTGTATTTGCGGAGGACAGCAGGGATGTGGTCAAGGTGCATCAGGACAAATTAGAGGCGTTCAGCACTCTGCAGAGCTGGTTACCGACACAGCAGCCTCACCCACAACACCGCTGCCACACCAGAAACCACAACCTATGACCTTGGGGAGCCGTAGGTACAACCTACGTACCCTTGGGGAAGGTTTGAAACGCACTTGGCAGCCACAGTGCCACCCGTGCAGCCAGGAACCGACGCGAGGGAACAGACAAGGCACACGCAGGGTAGCACACGAACAGCTCTTGCCCGGGAGCCCCCGCCAGGCCCCAGCGGCACTGCGGCCGCCCCGGCCCCGCCCCCGCCGCCGGCCAGGGGCACGCGGCCGCGCTGCGCACCCCCGGCCCGGGCAGCACTGGGTCTCAGCCCCGGCACTGCCCGCAGGCTCCCCGCTCACCGCCGGGCCGCTGCTCGCCATGCCCGCAGCCCCGCAGCTTCCTGCTCCCGCTTCCTGGGCACGGCTGCGGGGCGGGGCCGGGCACACACGGCCCTGGCGGGGGCGGCACCGGGGCGGCACCGGGGGGGCACCGGGGGAGCCATCCCTGAGCTACCCCGGCTGCTGCGGAGCCGTTTGGGCGGGAAGATCCGCGGCTTCCAGGTTTGTTCAGTTGTGCCTGAAATGGCTCCTTCCCTTTTACCCAGGCAGCCACACCGAAAAAAATCTTTCGTTTAAGCACAGGGTCCCCCTGGGTCGCGGACAAGGACCCTTTTCGCGGACAAGGCGAATTTTTCGGGGGGTTGTGCTTCAGCAGCTGGAAGCAATGTCTTGGTGAAGGCTCTGGAGTACAAGTCGGGTGAAGAGAAGCTGAGGGCGCGGGGGGAGCTCAGCCTGGAGAATAGGAGGCTCAGCGGGGAGCTTTTGACTTTCCGCAATTCCTTGAAAGAAGTAGTGCCACCTTCTGGCTGGCACGGTTCTCACAGGACTTCAAGGCCATTTAGGACCATTTCCACCCGCAGCTGAGCCCCAATGTCGCCTCATAATGACCGCCAGGTGAGGGAGGAGCCGCCATTTTAGGGCAAGCCGTGAGGGGCAAGCGGTCACCACCTGAAGAAATGAGGATAACCTGGGAAACACCCACAGGTGTCAAACACCCAAAAGCTTCCCAGGTGAGATGAGACTCTGGCAGCCCCCAGAGCGACGCCATCTCCTCTAGTCTGAGAAGAAACCATGGGGTGACTGGAGAACTCCAGCTCTCAATGGCTGTGGGCCAGGTCAGATCAGGCAGAGCAGTCACTAGCATCCCAGGACTATGGGGACCTCACACTCCTGGAGAACATGTGTTACGGCCCTTGGAGGATTGGCAGTGTTATAAATGAGTAGCCGATTTGATTAATAAAAATAATTTATTAAAAAAATATAATCGTAAAAAGCCACAAGCAAAAATCAGTTGGATGCTATACTAGGCGAACAGCATCGAGTGAGGCAGGGAGGGGCTTGCTAGCACCGCTTCACCATGCTTCACAAATTGCGACTGTCCTAGGGTGTTTTTTATATGTTTTCAGGCTTTTTGGGGGTTTCTTGGAATACTCTTCTTGCAGACGAATATTCATGCTGTTTTGGGTGTATATGTTGTAATTCTGTCAGGTTTCTTGGAAATACACTTATTGCAGACAAATATTCACAAGTTATAATCTTATCAGACAGAGGTTTCTTGGAAATATGCTCCTTGCAGATGCATATTCCTGTTGGCCTTGCTGCATATCACTATAATCTTGTCAGAAAAGGTTTCTTGGAAATATGCCAGGATTCTTATTAGACGAGATTATAACTTTAGCACGAATTTATTTATGCTATGTATTACAGCAGCCACTGCTTGTAGGTCATTGGAAAAGGGATAATTAATCACTCCCAGCTCAGCCTCCAGACCAGGGCTGACACACAGAGCTCTCACCATCCCCTCACAGTGGGGTCCTGGCTGGAAGGATCACAGTTCAGGTCAGGTCTTCAGGTAGAGGCGTGGAGAGCCATGCAGGGCACAAGACGGTCAGCAGCCCTCATAAAAGGGAAGAAAAATGAAAGAACGGGCGCATTTATGAAAAAATCCATTTCCCCCCCAATCCCTGTGGGAGGAATGATGGGTTTGTCTTTACAAACAAGCTGTGGGTCTGCTGATAAGATGCAGCTATCAGGGAGAGACAACAGAAACAATGGGATGGATTCCACTAAAAGATCAAAGAGGCACTGAAAGAACATTATGAATTCCATAAAAGTTAAGAATTAAGAAGGGATTATGCACTGGGGAGGTGGGGTGGGGGGGGGTGCAGGGGGGAAGGTATCGCAGGTATCAGGCGTTCCGGGAAGTCTGTACCTCTCAAGTACCTCAGCCTGTGGGGAAAGAGAGAAGGGACAAGTGGCCGGGAATTAAGATAAAAAGGAGGCTGCGCCCTCCAAAAATTTGAGAGACCCCAGGGGAATGCCCCATGGCCTCTCCCTTGAAGAAAAATGAAGAAAAAAGGACTCCTCTGTCTCCTTTTTGGACATAAACCTCTGGTGTTTGTGGATTAATTTTCCTGACACCCGTTTTGGTAGGTGAGTGCAGTAGACAGAAGGTGGCACAGGTTTAGTAGATGGCACCTGCCCACAGGGCCAGGGCAGGCAACTGGGTGCTTTCCTGTGACTAGAATAGTTACTGCACTTTCCATCTCCATGAGTTGTTTTTAAGGCAGAGGAAGATATTTTGGGGAAGTGCAATGAACCCAGCACCATGGGAGTGACACCAGCATCTCAACATTTCCCTTGAGCTCCATGTCCATGACTTCCGGAGCTGTGGACCCAGCTGGTCAAAGGCCCAGCCCTGCCTTCCATTTAAGGGAAAGAAAGAGGAAGAGTTCATCAGGGCTCAATCTGAAATGAAGTTTTGGTGCTTACAGAAGCACAGCTTTGGTAGCAGAGGAACATCTCTGCTCCTGCCACCCGCTGGCCCTTGGAATGCACACACAGCCCTAGTTTCATTTCAGGAGACACCAAGAAGCTTGACAGTCTGAAAGGGCAGCTGTTGTTTCACTGTTGCAGTTCTTGGCTTGTTAAACGCCCTCCTAACTGTACTACAGCCTGTGCTTGAAGACACAAAAGTACCATCCTGGAGGAAAGGCATCAAAAGCTTGACAAAGGCTGAAGGGAGTGCCTTTGATTACCCCTTTTCCCAAGAGGTCTCTTGAGCTGAAGTTGCTAACAAGGACCAGACTTGACAGCCTAGAATGGGTTTATGGTTTTATTTTTTGGGTCCTCAGTCCTGCATGGGATTCAGTAAGTGGGTGCTGCAGAGGCTCCAGCAAGGCATCAGAAACGCCTGCCCCGCACCCAAGGGTGGCGCAAGATCTCCTCCAGCTCTGGCCTGTCCGCGGGGTGCTTGGACAAACACCAGCGGATCAGATGTTGGCACTCTGGGGAGAGAAGTCAGAAAGTGCTGGTCATTTTCAAAAGGCTCCTGCTCAGCTGCTCATGGCGCCCACGGGGCCCAGGCCGCCCTGCGTGTGCTCAGAGCTGCGCCAGCCTCCCAGCCGACTCTGCCCTGTGTGGGAGAGTGGCACGGTGGGACACATCCAGCTCCTTCAGTTGCACGGGCCACCTCCTGCAGCCAGCTCTTGAGGGCAGGTGGATGTCCTGTGGAGCTGTGTGAGGGCCATGCTGGGCTGCATGCTGCCATCTGCAAAAGTCTGCCTTCTTGAGGCCAGATACCAACCTGGAGAGACCTGCTGCCTGAAGAAGGGCTGCCCGAACATGATGTCACGGTCCTCCTGGAAGGGGTGGTTTCCACAGACCATGACATACAGCAGCACACCCAGGGACCAGATGGTCGCTGAATGGCCATGGTAGCAGCCAAGGTGGATCCACTCGGGTGGGCTGTACGCGCGTGTTCCTAGGGGAGATGGGTGGCGCTGTCCAGACGCAGGCTGCTGGCTTTCAGCGCCTGGTGCCCGCCTCCTGGCAGCGGCAGGAGCTGCACCGGTGGACACAGCTTCTCCCCGAGGCCACCCCACATCCCCCAGCCAAGTGGCCAAAGCCAAGAAACCATTCTGCAAGGCAAAGAAGGCCAGCGGAGCAGCCCAAGGCCTTGTGGGCCTGCTAAGCTGAGGGGCCAGGACCTGGCTTTTGCAGCTCCCCCTGTCGGCAGGGCCAGCAGCCAGCTCCTGGGGCACAGCATCTGCTGCCAAAGGGCAGCCAGCAGCCAGCTGAAGGATGCAGCCTGCAGCCGAGGAGGGAATGGGGCCATGCAGTGCCTGGCACTGGGAGCAGGGCCCAGGCTGTGGGCTCACCGGCAAATTGCGTGAAGGCGCGCTCCTGGAGAAAGGTGCCGCAACCAAAGTCAATGAGCTTCAGGTGGCCGCTCTCCAGGTCCACGAGGAGGTTCTCCGGCTTGATGTCTCGGTGCAGGACGCCGCAGGCAGTGCAGTGCTGCACGGCCTCCAGCACCTGGCAGAAAAGCCAGCGTGCCACCTCCTCACACAGGAACCCCTGCTCCAGCAGGAAGTGCAGGAGATCCTGCGATGGCTCCGGACGCTCCATCACCAGCAGGAAGCTGTCAGACAGCTCAAACCAGTCCAGGAGCTGGATGATGTTGTGGCAGCCAGAGCCCACCTTCTCCAAGAGCACGATCTCCACAGGAACACGGGTGCCATCGGGCTGTGAGGAAGAGAAAATGCCTCCAGCAGGCCTGATGCTGCCCTGTGGCTGTGCTGCCTCCTGCCTGGGATGCCCCAGTGCCCTCTCGGGCAGACTCCCTGGTGTTTGGGATTCCTCCTGCCCAGGGGTTGCTTGGAGGTGCCCCCTGCCCGGCCCTACGGTCGATGTTTGGCATCTCTGGGCCCACAATGCCCCGGCTTGCACGCTGAGACCATGCCCGCTCCCCCAGCCATCTACCGCCTCCCACTCGCGGCACCCCGGGCTTATCCCTGCCAGCCGTGCCCCGCTCTGTCCCGCTGGCCCCGCTCACACACCAGCTCGTCCCACTGCAGGACGCTGTCCCGAGCCACGCGTTTGATAGCCACCTGCAAGGCATTGAGAGAGAGAGGCTTAGCTCAAGTCCTGCCCCTCCCCATCCCTCACCCTCCTCGCACGCCCGGCCATCACGGCCACTCACGGGGCTCCCATCCGAGAGGCGGATGCCTGAGAAAACGGTGCCAAATCCACCACTCCCCAGCTGCGGACCCAGCTGGTACAGCTCCTGCAGCTTCTTCTTTTGCTCTGCGACCAAGACCGAGCCATCAGCCTTGTGCCCAGGAACCTCCCCCAATGCCCGCGAGTGCAGCGGGCCGGGCCACTGTGGGTCATGTTGCTCTGACCTGCTTCCTGCTGCCTGCCGAGCAGTGGCCACCGCCTCGCAGCCGTCGGGCTGTTGAGCAGCAGAGCTGGGACAGCAGAGCACGCAGAGGCTGCAGGAGCCGGAGTGCAGTGTGGCTGGATGGCACCGTCACTGTCACTGTCCCCGGCGTTGTGGGCTGGACTCTGCTGTTGAGAACGGCCGGGGCTACAGCCCAAGGCTTTGCACAGGGGGGTGCCAGGAGCAGCTGCAAAGCAGAGGGGTTTTTGAAGCCGTGCCATCAGAGGCACTGGAAACAGCCAGGGACTGGGCTGCTCTCAGGGGCCATGGCCTGGCCTGGGGTGTCCCTCAAGAGGACTGGGCGAGCCTCAGACAGCTCCTCGGGAGATCTCACCTGCTCTTAGAAAGGCCTTTGTGGTAGTCAAGGGCTTTCTTGGGGCAGCTTCCTGGAGATGGAGGAACCTCCTTGGTGTCTTGAGGGTCGTCTCCACCACCAGGCTTGGGCTGTTGGCAGCTGACACAACTTGCCCAGAGTTCTGGGAGCTGTGGGATGACAACTGCTGCTCCCAGGATGCTTGCTGCTCCGCCAGCTGCTCCTGAGAAGGCTCCCCTGGATTGGGCTGGGCTCCCACTTGGACTTCTGGGCTTTCCCTGACCACGTCAATGGTCAGGCTTGTACCCTTACTGTTGAAGTCTGGGAGTCCAAGGGAGCTGGGAGAACTGTGCATGGGCTCTGCACCTTCTGCAGCCTGACAGGTCTCCCTGAGCCTCTGCGAGGGATGGAGGCTGTCAGAGATAGCAGAGGCTCCTGGCAGAATGGAGGGTCTCTGACAGCCTGAGGTTCCTGCATGGATGGTGGGTCTCTGCTGCTGTGCCATCCTTGCAGGGGTTGAGGCTTTCCCAGGGGTGGTGGAGAATTTTGCTGGGAGCAGCCTCTTGGGGTGATGGCGGCTTCTGGAGGAACCAGACGAGCCACAGCAGGCCAGGTGGCCTCGGTTCACCAGCTCCTCCAGTTCTTTCCAGAGTGCCTGCCACATCCCAGAGTAGAGCGGCGCACATGTCCCATTGCGATCCCAGAGCAGCAGCATCAGTTCCTGCAGCTCCTGGGCCACTGCCATGCAGGAGCCCCAGCTGCAGGAGCTGTCCAGAGGGATCGCGGGAGCACGTGGCCACTTGCCAGGGGCCGCCAGGGGCCTGGAGTATCTCGGAGCCACAGGGGCTCCTCGGTTCCTCCGTGAGCCTCTAGGCCGGGCCCAGCGGTGCTTGATCTTCTTCGCTTTCCATGTCTGCTGCCTCCATGGTTGCCAGTGGCCAACAGCCCACCAGACAGCCACAGCGGCCAGCAGCAGGACAAGTACAGTCATCAGGACAACACCGTCATCCATGACTCCGGCACGTCCCATCGCGACTGCACTGGCAGCTGGGGGTGCTGGCCCGTGTTATAGAGTGACAACACAATGATGTCACAGTGCTGTGGCCAGGACAACTGTGGGACATCACAGCCCTGCCTCATGCCAGCTCTCAGCCCCTTTGTGCCGTCACAGCCCAGCCCACCTCAGGGGTCAGCAGAACTGGCTCATCTCTGAAGATGGACGTGGCTAGAAAAAGCCTGGAAGTAAGAACGGGAGCTCAGTCCGTTGTTGCAATGAATCATTCCCTGGACCAAATGGTGGCACATCAGGAAGGGTGCTGGTGCCAGCAGTGTCAACCCCACAGCTCCCAAGATGCTGCCGCACTACCAGCTGGAAACAAACACTACTCTGTGCCTAAAAATATCCTCCAGAGACAAAGGGAGTTGAAGTCCCTCGGTCTCTGGGGAGCTCTCCTGAACGGGCTGTTGAGGGCAGGACGAGTTTTTTGCTAGCAGCTCACTGACTTCTGCAGTGCCTCTGTTATAAATAAATCGGGATTTGCCAAGGAGTGCTCATGGTGCTTCCACTGCTCTGGTTTTGACTGGGATAAGGTGTCTTTCTTCCCAATAGCTGTCACATGTTGAGTTTGGATGGGAATGCTGTGGATCAAACAGGGGTGGTTTGCTTTCCACTGAGCAGGACTTACTCTCTTCAAGGACTTTGCAGTGTCCCTTGGTACAATGCAATGTTTTCCACTGGGAAGGGAGGGATGAGTGTTGAAGACAGAGGCACAGAATGCACTAAACCCCTGTACCATGTCTCTGTCCCTGTTTGTGAGGTGACCATCCACACCCTAGAAGGGGACAATGTTATTTCTACAATGTTTTTTTTCCATTAATGTATTTTAAAACCCTTTTGATTGTGTCCCACATTTCTGGCCACCTTCATCTCCAGCTGAGCTTTCACCATACCAAATTTCTCCCTACAGTGGCAAGAAACATCTGTGTATTCTTCTCTTGACCTCACTCCCACTGGGCACACAACTTCCTTTTCCATCCTCTTTCCCAGAGAAGCTGCCTGTTCAGGCAAGCCAGCCTTCTGCCTTGCCTGCTTGGGTTCCAACATTTGGGAATCGCCTGCTCCTGTGCCCTTAGGAGGTGATGTTTCCAAAGTGACCGGCAATGATGGAGCCCAGCACCCTCAATAACATTTTTCCCGGGGACCTTGCGTACCAGTTCCCTGAACAGCCTGAAGTCTGCTCTCCTCATGCCCCGAGCTGAGGTTTTGCTGGCCCTTTCTCTCTTGTCCTATGTTTGAACCTAAATTTATTTGTGGTTGCTGTGGCCAAGATGGCCACCAATCCCCACTTGGCTCAGGGCATGTGGGGCTCCGAAGGAGGCCTGGCTCTAGGGGGGCTGAGCTGGAGAATCCTGGGCTGTGGGGGGCTCCCCCCTTACTGGGAGGAGGCTTCCTCGGGAGGAAGAAGGGTCTGGCATGAGCCACGAGGCTCCTGGCCAAGGAATGGTAGCGGGGGATGTGTCTGTAGCAGATGCTGTGGAAGGAGCTTTGGGAAGGAGTGGGTGTGTGTAACGTGATGGTCGTGGATGGGGAGACAAAGAATGCACAACTCATGCTCCAGGTGCTCATGAGACAAACAGCCTCATTTATTATTTAGAACTCAGTTAAATACTCAGTTCAAATTTCCCGGGCTAGACAGCCATTGGCTGATACTTCTTTCCCTGCCCAGCGTCCTGGCCAGTGGTGTGCAGTGGTTCACACATAAATTAGGCTAGCCAGACTAGATTTGTGTTATGTCTAGATTTACTTGGTCCAGTCCAGACCAGCTGCAATGTGACATTACTGCAACAATTCACCCTTTTTAGTTAAATTAAAAAAAATATAAATTGCTCTCTGTTGTCTTATCTGCAAGGGCCCTTTGCAGACATGATAACAGGTACAGCATAGGTTTAATTTGAAGTTTTTGAATCAATTTGACTAACTTAGTTCTCTTTGGCTAGCAACATGCTTTGTGTACTAAATTGAGTTTGCAACCACTCACTTCCAGGAACTGGCAGGTAAGATCAGAATCCTTCAAGTTAACATGCCATGGGTTAACTACTTATTGGTACAAGTTACAACTTAACATTAGAAACAAGAAACTGCTTAGAACTGACATTATTCTTGAACTCTAGAAACAAGAAACAAAAACATTCAACATTTAGAACCGTGAGAAAAACTCAGCAGAAAAACAATTTGTAAACAAAGAGTTTTTAAATGAACTGCCCTTTTCAAGAGTCTCTGATTTCCACGAGGTAGATGAACAAGTTGTTCTGGTCACTCTTCTTCAATCTGCTCCATTACATCCATTGAGGTTCTGTCAGGAGGCTGTTGTTTGTGGTCCCGGGCAGGACACAGAGCAGGACAGACACATCTGGCAGGTACCCATTCTGTTCCAGTGTCTGTGGAAACACAGGCATATCCCCTTCCCCAGGTAATGAAACTCCATGGGCCTCCCCACTTATTAGTGAGAAGGTCTTTCACCACTACCTTGGGTTTAGGCAACTGTTCATCTCCAGATGATTGTAATGATAGAAAGGGATTTAAAATGACTGGGTACTGGGACTTTTCTGATACTGTTAGGTGATCTAGTGTGTAAATAGCCTTAGCTCTCTTGCTCTGTGGTGTCTCACCAGACATTCCTGCCTTTTCTTTTTCAGTAATATGTTTTAAAGTGCCATGTGCTCTTTCCACAATGGCTTGTCCCATTGCTATTTGAGGAATTCCTGTGTGGTGTGCTACACCCCAGAGCTGTAGGAAATGTCTTGTTTTCTGTGAAGTGTATGCAGGGCCGTTGTCTGCTTTGATGGTGGGAGGGATGCCCAAAACAGCAAAGGCTGACCGCCCATGTGCAATGGCATCCCGACCCTTTTCTCCTGTGTGCACTGTAGCCCATATTGCTGATGAGAAGGTATCAGTGGATAAGTGTACATACTGAAAGCATCCAAATTCAGGGATGTGTGTGACATAGGTTTGGCAGATTTGAAAGGCATGCAGTCCACGAGGGTTTACCCCCAGCTGCAGTGGTGCAGTGTGGCCCTGGCAGTCAGCACAGGTGCTAACAAGATTATGAGCCTCTGTGTTTGTCAGTTGGAATTGCCGTTGTAGGGCTCAAACACCCTGATGGAAGAAATCATGTGATGCTTTTGCTTGTGCTAGTGTGTCTGGCTGTGGTGCTCTCCAGGCAGGGCTCACTAGCATATCTGCTCTGGCGTTGCCTTCTGTGATAAAACCTGGTAGATTTGCGTGACTCCTGATGTGTAAAATATAATAATGGTAGGTTCTGGCTTGGATGCCATGGCAGAGTCTTTAGCAGACTGAATAGTTGTGCATTATTGTGGGGGCCGGGAAACCAGCTGATTCAGAGATCCTGGCTCTCCCTTGGAGGCAAGGCACTTTATCTCAGGGAGAGAAAAGTGTCACTCCCAGAAATCTTGGAGTTAGTTATGTTAAACTGTTACACTCCGTTGGTGCTCTCCCCTGCCATCCTACCCCGATACATGTATCCCAGTTTCCCCCACACCCCTCTCCTCCCCTATAAATACCCCAGTTTCTCCCCTGTTCGACGAGAGCTGCTGTCACTGGCTCCCTTTGCCGAAGGCCCTGCTTTAATAAAGGCTAGTTCTCTGCGGAACGCCACACAGCGCTCTAGTCTCTCTCTCCGCGTCGCCTGCACGCTGCTGCTGAGCTGAGCCGAAATCACTCACCAGGCAGAGGATGTACCTGTGCCCCCGGGCAGTCCAACCGCGGGCCGCTTCTTCCAGGTTGTCACGGCACCCCTTCCACCTCCGCAGCAACTGGTGCTCACCATGGGGTATTCGAAGAAGCCCCTGGGGAAGCGTCTGCCTGCAGTTTTAACTGTGGAGGTTGTTGCTGTTGGAGCTGCCACCCCTCTAAGAGACCTTCTTGCATTTTAGCAAGAGGCGATCCGAGAGGTTGTGACCGGGACCCTTGCCTACCATCTGGGGCAAGGAGGAGGAGCCCTTGAGGACCGGCCGCCAGGTGACCACCCACCCACCAGCTTTCTTTTCACCTGTTGGCATCTGCCAAAGAGAAATTGTAAGTCAATCCCGTGAAGGGTTTTTGGGCTTTTCTTTTCGTTGCTATTTTACTGCTGGGTGGGGAGTGGATAAGGATGGGAAATCAGTCCTCGAGATCGAGACTGACCCCTGCTGAGAGGGACTTTTATGTCCAAGTCGTGGGCACCCTAAAAGCGGGAAATTTTAAGCTTTCTAAATGGGAGTTAAAGAGGTGTATTCATTGGGTTTTTAAACATTTTAAGATCGATGCTGAATCTGTTAAATCGGGAAATTTTTGGGATAATGTGGGGACAAAGTGTTCAAGCAAGGGGAGATTTTTCTGTTGCCAAGTTTTTTCCTGTGTTTCAAAAAATTATCCTTTCATTGGAAAAAGAGGGGAAAAAGGTAGTGGGAGTTTCGGGTCCCCAGTTAAAACCCCATCCCCATCAACCTCTGCATGTACCCCTCTTAAAAACGAGATTCACTTAATAAATTATAAAAAGAATTTAATATAAATAAAAGACAATTAGGAGACATAAGAAATAAAGCAAAGGGTTAAAACGGCCGGGTGCCCTGGCGCCTTGCCAGGAACACACCTGGTATCCTAGGGATACCCCTTTTATCTCCTCCTTGCTGTGAGGGGTTAATGCATATTCAAGCATGTCCTCTCCCTGGTTCTGCCTTCTTGGATCATGCTCTTCACAGTTTTATTTTCTGCTGGTCATCATATATTTTTTGCTGGTCATGATTATTCTTGCTGGTCAGCATTATTCTGGAGTTTGGTTTTCTTTCTTTTTGCAAATGGTCAGGGCAGATAACAGTCCGGGGTCGTCATCCTTCCCCTGAGGACAGCTGGGTTTCATATCTTTCGCTGATAACAGTTTGGCCTCTATTGTTCTCTTGATATGAGCTTGGGCCCCACTGTCCTTGCCCTCTGGGGTTTCCTTGCCTTGTACCTAGGAAATTCTTTTAAACTTAAGACTTGTTAACAAGAAAAAAAGTACATACATAGCTAAAAAGTATTTAACATATAATATTCATCTGCGAAAGCCAATATCACAATACAAATTTATAACAAACCCCTCCTCTTCTTTTTTTTATAAATCATTTGGCTTGAGCAATAATTCTTGTTTTCTAGCTTCTAGCACTCGTTTATTTATTCACAAATCAATTTAGCTTCTTCTAACAGATTTTTCGCATTATTTTGTTTTCTTAATACCATGATTTTTTTTTTTTTGTTCTTTTCCATTCCAGATGTAGCTAATTTCAGGTCTATAGGCATTTGCTATGCTTTGAACTATATTGGTGATCAGCCAAATTAAACAGGGGATTAAACAAAGAAGAACTATTAAACCAGCTGTAGCACTGCTACAAGGGGAAGAAGCTTAGCTTCTTCTACTACTCTATCCCCAGTACATTATCCCATCAATTAGTGGTCATTACTGATTTTCATTTTTGGACCGGCACATGGGCCATTTTTCTGATATCTTTGGCGATATCTAGAATGGCATTTTTATTGTCATTGAAAACAACAATCTTATGTATTAATTTTCTCACAGAACACACCTTTTAGCTAATAAATAGTTTAAAGCCAGCTTATTTTGATATATTGCCGCTGTGGCTTTCATCACTGACTGGCTATTAATTCTATAGCTCCAGCTGTTTCACTGGTTATGATTTCTACAACAGCTTGGAGTTTCATAATGCAAAAATTGGGGTTTGATATCCCCAACTTCCATCTTGTGCCCAAGAATGTTTCCAATATGCGTTCAGGGGCCATTTCTCATCTCCCCATTTTTGAGGTGCTTAAAACCATTCTCTTTCATTTCTTTTTAGGACCTCCAAAACTAACACCCCCAACTGATTTCTGTCTCGTCAGAGTACAACTCCCCTTCCATTGCGAAGGGAGCTTTGGGTATGCACTTTTCTCACATATCTCAAAATAAGACATCTGGTGCTTTCTAATAGTCATTTTTCTGTTGATTTATATTTTCCCAAAATTTGGCTATTTCTGGGATTCCAGAGTAAGGATTTTTCCCTGTATTATTACACTGGGAGAATCTGGTTCTATTACCATGTCTCTTACCAAATCTTGGTTATTTTTCTTGGCAACAACTGTGAACCAAATCCATCTTTTTCTCTTTTTGGGCAGTTGTTTTCTAATCTGTTACTACTTGTTCCTAGATTTTCTGTGGTCTAATATTTTCCCCTTTATGCATACAGGTACTTCATTTGGATGGGTTATAGCAGTGATTATTGATACTGGTGTGGGTAATAAGAAAGAAACCCCGGTGTCTTTCCATGTAAAGCTTTTGATAGCATTTGTAACATGGCTTTGCTGGCGTCTTGAAAGGGAAAAGGATAAGTGACAGAAGAAGGAATAATAGGGGTCCAGTATGACTTACACCCCACCCACTCTGCCTATGAGGTTGCAGCTCACAGCAGGTGTTTTATATTCTTCTCGGTGGCGACTTGTAGTGGCAAATCTGGTCTTGCCCCCTATTTCCTTGTCACTTCCTCTTTTGTAATTTCCAAGCAAATTTCTTTTGACACCTTTTAACAGCAGTTTCTCACCGTTCCTCAGGTACTTCTCACTCAACACGCACTAGTAATTTCCCATCTGTAAAAAAAAGTTATCATTTAACTTATTCTTAATAGATTTGGCACCCAACACTTCCTGCAATGAGAGGCTTAACTTTGTGAACCATAATACCTATTATTCTCTAATTTAAACACTTATATTTAATCCAGATAGCATGTCCCGTATTGGGATGATTTAGACAAGGTATATGATGTGGCACTGATGGAAGTTGTGGTTCTCCCCCCCTCCTTTATACAAATCACAGGCAAAAGCAAAAATATACGAGGATTTCCCGACCAAAACAGCCCCAATCCTCCTGTTTGGAGTGGGATTTTTCCTCCCCAAGGTGGATATCGAAAGTGTCCCAGAACTTGTCCAGGCAGGACTTGAAACTACTGATACAGGCTTGGTCTTACTTCTCAGTTAGGCATGATTCTTAGCTCATTCCTTGGATCATTTGGATTGTTTCAGTTCATTACCGCCGGCCTCTATCCAAGAGTCCAGTTTGTATCACTCGGTTTGGGTGTTACAGTCCAGTCCTCAGGTCTTTTGATCTTATTGGTGTGAATCCAACTTCACTCTTTGGTCCAGATTGCAGCTTCTCTGCCTTAATTATCAGTAGTACCTGAAAACAATTTCTTAATAACACAGGGAGAATGAAAACATCACATCAAAATTTTCTATCAATATTCTTTAAAATTCTTGGGTTAAGCGAAATTTAACAGTTAACATAGGAGCCAATCTCTTTCTGCGCGTTCAAATTAGTTAAACAAGAAAGGCTAGGTTAGTTTTGACTTCAAATAAATTACATTCATTACTTTTTTACTCTTTGGTTAATATTTACTTGTTTAGCTTCACAAACTTCTTTTATTGGTTTCTTAGAACAAACCCCTTCCTTTTAACAACAAGAGTAAAAGAAAGAAAGGGAAAAAAAAAATAAGAGAAAAAGAGATCTTATTTCAAGAAATTAAACACTTTGATGAGGTTTTCAGAACTTAACGAGCTAGACTACTTTTGCTTTGGTCTCATCATACACCGGTCTGTTTCTTTGGCCTTTGTTCCGTTCCTTCTTTCCCATTCACAGCAGGTTTTTTTTTTTTCAGGCCATCTCTCTCTCCCCCTCCTGCTGCCGCAGCTCTGGGCCAAGCAGGCTGTTTCAGCAGCTCGCTCTGCAGGGAGGGGCTGTCACTTGCATGCTGACCCTGGGGCAAAGCTCATGTCCCCTCTTTCCCTGCTGTGCCGTCCCTTCACACACAGGACTGGCATGTTCAAACACACTCAGCTCCCACCACAGCCGAGGGGCAGAGCCCGGAGTCCACAGTGCTCTGGTCTGGGGCTCCTCTGCTGGGCCAGCTCGCTCCTCAGCGGCAAACCTCACCCAGCACCGCTGCTGGGCCGGCGAGCGCTGCCGGCACCTCGCACCCCTCGAGACCCCAGCACAGACACGGCGGGTCCCACTCCAGCAGCGCCCCTCACGAACCGCGCTCCGCGCCCTTCACATCGGGTGGGAGAGGACCGGGAGCCGCCACACCGGGCCCCGCTGTTCACCACTCACAGGGACCGGGTCCTGCTGCAGCCGCTTTACATAAAAGCAATAAAACAACACTTAAACCTAACAACTCTTAACTCAGCACTCCAGATGCTCTTAATATCTCCTATTTCGGGCACAATTCTCACTTCTAATCGCGCTTGAAAGTTTTTTTTTTCTCCTCACAAGCCAGTGTACACTCTTCGGAGCCAACAAGACACTTCTCACTCTCTTTCTAAAAATCTTTACAACTCTAATGAAAGGCATCGCAAACCTCTCTCTCTCTCTCTGCCAATATCATCTCGCACTCTTTACACCACATCCCTCCAGAATCTCCACTACACAAATTACTTTGCTTCAGAATCAACTACAAATTCTAACACCTCCTTTTTGGGGACCCTCCCCAAAGCCCCAGAGGCGCTAGACACAGAGACCAGTCAGCTAGCCAGCTACTTTTACCAACTAAAACAAACCTGCAATTACTATTTCTACTGCCTTGAACAAATCTTCAGTCAAGCTAGAAATGAAGACACAGACATCATTCTTCTTTAAATTTTCTTCTACAGGTACAAAGGAGTCTATCCTCACACAGCTGCTTAATGTGAATAATCTCTAGTGTAACTTTTCTCATGACAAGATATGATCAGGTCTTTTATTTTTACAGGAATTTAGATACATTGACAAGTTTCTGACAATACCTTTATGTTTCAACAGCACTTGCAGCTTATATACTATGAACAATCTATAGCAAGAACCAGTCTTACAATTGTTTTCAAACTCTTCTTTCACAAAATAAGACTCATCTCTAAATTAACACATGTACTTATTAAAATAGCCCAAGTTTAGAGTCTCCACAATTCTCTTCTCAATTTGAAAGACTAACAGTTTTAATTCTAATCTTTTAACTGGGTCCACTTCTGCTTCTGTAATAAGCACAGCTGCAAAACAACACAAGCACTCTTAGAGACGTGCACTTTCTTGGCAAATTCAAAAGAACAAGAAATCATGGCAGTTCTGAGCCTGATCTTCACTTAAACACACCATCACAATAACTCTTTTTAGAAATCATCAGAGAGATGATCAGCATTTCATATTGTGAAAAGAGAGACAAAATAATTTTCAGCAGCAGTAAAAAGATTTACAACAATCCATAGGATTTTGCTTTTAGGCTGGTACCAGGTTCTGCTGTTAAGAACCATGGGCTGTGCCCATCAGCACGGGACACAAACAACATTAGGGTTAACAGCCCTGACACTTATTGACAACCTGATAAGTTTTCACCTTAAGAAGTGACTACTATGCAAATTACTGTAACTTGCTTTTAAAATTAAAATCAACTACAAAATTCTACGATATTCACTAAAGTAAAGAAATTGGAAGGCATACTAAGAAATGGGTTTGTTTCTTTACAAAATAAATATTGCAGTCACTCAAGAAAAAAAAAAACAAACAGAGCTTACTTCTTTTTCTACTTTCTCCCAGGATGCATTTCTTGGAATTCTTCTAAGCTTCTCTTCAAAACTTCTCTGCTCTTCCTGAAATCTCAAATTTTAATCACCGACACAGCTTACTGCTGCAGAAGCCCACAGGACTATCATACATGGAATTCTCTCAGAACCCGGTAAAACAAAGGCTTGCAACTTGCAGCTCCCTTGGTTTGGAGCTGATACCATATGCCAGTACTGCTCCATATCTCACTCACACATCTGGCTAAGAAAAAGCTCTCTGAGACAGTTTGACACCAGTCCTTACTCCCGGAATCACAGAACTTAATGTGCCCAAGGTCTCGTAAGACCCCGGCCTAGAAAAGCTGGGTCCCAGAGGGACTCGCCTGGCTCTCTCACCATTGGGCATGTTCCCGGCCTGTTTCACAGCTTCAGGAGGTTCCAGGAGTCACTGAGAGCTCCTCTGATCCCCCTGTGCCTGGAGCAGGGAACCCGAACCAGCATCTGTGGTTCAATCCAGCCTGCCGGCAGCCACCTAAACACAGCTCTGCGGCTTGAGAGCTCCAAAATAAGTTTAAACAATCCAGGGGCACCAAGACTTAGAAGCCCCCTGCCCTCACTTTTCTCAAAAGGGATAGGCTGAACTCATCCCCTCAGGGCACCCTCCGTGCCCTGATCTTATCAGGGTTCGGCCCGACTCACCGCCGCCGGAGCTCCAGGAGTTCCCTTGCACTCCTGAGGCTGACCTGCCCCTCCGTCCCAATAGCTCGGCAGGGAGTAGCTCTGGGAGCACCATCTCCCAGGAAAACCTTTCACCACCGCCACAGTGGGGCAAAAAAAACTTCTAAAAAAACCAAAAAACAAACAACTTCAAATGCTGAATCACATACCAGCTCACCAAAGCGATCCCTCCCCTGCAAGCAGCTCTTGTTGCCCGGGGGGGGGAAGAAAGGCGCGGAGGGACCATCACCACTAAAGAAAACCTTGGCTTTACTCTGAGACCAGACCCGCTGAGAACAGATTTGATACAGCACCCCTGCGGCTCCTGGGCTACAAATCTCAGTTCTGGTTTGCCCCCCCCGGGGCTCCATGACAGGAGCTCACAGGGAGGAAGCGAATTACTCCATGTGTCCTCACCGTGATCCAGTCCCTGTGGAAACATCGACCCGTGTTCACTCTTACTCCAGCACAGCAGAGGAAACCTTTCCTCTTTAGCAACACAATTCCAGAAAAAAACCAAACTTTAACGCAACAATCACACCTATTTACACATTCTCACATCTATTCATTCAACTCTACCCAGTCACAGCAAGACAATAAGGCGCTCTTTACTTCCCAGTTACTTGTTAATATACGCCCATGGGCACTGTAATATGTCAAATATCTCAAGTTTCTTGGATTATTCCTCAATTTGGCAGTTTTAAGTCCAAATTTCTTGGATTTAATCCTCAACTTGACAAAGTTTTAGAGAATCCACATTTTACTCTGTTTTCCCAGTGGATTGTGCCAGGAAAACCTTGGGCTCCCTTTCCCGAGGGGCTAACCCCTCCCCTGAGACCCAGTCCCAGTAACCCCGGGGGTATCTTGCAACCCCCGCTTCCCGCTCCCCCCAAAGATTACTTACAACCCGTCTTCTTCTTTGGGTCTTCGTGCACAAGAATTATGGAGCAAAAATACCGCGGTTTTTAGGGAGCCTTTTCCCCTTTCCTTTGCTTTATTCCTCTCCTTCTTGTCCTCGGGGTTTTGACCTGCAGCCGCTTGGCCCACGCTAGGAGAAACGGAGCGGGGTCTGCTGAACTCAGCAGGGGCGCGCCTGTTTCCCCGTTCTGGATCTCCGGTGGTCCTAGAGGTGAGGTGCTTATCCCGGGCGAGAGCTCCCAAAATTCTTAAAAACAAGATTCACTTAATAAATTATAAAAAGAATTTAATATAAATAAAAGACAATTAGGAGACATAAGAAATAAAGCAAAGGGTTAAAACGGCCGGGTGCCCTGGCACCTTGCCAGGAACACACCTGGTATCCTAGGGATACCCCTTTTATCTCCTCCTTGCTGTGAGGGGTTAATGCATATTCAAGCATGTCCTCTCCCTGGTTCTGCCTTCTTGGATCATGCTCTTCACAGTTTTATTTTCTGCTGGTCAACATATATTTTTTGCTGGTCATGATTATTCTTGCTGGTCAGTGTTATAAATGCAAAGGCAAATTTGGGTTAAATAAAAGAACAATTTATTATAAAACAATTTTTATAATAAAAATAAACAATGAGGAAAAACCACAATAAAACAAACAGCGCAGCGCTGGGTGGACAGGGGTCTATACCCAAAGGTATAGGTGTTCCCAAATCCACACAGGAGGGTAGACTGTCTGGGGTTTTTATAGGGATTTTGTGTCCTGAGGCTAAATTCCAGGTAGGCACCATTCACCAAGGGTCCTTGATTGTTGGATGAATTGATTTCCTGGCATTGGAGAATAGAGTCAAATAGACGTCCGGGCAGAGTCTCCTCATATGTAAAGAAGTTCTGAGTGTTCTTTGATTTCATTTTCGGTTTGGGCTCTCAGAGTGAAGTATCCAAGTCCGGTGTGGAGTCGACGGATATCTCGGCTGGGCTTCCACTTATTGTCCGGCCCGTTTGCATCTTCAGTTGGGGTTTGCAGGGAGGGGTGCCCAGGTGCGGTGTGGGGTCGATAGCCATCTCGGCCTGGCTCCTTTCTTTGTTTAGCTTAACCGTTCGTGTCCTGCTTTTTCTTTCAGGCTGATGAACGTCGCCTAGGGTCGTTACCGCCTGAATGGGTAGTTACTGCTGGGTTTGGGGAAATTCTTCGGCCACACTATATTTTATATACTTTTTACATTGTTACAAATCTAGTTATATCCTTATTTATTCTTTCACGAATTTTTATCCAAGGTTACATTTATCACAGTCCCCCTCCTAATAATCCATCACATTAAAAATTCGTGTTATTTTATTCAATTCTACGGGGGAAGGACTATAATTTTCACTCACATTCATTTTCTTCCTAGTCCGTTAACGAATTTTCACAATATTCTTGTGACAGGTTATGTTTATTTTGTTTTCAGGGTCCATCCCTTCCTCATCTCTGGAGAAGCAGAACACTTGGTCGAATTGCAAACATACTCGGTCATCATCACTTTTTAACAAATCAAGAATTATCGGTTCATTATTAAAAGAGGCTTTTTCTTCATGTTTTAAATTTTTACTTTCCCAATACACTTTTCCCCCATGGTACACATTTTTAAGTTTGCTTTATTGTAACATAAAGGGTTAACCTTATAATATGCTAAAAAGGTGGATTGTCTTTTTCTTCCTATCCAGACAGTTTTGTTACATTGGCTGCAGATTGGAATTGGAGGGAGCATCCCCACTTCTCTCCTATACCTGAAGTGGGTAGCTTTAGTTTTTTTCTCATAGGAGTTTTAGACTGCCCGTCTTTAAAACTTGCCCCTGAGTGGTAACACCAGACCTCCCCCTTTAATTCACAAAGATTATACTGAGTGCCGTTAGACAAACAACGTTCCGGAGGACAGTTAATTATTCGTCTGGTATCTGTGGCAGTCCGACACTGCTCACACTTCCCCAGGAGACGCTCCCCCGGAGGTACCTCGGGAATCATTCCCTCAGCTAAGCACACGGCTAGACTCAGGACAGTCAGGATTCCCCACCAGTGTATCCCTCTGCCTCGCCCTTCGCCCATATAGAAATATACGGCGGGGATTACCATCTTCTCGGCAGCAAGGATATTCTTCAGGGGCCCTTGTAGTCCTAATGGCGTACTTTCTCTTGAAAGCAGCCCACCGAGACGACTTAATTGTGTCTGTCTTGCACGGTACCTTGACTGTCTTTTGGCACTCAATTTCTAAAGTTTCTGCCTTGGAGTCTAAGTTTACCTCTAATCCCCTTTTGAAAAAGCAGGTACCACTCAGGAGAGTCAAGTTCTAAAAACCCCGCCCGGGTGACAAGTATTAAGAAACGGCTTGTCAGCTCCTGTTCTTTAGTCAGACAATCGGTACACAATCCCTTAGACTTGTACTCTCCCCAACAGTGGGTTACTCAAATTTGTTTACAATAAGCACATTTAAAATGTATAAATGGAAAACAATCACAGTTTGTGTTGATGTAACTTATTTGGTCTGCAGCTCTACGATCTCAGAACAATCATGTACTAATTTTTCTGAATAGAAACTGAGCAGGATTTTTGTGCAGTGGTTTTCAATTCTAAATCGGGTGAGCTGATTAAGATGGCTTCATATTTTAGAAGCCTGGAATCAGTCAGCCACTTCTCTGCTTTTTGCTGCAATATGTTTCTCACGTCGTGGGGAGTGTAAACTACCAGGGGAGGAAAAGTTATTTTCTTCGCTTCTCCCACTAACAGAGCCACTGCTACAATTGCTTGTAAACACGTAGGCCAACCCCGACTGACTGGATCTAAGATCTTTGAAGCCTATAGGCTTCCTTTTGTCTGCCCATTCCTGAGTCAGGACTCCCTGTGCTGTTTGTCCACTCACATCCACAAACAACTGGAATTCTTTATTCGTATCTGGTAGAGTTAGTACCGGGGCAGTCATAAGAACAGTTTTTAATTTCTGGAAATTAGACTCATCCTGTTCAGTCTACTTCAGCCTGTCAGTGTTTAATCTTTCATACAAAAACTTCACTTTTTCACTGAAACCCTCAATCTACTGCCTGCAATGTCCCAAGAGCCCTAGAATTTGTCTAATTTGCCTTTTTGTTTTTGGGGCAGGCAATGCAAGGATGCCTGCTACTCTTTCTGGGTCCAATTCTTTTTTTTTTTTTTTTTTTTTTTTTTTTTTTTTTTTTTCCCTTGAGATATCCAATGTCCGAGGTATTTTATTTCAGGCTCTGTGAATTGCAGCTTGGATTTTGATACTTTCAAACCTTTCTTTCCTAGAAAGTTTAACAAGGCAATCGTGCTTTTCTTCACGCTCTCTTCAGTCGGTCCAGCTATTAGCAAGTCATCTACATACTGCAAAAGCTTTGTCCTGTCTTCAAGAGCAAATTGGGTTAACATTTGTTCTAAAGCTTGTCCGAAAAGGTTCGGAGACTCCACAAACCCCTGGGGGAGGACCGTCCACCTTAGCTGTTGCTTACGGTTTGTATCTGAGTCCTCCCACTGAAATGCAAAATAATCTCTACTCCTTTCATCCAGAGGGCAGGTCCAAAAAGCATCTTTCAAATCAATTACACTATACCACACATCTTCTGGTGTGAGTCTATTTAGTAAAGTATAGGGATTGGCCACCACCAGGAATCTAGTCCGGGTCCTAGCGTTTACCGCTCATAGGTCCTGGACCAATCGGAAGCTGCCATTCGTCTTCTTTACAGCCAGGATGGGGGTGTTGTGTTGAGACATGCAAGGTTCTAAAGTACCCCCTTTTAGGAGGTCATCAATTATTTGTTTCAACCCCCTTCTCCCTTCCATCGGGATGGGATATTGTTTAACCCTTATAGGGTTCTCAGAGTTCTCGATTTCTATTTTGATAGGTTTGATATCTAGCTTTCCTACCTCTCCCTTTGAATGCCATACTTCAGGGTTTATTTTCTCCTCATCTTTAGGAGTCAACTTAAATATTTTCACCACTAATTCAGAATTTTTAATCATGATATTAATTCTTAAAGCGACAATCATGTCCCTTCCCAACAAATTGTAATCTGCTTCTTCCACTAATAGTAAATTCCCTAAGCAAATTTTATTTTCAGATTCTATTTCCACATCTTTTATTACAGGCACTTCAAAGGGGTCTCCCTTTGCACCGATTACAAAAACTTTTTCTCTGCTAGCCACACATCCGTATGGCAATTTCTGCAGGGTACTTCTCTCTGCCCCAGTATCCACAAGAAAACTTACCTCCTGTCGTTGGGGTCTCACTTTTAATTTTATCAAGGGCTCCTTGGATGTTCCGGTCCCCAAATTAAAGAGCCCCTGACACCCCTAATCTTCCTGAAAAATTTTCTCATCTTTTATTCTTTGTTTACAACTCCGCTGAACGTGTCCTACCTGTTTACAGTAGTAGCATTCAGGGGGTTCTCTCCGTGGGGCCGGGGCTGCCCAGTGAGAACCTCGACTTTTTCCGGGTAGTGTTTTAAACTTACCCTGCATCTGCTCTTGTTTCTGGACCTCTTTCACCGCAGTTACTAAAACCTTAGCCTGCAATTTCTGCTTCTCATCTTCTCTCCTCATGTATACTTTTTGAGCTTCCCTTAGGAGCTCCTGGAGGCTTTTATCTTGCCACTCCTCGATCTTTTCTAATTTTCTCCTAATGTCCTCCCAAGATTTAGCAACGAATTGTGTTTTTAACAGAACCTCCCCCACAGGAGAGTTCGGGTCAGTCTCAGAGTAAATCTGTAAACTTCGCCGTAATCTCTCGATCCATTCAGTGGGTGGTTCCTCTTTTCCTTGACACTCTCCAAAAACTTTGCTAATATTCTGGCCCCTAGGGACCGCTTCTCTTATACCTTGTACAATTATGCTCCTTAAATCCATCATGTTCCGTCTGCCTTCCTCCGTCTGTGCATTCCAGCTCGGGCTTACGCTAGGCCATTTCTGGTTACCTGGCATCCCCTGTGGATTGCGTCTGTCCCAGTCTCTGATACCGGCTTGTTTAATCATCTCTCTTTCCTCCTGATTAAACAATGATCTCAGGATTGCCATAAGATCGTCAAAGGTATAGATACTACTCCCTAAAAATTCATCTAACCTCTCAGCCACACCAAAAGGGTCATCCAACAACCGCCCCATCTCTTTTTTAAATGCCCTTACATCTCCAGAGTTAAGGGGTACATTCACAAAACCGATCACTCCCGGGGCCGTCGGTACTTCCCTAAGAGGGAACAACCGGTACCCCTCTTCACTCTCTCCCCATTCATTATCCATCATTCTCGCTCTCAAACGGGTTCTACTTGCGGGAGGGGAGTTGGTGATTGTGGGTTGCCTCCCCGTTATCAATTGTGGGAACTCTGCCGCCACCTGGCTGAAGGGAGGGATCCCCTCCATTGTATGGGAGGGTCCCGGTTGTGGCGGCTGGACCGGCAAGGACGGATAGGGTGATCCCCAGCCTTGTGCAGGAAAAACCTCCGAGGAGGTTGCTGTGGTTACGGTGTTTACAGGCGGGGAAAGGGGAAGGGCTGCTGGCATCGCTGCTGGCCCCGAGTCTCCCGCTTGAGACACACGTATCTCAGTGGGTTGGTCTCGGGGGCCCAAGGGTGCTGAAGGCACCACCTGATCTGCAGAGGAAGGTCCCGCCAGTCCACAATATGGGGGTGGTAAGTGATCGAGGGGTTCCCAGGACTCAGCTCTCGACTCACGTTTTTCTTTTTGTTTTATTGGGAATAGCCCTACTCTGACATTTACCCAGAGCTTAGCATATTCCCTCTCCTCAGGATCTGAGGGGACCTTGTTCTCCACATAGGAGAATAACTTATTACACGTCCATTTTTCAAATGTGCCTAACACTGGCCAAGTGAGATGACTTCTCAACTCCTGTCCTCCCCAAACCTCCATACAATAATGTATCAATTTTTCCTTTGATTTCCCCTTCCTCTGGGGACAATCTTCCCAGTGTTTTAGCATCCACCCCAAGGGACTTTCCAGTGGGATGTCTGGTGATTCCTCCCCCTGATCGGAGGAATCTTTCCCTGTGCTTCTTCTTTGAAGCTTACTCTTTTTCTGCCCCATACTTCGCAAATATATTTTCTTACCTTTCTTTGACTTCTCTGGGAGTCGATATCAGTTTCTGCGTTGTGTACTTACTCTAGGAATCAAAATTTGCCGATACTCACCTTTCAGCGAGCTGAGCTGAGGTCTCTTGTAATCGGTACTTTTGATCCTCTTCTGGACCTCTACCGGGGTCCGTTAACTAAAAGGGTTTACCAGTTCCCGAGCTCGACAGGACGTATCCTTCCCCTTTTAGTTCCTTGCGATCAGTCCCCGAGACACCCTTTGGCCTCAGGTTTTTACAAGTGTGTGTCGAGAGAAAAAAACTTTCACTCTGTATCGCTTCCTTCGCGGCCGGCCAATTCCCTCGCGGGAGGATGGAAACGTGGCCTTGAAGTCCACACTCGCTTCGTGATCAGATCACGTCTCACACACTCGCCCGATCGCCCACTCAACCAGCAGTACTTACAGCTATTTTCCTGCGTGGGTGTCTTTGTGCACAATAGACGTTTTACGAGCAAAACAAGCCGCGGCTTCCCGAAGGCTCCGTGCCTTCCCGAGCTCACTGCTCCGGATCCTTTTCCTTTTTATTGTGGTTTTTATCTCAGCCTAAATTTGGTTCGGATGTCGGAATGAACTACGGGGGCTCTCAACTCACCAGGCCGCCAAAATCAGCGGGGGTACCCATCCTGGGCAGCGAGATTCCCCGCAGTTTCTCCAGTCCGAGTCACGGCACCAATCTGTTATAAATGCAAAGGCAAATTTGGGTTAAATAAAAGAACAATTTATTATAAAACAATTTTTATAATAAAATAAACAATGAGGAAAAACCACAATAAAACAAACAGCGCAGCGCTGGGTGGACAGGGGTCTATACCCAAAGGTATAGGTGTTCCCAAATCCACACAGGAGGGTAGACTGTCTGGGGTTTTTATAGGGATTTTGTGTCCTGAGGCTAAATTCCAGGTAGGCACCATTCACCAAGGGTCCTTGATTGTTGGATGAATTGATTTCCTGGCATTGGAGAATAGAGTCAAATAGACGTCCGGGCAGAGTCTCCTCATATGTAAAGAAGTTCTGAGTGTTCTTTGATTTCATTTTCGGTTTGGGCTCTCAGAGTGAAGTATCCAAGTCCGGTGTGGAGTCGACAGATATCTCGGCTGGGCTTCCACTTATTGTCCGGCCTGATTGCATCTTCAGTTGGGGTTTGCAGGGAGGGGTGCCCAGGTGCGGTGTGGAGTCGATAGCCATCTCGGCCTGGCTCCTTTCTTTGTTTAGCTTAACCGTTCGTGTCCTGCTTTTTCTTTCAGGCTGATGAACGTCGCCTAGGGTCGTTACCGCCTGAATGGGTAGTTACTGCTGGGTTTGGGGAAATTCTTCGGCCACACTATATTTTATATACTTTTTACATTGTTACAAATCTAGTTATATCCTTATTTATTCTTTCACGAATTTTTATCCAAGGTTACATTTATCACATCAGCATTATTCTGGAGTTTGGTTTTCTTTCTTTTTGCAAATGATCAGGGCAGATAACAGTCCGGGGTCGTCATCCTTCCCCTGAGGACAGCTGGGTTTCATATCTTTCGCTGATAACAGTTTGGCCTCTATTGTTCTCTTGATATGAGCTTGGGCCCCACTGTCCTTGCCCTCTGGGGTTTCCTTGCCTTGTACTTAGGAAATTCTTTTAAGCTTAAGACTTGTTAACAAGAAAAAAAAAGTACATACATAGCTAAAAAGTATTTAACATATAATATTCATCTGCGAAAGCCAATATCACAATACAAATTTATAACACCCCTAAACCCTCTTCCCTATCTAAGGGGCAGTCAGCAGGTGGACGTAGCCTCCAGGCACAGGGTTGCTGCTGTCTCCCTGACACCCCGCCACCAGGGCAGCACTGGCCATGCCCCTTTAGGTCTTTCCTCTAAGCTCTCCCCTATGTCCTCACACCTGGTTATATCCCTCCCAGTTCCTAGCGTTAGCACAGATGGCGCCAGCACCGTGGTTAGCCCCACCATTTTGTCCCACTCACACTCTGGTTTTCCCGCCCTCAAAGCCCAAAATGGCCACTTTCCCGCCTCTACCCCTTCTCTTCCTGCTGTGCCCTGCTCCTCCCCCCCTCCCACTGCGTGGTTGGGTGTAACCGCGTCGGGCCCCGTCCCATCCATTGGGAAACCCCTCCCCGTCGTGGACTCTGGTGCTGCCCCTTCACGCCAGGGACCCGCTCCCAATGACACGCCCGCTCCAGGGTCCCAACACCCCGGGACCATGAATCACAAAGGGGCCAACCCTAGGCACCCGAGTCGGCCCCGCGCTATCATCAAGCGCCCCCATCTCCACAAGGGGATGAGAGCAGTGAATCTTCCTATTCAGATTCTGAATAGGAAGATCACTGGGCTGAGATGCAGAGGGAAGCCACAGGGGTGGGAAACATAGCTCTGTCCCAGGAAATACTTGCCTTTCCGGTAATACAGAGGAGAGAAAGGGCAGGGGCACAAGTTGCTGCCTGGGAGTCCCTTCACTATAGGGAATTGCAGGAATTTTGTAAGGCTGCTGAAGAACATGGCTGGGGCTCACGTTTTTTCAAACACTTGTTGGAAGCCTCCTTCACTGCTCAAGTCATGGTCCCCCATGACATCAAAAATATTATGAACTGCCTTCTCTCCCCAGCGGAACATAGGTTGTGGGAGAGGCAATGGAAAAAACATCTAAACCAATTGGCAGATGTCTACGCTAAAGATGCAAACCGACCAAATTTAACCTTGGAGCAATTAGCAGGAGAAGGTGATTTCCAAAAGCCCCGAGATCAGGCCCGGGATCTGCCTGAAGCAGCCTTACAGGATATTGCCAATGCTGCCAAGATATCTCTTTTTACCACCCCTGATGACAAAGTGCCAACGCAGTGCTTCACCAATATTAAACAAGGGGCAAGTGAGTCCTTTATTAAGTATATTGATAAGTTAAAAGTGGCCATTGAAAAGCAAATAGAGAGCCCGCAGGCGCAAAAGGAATTCTTAGTAAAAATAACAATGGCCAATGCTAATTCGGAGTGCAAAGCAGTCTTACAGGCCCTCCCACTGGACCCAGAACCAACCATAGATCAAATGGTTGAAGCCTGCACCAAGCACTTCTCCGCCTCAAGTGAGAATACAGTGGCACTTGCAGTGGCTAAAGGAGTGGCAGAAAGGATATCTGGAGCTTATGCTGCAGACCCCAAAAGAAATCGTTGTTTTAACTGCGGTGAGCCTGGACATTTTTTCAAGGACTGTCCGGAGAGACATTTTATACAACCGCCTGCCCACCAATGGTTCCCCAGACCAAATTGGCGTTTGGGAAACTTCAAGCAGAGCGTGGAACGGCCCCGCGCTCCCACATCAAATCAAATGCCGCACCACTCCACCCCTCCTGCCAAATCCACCATCCTGGGGACCCCGATCTCAAACCCAGCAGGTGGAGCGCTTCAGATGGGAACCTGGAGTCAACTGGTAACTAGACTCTCTTTACATATGGAGGGTGACTGTATTTACACAATCCCCACAGGGAAACGTGGACCACCAGGCAGTTTCTCCAACATCTTAATACTTGGGGATCCTACCAACTCTCCAGGACAAATTCATACCCTTCCTGAGGTTCAAACTATATACCCTGGAAATGAAATTTCCATCTTCCTGACCTGCATAGACCCTCCTTATTATTTAAAGGAACAGACTCCATGCCACAAGCCTTTTGACTTCCCAGTGACTGCCCGGAACAGGTTCTTCTCAACCCCAGCGCTATGTGGACTCAGGCTGTGGGCTCCAGCAAACCCATCATAGACTGCAGCCTGTTTTGCAAAGGGGAAAAAATCCAGCGCCCAGAAATGCTGGGCACCGGAGCGGATGTCATCATCATCGCCCACTCCGAGAGGCCAGACAGTTGGGAGGTACAACCTGTGGCAGGCATGATTTCGGGAATTGGAGGGACGACAGCTTCCATGAGGAGCAAGCGGAATGTTGTCATCAAAGGAGCCGAGGGGAAAATGGCAACCATCAGGCCATTTGTGGTGAGGGCACAAATCACCCTGTGGGGAAGGGATCTATTGTCCCAATGGGGATTGGGACAATCTCTGCAGATTCCCAGCAGGGATTTTTAGTGGGGGTCACTGAGGAGGCGCCAAGCCTACCATCCCTCAACTCACCTGGAAACAGCACCATCCAGTATGGGTTGCTCAGTGGCGCCTATCTGAGAAAAAATTGTGCACACTGGAAGCCCTCATGGAGGAGCAGCTTGCCAAGAGCCACATCACTGAGTCCAACAGCCCTTGGAACTCCCCTGTCTTTGTTCTACGTAAACCAGGCAAGGACAGGTGGAGACTCCTCCACAACCTTAGGAAGATCAACGATGTCATCGAGGACATGGGACCCCTCCAGCCTGGCATGCCCTCCCCTTCTGTGCCCCCTCAGGATTGGAAGCTGGCCATCATTGACATCAAGGACTGTTTTTTCCACATACCCCTCCATCCTCAAGACGCCCCCTGCTTTGCATTCTCAGTTCCCTCCCCAGACAGGCGCCTTTAAAGAGGTACCATTGGCTGGTCCTCCTGCAAGGGATGAAAAATTCAGCCACCATCTGCCAGTGGCATGTAGCCCACATCCTGTCACCTGTGAGGGCCCTGTTCCCAGATGCCATCATCCTCCATTACATGGATGACATCCTGGTTTGTGCTGCTGACGACGACTATCTGCACCGGACTTTACAAAAAACTATCCAGACAATTGAGGACGCGGGGTTTGAAATCCATGAAGACAAGATCCAGCACACCTGTCCTTGGACCTACCTGGGCCTGCGGATTCGTGAGGGGACCATCGTACCCCAGCAGCTGACCATCAGAGACAACCCCAAGATCCTGCGGGACCTACATCAGCTCTGCGGGTCCATCAACTGGGTACGCCCTCTGCTTGGGGTAACGATGGTAGTTCTTGCACCCCTATTCAATCTGCTCCACGGCAGCAAGGCCCTTGATTCACCACGCTCCCTCACGTCGGAGGCCCGGGAATCCATCACCAAGGTCCAGGAGGTCCTGTCTTCATGGCAAGCCCACCGCTATGAGCCCGGCCTGCCCTTCCAATTGGTTATCCTGGGTAAGGCCCCGCGCTTACACGCGCTCATTTTTCAAAGGGACATGGCTTTTAAGGATCCACTCCTTATCATCGAGTGGATCTTTACACATAACCAACCTACTAAGACCATTACCACTCCGCAGGAAATCATGGCTGAATTAGTTAAAAGAGCTAGAGCCCGTCTCTGCACTCTTGCCGGTTGTGAGTTCTCATGCATCTTCCTCCCATTGACAACTGGAGATTTGGAGCCTTTGCTCCAAACCAATGAGAGCCTTCAGTTCGCTCTCGATAGCTATTCAGGCCAAATTTCTACCCATCCACCTGGCCACAGACTTTTCAAAACCACATTTAATTTGGTTCCCAAATTATTACAGAGCAAAACACCGCTCAAGGCTCTGCCATTTTTTACAGACGGCTCGGGGAAATCCCACAAGTCAGTCATGACTTGGAAAGACCCCAAGACACAGAAGGGGGAGTCTGATGTCCAAGTGGTTGAGGGATCACCACAGATTGCTGAATTAGCAGCCATCATCAGAGCTTTTGAGAAATTCCAAGAACCTTTCAATCTGGTGACCGATTCAGCTTATGTGGCTGGAATAGCTATGAGAGCAGAACACGCACTTCTGAAAGAGGTCTCTAACCCAAATTTATGCAAATTGCTTTCTGAATTAATATACTTTATCTCCCACAGAAAGCAACCATACTATGTCATGCATGTGAGGGCACATACTGACCTCCCAGGTGCCATTGCTGAAGGAAACAGGAGGGCAGACGCCTTAGCCATTCCTGCTGGAGCAGCCATTGTCCTGGACATTTTCACGCAAGCAAAACTGTCCCACCAGTTCTTCCACCAAAACGTGCCTGCACTGATTAGAATGTTCAGACTACCCAGGGACCAGGCTAGGGCAATAGTTGCCACCTGTCCCAATTGCCAATCATTCCAGATACCTGCCATTAACTCCGGGTTAACCCCTGAGGACTTAACAGCTGCCAGATATGGCAAACTGATGTCACTCATGTCCCGTCCTTCGGGAGAGTTAACTATGTACACGTCTCAGTGGACACCTTCTCTGGTGCAGTGTTTGCCTCAGCCCACTCAGGAGAAAATGCCGAGCATACCATCCGACATTTTCTCCTTGCGTTTGCTACCCTGGGAGTCCCGGAACAAATTAAAAAAGACGATGGACCTGCTTACACCTCTCACAAATTAGGAGACTTTTTCAATGAGTGGGAGGTGAAACACACCATGGGCATTCCTCATTCCCCCACAGGGCAATCAATAGTAGAGAGAACCCACCAAAACCTGAAAAGAGTCCTTGATCACCAGCGGGGAGGAACAGAAATCATTCCTCCCATTGAGAGGCTCTGTAAGGCTCTATATGTCATGAACTTTCTAAATTGCTCACCTACAGAGCCTGACCCCTCTGTAATACAGCACTTCTCTAATTCAACTCGTGCCAAACTCACAGAGAAGCCGCCAGTGCTGATCAAGGATCCTGAATCACAACGGACATCGGGACCCTTCCCATTGATTACCTGGGGGAGAGGGTACGTGTGTGTAGCCACACCATCAGGACCTAAGTGGCTCCCAGGGAAAAATGTGAAACCTTATTTAGGCCCTACAAACCCTGCACCAGACTCAGAAATTTCAACGTCTCCTGAGACCCACACTAGTCCAGAAAAACAACAGACCACTGCAGCCTGGAAACAGAGACGTCGTCGGAGTCCACCGAACCTACCTGCCACCAGATCAACAACCAGACAGAGGCCAAACCGTCCTGCTACCAGAGACGCAACGAGACGACTGCCAACATCATGCCTGACACCGTGACAGTACACATGTCTTCTTAACTCCCTTCCCCTTCCCCTTCTCGCCCTCGTTGCCTAGCCCAAATTGCCAGTTTACACCAAAGTGCACCTCTGTGCTGCTGCTGGTGTCGGGTCATGTGTCCCCAATACACAGAATAACCTTGCTTATAATTGTTTGATTTTTGTTTTTTTTTAAAGAGGGGGGTGACGGGAGAGGAAAGGGAAAAAGAAAATAGCTCCCCCTCCTCCAAAAATCAGAGCTAATCTTTTATGTCCTGTTGTAGAAAATGGAGAGCAAAACTATCCTTGAGTTCCTGATGTTCCTGATTATCTGGATGCTCCTGAAAACATCAGCTGTGGATGCCTGGCTAGTAGCACAGCCCCAGGAGAACATTTGGATCACCCTCGCAAAGACGCTCAAACAAGACCACATGTGCTTGTCCATGGGCAGCGCCACCAACCCTCTAGACCTTTTGCTCCTGGCTCATGGACACGGCTGCGAGGAATTTAATGGACTGTGCTGCTTTGACCTCTCCAGCCCCAGTGAAGGCATCCACGCCCGCATCCAGAGACCCCAACACGCGGTCCAGGAACTCCAGACTGAAGAGGAGCCCCAGTGGCTTGAGGACCTTTTTGGGAGCTAAGGGCTCAAAGGATGGGTTGCCTCCCTCCTCAAAAACGTTTTTTGGGTTTTCCTAATTGTTATTATCTTCCCAAGTATGTTTTCATGTTTTAAGAATCTATTAGCTAACTCTCTAGGAGATGTCTTTTTAATAAGTAAAGAAGGGGGAGTTGTGGGTGTGGAGGAGCCCGCTGAGCCCAAGATCCTGGCTCTGCCCTGGAGGCAAGACACCTTTTACTCAGAGAGACACAATGTATCGCTCCCAGGGGCCTTTGAGTTAGATATGTTAAACTGTTGTGCCCCATTGGTGTTCCCCCCTGCTGTCCCACCCCTATACATGTATCTCGGGCTCCCCTCACCCCCCTCCTTCCCCATAAGTACCCCGGGTTTTCCCCAGTTCAGGAGATTCACTGTTGCCGGCACCCTTTGCCGAAGCTCTGCCTGAATAAAGGTTTGTGCTTGGTGGAACGCTGGACCAGCTTTCTTGTCCCTGCTTCCCGTGTCGCTGAGCTGAGCTGAAATCACTCGACTGCTGCTGAGCTGAGCTGGAATCACTCGACTGCTGCTGAGCTGAGCTGGAATCACTCGACTGCTCGAAGCTGCTAACGCGCTTTGGCCCAGCCCTTCTCAGGGCTGTTTCTCTAGAGAAGTCACGGTGCTCCGGGCTTTCCGTCGCGGCGGCAACACCCGCAGGGGGTGCTTCGACGAGTCCATGCACGGTGGGATGGAGCCTTGGACCGAGGTTGGTGGAGCGGATCTGAGCACAGATAGACACTGCCTTGGATTGGTACCGGATAGGCAACCTGAGCGCGGTGAGACACGGTGCGGTTAGATGTGGAAATTCAGGTTGCTGGGGGAGTCCGAGGTGTGGGGGCGTAGTAGAGGGGTCGCAACCTTCCCCCCCGCCATTTGCCGCTAGCATGGAAGTGGAATTTGCGGTGGCGAAAAAACTGCTTCTTTGTATTCTTGTTAAACAAGGCGAAGCAGCCCGGGAAAAAGACCTGGATATGCTCATTACATGGGCTAATTGTCACGGGCATTTGGCAGTGCCCCCACTGCTCTTTGCAGTTGAGGAACGAATGGATATAAAGGCTCTGATATGGGAAACGGCAATCATGGAAAAGAGCAAGGACACTCTGCCTCTCGGTCGAACTTGGCAGATTATAACTAATACCTTAAAAAACAGAAAAGCGAGATATGCTGAGGCTGTGAGCCCCGTAATTCTACTTGCATCACAGCAGCAGATGCCTTTACCTCGCACTGCTGGGCAAGCACTCCTATCTATGCTGCCCTTGGAGAGAGGGAGGGAGAGTCAGAGAGAAGAAAATAATGAGAAAGAAATTCCACAGCGAAAGCTGAAACAACAAACGGAATCTGTTCAGTTACAGCAGGATGTGATACATCCGGAACTATTTGCTTCACTTTTGGAGTCACTTTTAACACTACAAACTTATTTAAGTTCCAGCTTTACTACCCTGGAAGAAAAGAAGCCAAATTTAGACTGGTTTCCACCCGAACCAGGGGGACATGGGGGAGCACTGAGGTGTGTGCAGGGAAAAAAGGCACCCTCGGGGCAGAGGCAGTGCATGAAAAGTTCCAAGGCCACACTGAACAATTACAGAAGCAGTTGAGCAGAAACAGGTGGCTCAGACAGCTTCTAGGAGAGACAAAATAGCCAAAAAATCACGAACTATATGGTATCTAGTTCAAAATTCATCACTGTAATTAGAAGTTGATAAGCTGCAATGGTCACCATTGTTAGCACCTGGCCGTGAAAGACTTTTCGCGTAACATCGCCTGCTTTTGTAAAATCGTGCCCTTTTCCCTCTATCTGCAAACAATGAGAGAGAAATTGAGGAAAAAACTGTATGTGTTAAAGTTAACTTCGGGAGGTTTTTTTTCGGTCTTTCTCTCTGTTTTTCCTCTCTGCGAGATTATGTGGAGAATGTGAAGAAAGATAAGAGCAGCAGAGAGCAGCAGCAGGGCGGGCAGTCCACCCCCCCACTCCCTCTCTAAGAAAAAGCACCGGGATAATACCCAGTTTGTTAAGCAGTCATGATTCATTGTTTTTCTTTAAACTGTTTTTATATACCCTTTTAGAGTTAATTTTGTGTTTTAGGTAATTATGAGTTTATGCAGTTGCAGTTTTTAGAGTTTTACTAGAGAAATTATTCTGATTCTTTGAAAGTTAAAAAAAAAAAAAAAAAAGAAGAAAAAAACGGGTGTTTAAGGTGAATATTAAAACAGAAGTTACCTTGCAATAATTAGTTTTAAAACCTAAGGTTAAAAAATATGGTATGATTCACAGCTACTCTGAAAATCTTCCAAGTAATGTTATTTACAGAAAAGATTTGTAGTTTAAAAAATAATTAGTTAAGAGAACTTTACTGTACAATTCAACGTTAAGTTGAAGTATGTATTACCCATTTGCTTGTTTTTTCCACAATTTTAATAAGGTAATTTCAATGTGAGTCCTTTTGTTATATAACACACATATAACTGCATATATACCAATTTGGATTTTGGATTTTAGTTTAAGAATTGGACTTAATGCTTCTGAAAAGTGCTACAAAAGCTGAATGGCAGCTTGCCAAATCCTGTGTTGTTGTGGTTTTTCTCTAGAAAACTGCACTTTAAAATCCTAACCAACTTAAGCATATACTAGGCAAGTTCCTGTTATGAATAAGTATTTTTAGTAACATTTGCAGTTATTGTGAGTTATTCTCAAAGCTAGGTGACATAGAATTGTGATGTATTTGCTACATTTTTATAATCTTTATAGTGAATCCATGTTACTGTTATATTGTGTTTAAAAGGTATATGTCAAACTTTGATTTGCCTTTTTGTAGTAACCGAATAAGATTAAGTTATGTTTCTATTTAATATAGATTAAGTGTTAATAGAATTAAGAATAGTCAAGTTTTATTATGTTTAGGCTTAAATGTTTTTAAGTTAAGTTTTATAACTTAGATATTCCTTTAAGGTTAAGTTTTGTTATTTCCTTTTGACATAAATAATTATTGTTAGGTTTAAATATTGTTTAATTTCTTTTATGTTTTATTGGAGACACTTGTTTAAACTGCAAAGTATAGTTATTTTCCTAGAGAAATGAAGATACCCACAACTGAAACAGCTGTGATGGAACACTGATGAACACCTGCTTGTGGATAGAAGTGAATGCAGTCTGTGACACCCTTGACTTCACTGGGAATTCTATTGGTTGTTGCAATCTCTGCAGTTTTTGTTTGTTATAGCTTTCTTATTTTTCAGTGTTTCCAGCATTTTAAGAAGATGTACCATTGCTGAGGATCAGCTGCCATGGGAGAGGCTTCGGATTAAACCAACTGCTGAATGGTTTATTTGGTCTAGTACCTAAGGCTTCTGATCATTTGCTTTGTACAAATGCATTTTAACAGTTTGCTGTGCTGTAAGCATCTCATAGCTGCTACTATTAAGAACCTTGTTTTAGAAATGAGTTAAGAGGCATCTTTCCAGTTTAAAGCCTAGGTCCTGGCCAAGCCTTGACTTTACCTGGATGGAATGTTTGCCCACAGATCCAGATGTTTTCTGTACCAAATCAGTATTTGAGTCACTTTTTGACTCAGCAATTTGACCCTATTAATATGACAGCTGGATCAATTTTGAAGTGGGCTTGGAAAATCATTTCCGGAGGTGCTTATCCAATCCTTCACTGATTTTTTTGTTGTTTCTGTTTGTTTGCAAACTATGGGATGCTGGTGCAGTGTTTTAGTAGTTAGTGGTAGTTTTATATTACATATGTTATTAATAATGTTTATAATTTGATTGATTTTTAACTGCTATAGGTTCTTATTCATTGTGTATATGGTTTTGTGTTGATGTTGATGTGTATAACAGAAGTACATCTAATTTTTATTTTTTTTTTAAGAAAACGGGGGAAATGGATGCCCTAAAAGCATTTGATTAGTGTAATTCATTAACTTCAAGGAGAGAAGTTGTCTGTGTTTTGTTGGCAGGTTCAAAAAGGTCACCTGTTCATCTGACCAGACTGTCTGCCTCTGAACACATGAGATCCAGTGAACAGAGAAGTCACCACACAGCCTTGGTACTCCAGACATGGATCAGAAGTGGACCTGTCAGGACACAGTTGTGTCTGAACACTACACAGACAGTTGCCAACAGAAATTCTGTGTTGTTATTATGATGTTGTGTCTCTACCAATTTTTCAGTTATCTTCTGTTTTAAGATTTAGAAGGATCTGAAGAACAACCTGAACATCGAAGCCCTCAGTCACCGATCAGCTGACATCACAGGAGCAGTGAACGTTCCAAGACTGAATCGTGTTAAATCATAATCTGTGAAGGAAATTCTGTAGAAGACCTAAGAAAAGTGTAGAGACTCCATCTAACTGTATATAAAGCAAATTGTAGTTGTGTGTTTACCCTTTCAGCAAATTGCTTTCATACTTAGACTACATATATACCAGAGCACATGTGTTTGAAGTAGCTAGATAATAGTTTAAGATAAAGAGTTTAGCCTATATAGTAATTGTTATATTAGTATAAAGTATAAGCATTCCCCCCTTCAAAAGCTAGTGTAAACATCTTTGAAAGTTCATTTAACGTTAAAGTTTTAGCTGTGAATTTGCAAGTATAGTGTCATTTGCATGGAACAAATTGCTTATAGTAATTGTGCTGTGTATAGTCCCGACCAACTGTCTGCTGACTAACATCCAAAAGCGACAGAACATATGGGTCACTCTGGCACGTTTGATAGGCCAAAAATCAATGTGTTTGAGCCTAGCCACACCTGGAGATCCTTTTCGCACCTGTCTCATAGGAGTCCCTGAATGGGATCCTCAAGCATTTAAAGGTTTAATTAGTAAGGAGACTCGATTGACTCAATTGGAAATTTTGCAAGAGTGCAGTTGCACTGTTGGCTTCACATTAAGACAACTTGAAGCCTGCTGGCAAGTGAAAATTATCGAAGATCTCAATTTTACCATAGAGCCCCCCAAAAGAATTAGATTTGTTAAGTTCCACCAATAGCTCAAGTGGATGGATAATGTTTGAACCCCCAACAAAAGCCATTCTAACAAAGTAATGCAGCACTGGGCTGCAGTCAGCCCTATGGCTGATCTCGTTACTACCATTGAAAGTAAAGCCTTTATTCGCAGTGCAATCTCACAGGACAATTACCAAAGCGATTACTTAGTTCCATATTCCTAATCTGTGGAGATAGAGCATGGAATGAGATTCCTGCTAATCCACATAGAGGACCCTGTAATCTTGGGAAATTTACTTTGTTCCATCCAAGCTTACACCAGTTGCTGAATGTGGCTGATAAAATAAAAAACATCAGTCAAAACAAAGCCTGTATGAATTAAGGCTTAGCAACTCTAAAATAGCTCACTTGTTAGACTAAGAAAGAATTGAACTTAACATCCACAATGTTAAGTGAACTTTTAACCAATGTGAGTAGTGTACGTCTTTGCAGTATTACAAAATCGAGCTGCAACTGATTTCTTGATCTTAGCACAAGGACATGGTTGTGAGGAGTTTGAAGGCATGTGCTGTCTGAATCTTACTGATCATTCAGCTTCCATCCATAAGCAACTACAACAGCTACAGGATGGGTTACATGCCCTGAAAGAAGATAGTGACCCCATTGGAAGTTGGTTCGCCAGCTGGGTATCACTGGATGGTTGAGGTCTCTTGTGCTAGAAGGGGGGCGGAGTTTACTTATAATGTTAATCGGGATGACAGTCTAAGTTGTATGTTATCTTGTCTTCATAAGAGTATAGAATGAGTCACATCCAAAGCCTGGTTTGTGCAAAAAGAGAAAGGGGGAATTGTTGATATATTTTATATATTAGTAAGAGCCTGTGTGCACAAACCAGTCTTTGAAATAAGTAGTGATATTAAAGGCTAAAGTCCTTGAAACCTTCCTGCAGAAGAGAGAGTAAAGCAAAACAATATCCTTGTGTACAGGAGAAAGAATGTAAACCTGTGTGTATTAGCCAATGGTAACTTGCTTAGCCCACAGACCCTGTAGAACCCTATATAAGTGTGCTAAAGATAGAAATAAATGGCGTTCACTTTTACGTCTGTAAAGAGTGGTGAATAGCTGGAAGTCTCTGAATAGACTGGAGATTTGAGAGTAGGGATGCCCATACAGACTATTTCAGCAGGCAGTCTGTGGGTAGGCATTCAGGGCTTCCCCCAGTGTCGACGCACGGCTACTGCTCCTGTCCACTCCTGCGGAGTGTCAGTCACAGCTTCCCATCCTTCTCTTCCAGCTGAGATGTCCAAACCTCTGGAGCTTTAGAGACCTTGACCCAAGAGTGATGGGTCCACCCGTGTTCAGCTGTCTTGACGGCTGTTTCTGTGGTCAGCAACACCTGGAAAGGTCCACGCCACTTAGCCACCAGTGGTGCTTCTTTCCGCTCCTTAACTAGGACCCAGTCTCCTGGTTGGATATTATGCACTGCAAAGTCCAAAGGCAGGGTCTATGCCAGCTGAGCTTCCTGTCAAAGAGATTTCACAAGAGACAGTATCCGAGCCACATACTGTTTTAGATATACATCACTTATCTCTACCCCCTGCCCCAGGCTGAGAATTACAAGGGTAAGGAATTCCAAACAATTCAAAAGGAGATAGTTGAATATCTTCCCTGGGTCTGGCCCTTATTCTTGCTGTTATAGATACATATATTGTTGGCTTTTTGCAAATATTAAAATGATATGTTATGTGTATAAGAATGGGAAATTTTGTTGTATTAATCTAGTTTTCTTTATTTCTCTTATTGATGAAACTTAGAAATAGTGGTATAATACATATATGTTAAGCTATGACATAGCATTAAAACAAAAACTACTGTTGTCTGTATAACCCAAAGACTGAAAAAAGATAGCTGGAGACCCCTTTTTTCTTGCATTTCTGGTATAAGGGAATGTAAATCTCAATGGCGCCAAGAAGATTGATCTATTGGGAAGGGGGCAAGAGAAAACTGAACAGAAGAACACCAAAGATCCTAAGAAGAATGTATGAATATGTATGAGAGTGTATGAATATGTATGAGAATTTATGGCTATGTAGTAGGGTTCTGTTTTTAAGGGACAATCCTTTGTTAGTAAGGTGTGCTCTCTTGGCTGAATGCAGAGACACCCGGCCGTATCTGTATACTTTACTTTATTTTTTTCTCCTAATTGTTTTTTTTTATTAAACTTTTAAATTCTATAAAAATTATGTGAACCTCATTTTTCACAACTGGGGGCTCCTTGCCTGTGATAAACACCTCACCTCTGAAGACCACTGAGGGATCCTGAGTGGGAAAAAGCGTGCACCCTGCTGAGTCCAGCAGACCCGCTCCCTTTCCCCTGGTGTGAGTCAGCAGTGGCTGCAGGTAAATACCCCGAGGACAAGAAGGAGAAAAATAAAGCAAAGGAAAGGGGAAAAGCTCCCTAAAACTGCGGTATTTAGCTCCATAATTCTTGTGCACGAAGACCCAAAGAAGAAAACAGATTGTAAGTAATCTTTGGGGGAGCGGGAAGCGGGGGTTGCAACATACCCCCGGGGTTACTGGGACTGGGTCTCAGGGGAGGGGTTAGCCCCTCGGGAAAGGGAGCTGAGGGTTTTCCCGGCACAATCCACTGGGAAAACGGGATTAAAACGGGGATCTGCAACACTTTGCTGGATTAAGAGGTACACCCAAGAGAATCTGGGGTTAACAGAGCTGGATTGAGGGGTACACCCAAGAGCATCCGGGGTTAACAGAGGTGGATTGAGGGGTACACCCAAGAGCATCTGGGGTTAACAGAGGTGGATTGAGGGGTACACCCAAGAGCATCTGGGGTTAACAGAGCTGGATTGAGGGGTACAGCAAAGAAACCTAAAACATCCAAGGCCTTATAATATCCATGGGAAGATATCAGTAACTTGAAAATGAAAAGTATTTTATTGTTGTTTAGCTTTGATTAAAAATGAGTGAGAGTGAGTAAAATAGATGTGAGTGAATGTGAGTAAATAAATGTGTAGTTGTTAATTTAAAAGTTGATTTTGGTTTGTTTGGAAGGAAGTGGACTGTATTAAGTTGTTTGTGTTGTGGTGAGGGGTTGAGGAGTGGTGTGAGACTATCAGGGAGCTCTTTCTGAGCCAGATGTGCAAGTAGAATGCAGAGTGGTGCTGGTGTGTAGCATAAGTTGCAGTCAAGGAGGAGTGGGGGGGGCACCCTGTAGTTATAGCTTTCGTTTCATTAAGTCCTAAGACAATTCCCTGTGTGATTGTGTGGTAAGCGTTTGCAGCAGTAAACTGTGTTTATGTTTAAAATTTGAGATTTCAGGAAGAGCAGTAAAGTTTGGAAAAGAGCTTAAAAGGATTTCCAAAAAAATGCATCCTGGGGAAAAGTGAAGAAAGAACTTAACTGAGGATCTGTTTGGAGGAGCAGAAATCGTAGCTGCAGATTTGTTTTAGTTGGTAAAGGCAGCTGGCTAGCTGACTGGTCTCTCCGGCCTCTCTGCGGGGGGGTCATCTGCTCTGCATTGAGTGTGAGTTGTGTCTTGGGCCTTTGGATGGCTTTGGGGAGGGTCCCCAAAAGGAGGTGTTAGAATTTGTAGTTGATTCTGAGGCAAAGGAATTTGTGTAGTGGAGATTCTGGAGGGATGTGGTGTAAAGAGTGGCGCAGTGATGGTGGCAGAGAGAGAGAGAGAGAGAGAGAGAGGTTTGCGATCCCTTTAGATCATTAGAGCTGTGGAAATTAGAAGGAGAGCGAGAAGTGTCTTGTTGGCTCCAGGAGCGAGCATTGGATTGTGGGGAAGAGAGCTTTCAAGCGTGATTAGAGGTGAGAATTGTGCCAGAAAGGGGGGGATGTCGGGAGCATCTGGAGCGCTGGGTTAGGAGTTGCTAGGTTTGGGAGTTATTTAACTGCTTTCATGTAAAGCGGCTGGAGTGGGACCCGCCGTGTCTGTGCTGGGGTCTCGAGGGGCGCGGGGTTGCCAGAAGCGCTCGCTGGCCCAGCCGCGGTGCTGGGTGAGGTTTGCCACTGAGGAGCGAGCTGGTCCAGCAGAGGAGCCCCAGACCAGAGAGCTGTGGACTCCGGGCTCTGCCCCTCGGCATGTTTGAACATGCCAGTCCTGTGTGTGGAGGGACGGCGCAGCGGGGAGAGATGGAGCACGGGCTCTGTCCCCAGGGTCCGCACACAGGGAGCAGCCTATGGGCCCCTGCAGAGCGAGCTGCTGAAACAGAGCCTGCTCGGCCCAGAGCTGTGGCAGCAGGGGTGGGGGAGAGAAAAAAAAACCTGCTGTGAATAGGAAAAAACCCAAAACAAAAACCGAGGAACAAACCAGTAAATGATAAGACGAAAGCAAAAGTCATCTTTCTCGCTGAGTTCTGAAAACCTCGTCAAGGTGTTTAATTTCTTAAAGCAAGATTTCTTTTTCTCTTTCTTCCTTTCTTTCTCTTACTCTTATTGTTAAAAAGAAGAGGGTTTTGTTCTAAGAAACTGTTAGAAGTTTGTGAAGCTAAACAAGTAAATATTAACCAGAGAGTGAAAAGGTAATAAATGTGATTTATTTTAAGTCAAGACTAATCTAGCCTTTCTTGTTTAACTACTTTGAACTCACAGAAAGAGATTGGCTCCTATGTTTACTGTTAAATTTTGTTTAGCCCAAGAGTTTTAAAGAATACTGATGGAAAATTTTGATGTGATGTTTTCACTTTCCCTGTGTTGCTAAGAAATCCTTTTCAGGATTTCAGGTACTACTGATAACTAAGGCAGCGAGGCTGCAATCTGGACCAAAGAGTGAAGTTGGATTCACACCAATAAGATCAAAAGACCTGAGGACTGGACTGTAACACCCAAACAGAGTGATACCAACTGGACTCTGAAGCAGAGATCAGGTGGTAATGAACTGAGACAATCCAAATGATCCAAGGGATGAGCTAAGAATCACGCCTAACTGGGAAGTAAGACCAAGCCTGTATCAGTACTTTCAAGTCCTGCCTGGACAAGTTCTGGGACACCTTCAGAAAACCCCCACTCCAAACAGGAGGACTGGGGCTGTTTTGGTTGGGAGATGCTCATATATTTTTGCTTTTGCCTGTGATTTGTATAAAGGAGGGGGGAGAATCACAACTTCCATCAGTGCCGCATCATATACCTTGTCTAAATCATCCCAATACGAGACATGCTAGCTAGATTAAATATAAGTGTTTAAATTAGAGAATAATAGGTATTGTGGTTCACAAAGTTAAGCCTCTCATTGCAGGAAGTGTTGTGTGCCAAATCCATTAAAAATAACTTCAATGATAACTTTTGCGTTGCAGATGGGAAATTACTAGTGCCTGTTGAGTGGGAAATACCTGAGGAAGGGTGGGAAACTACTGTTTAAAGGTGTCAAAAAGGATTTGCTTAGAAATTAGAAAAGAGGAAGTGAGCAGGAAAGAGGAAGTGACCAGGAAATAGGGGGCAAGACCAGATTGGCCACTACAACTCGCCACCGAGAAGAATATAAAACACCTGCTGTGAGCTGCAACCTCATAGGCAGAGTGGGTGGGGGTGTAAGTCATACTGGACCCCTATTATTCCTTCTTCTGTCACTTATCCTTTTCCCTTTCAAGACGCCAGCAAAGTCATGTTACAAATGCTATCAAAAGCTTTACATGGAAAGACATCGAGCTTCCTTTTTATTACCCACACAAATATCAATTGTCACTGCTATAACCCATCCAAATTAGGTATTAGTATACGTAAGGAGAAAAATATTAGATGACAGACAATCTAAGAACAAGGGGTATGAGACTGAAAAACAATTACCTGAAAAGAGAAAAATTCATTTGCTTCACGGTCACTGCCAGAGAAAAGAACCATGATTTGGTAAGAGAGAACAAGTGGTAAGTAAAAAGATAAAGCCAACACAGCAACCTAGACCTGTATTAACCTCATGTCAAGACCTGGATGCAAGGCTCAAATAGAAATTGAATAGAGAAAATTTCTTAATGAAGTGAGAAATACTCCCTGTAAAAAGTAAGATAATCTATTAGGAATAAGATAGTGGAAAAAGTTAAACTTCCTTTTGTGTGTTATAGCTGGTTTAATTTTTTTGTTGTATTCTCTGTTTTATTCAGCTAATTACTGTGTAATCCAAAAACATGCAGATAAACAAACAAGCAAAAAAAAAAAAGTTTATTGCTCAAGTCAAATGATCTACAAAGAATAAAAGGGGTGTTTTGTTATAGATACATATTATATTGTTGGCTTTTCGCAAATATTAAAATGAATGTTATGTGTATAAGAATGGGAAATTTTGTTGTATTAATATAGTTTTCTTTATTACTCTTATTGATGAAACTTAGAAATAGTAGTATAATACATATATGTTAGGCTATAGCATAGTATTAAAATAAAAACTGCTTTTGTTTGCATAACCCAAAGACTGAGGAAAAAAAAAATATACAGCTAGAGAACTCCTGCATTTGTAAACTATCTTATCCAGATGAAGAGAGCAGTGACCAGAACTCTGGGGGGAGGAATTTATTGCATTTCTGGTATCAGGAAATGTAAATCTCGATGGCGCCAAGAAGATTGATCTGTTGGGAAGGGGGCAAGAGAAAACTAAAGAGAAGAACACCAAAGATCCTAAGAAGAATGTATGAATATGTATGAGAGTGTATGAATATGTATGAGAATTTATGGCTATGTAGTAGGGTTCTGTTTTTAAGGGACAATCCTTTGTTAGTAAGGTGTGCTCTCTTGGCTGAATGCAGAGACACCCGGCCGTATCTGTATACTTTATTTTTTTCTCCTAATTGTTTTTTTTAATTAAACTTTTAAATTCTATAAAAATTACGTGAACCTCGTTTTTCACACAGAGAAGAAAGCTGTTTGCAGCTAAAAAGCACTTAAAATCCATAATAGTTTCTGGCCTTATCCATACAAATAGAAGAAAATACTCATCAGAGCTAAGGGAGGCTGGATATCCACTCAACCACCTCCACTTCTGAAGGTGTGATTGCTCTTTTTACAAGAAATGGGATTAGAATATGACAAAAAAAGCTTTATTAGCTTTAATAACATGGGCAAAGAACCACGTTTTAGATACAACCAAAGAAGTGGCTTTTGATACAAATATGTGGCAACGGACTGGACATTATATTCTTATAGCAGTCTCAAAAGGGGATGATGATGCTATCAAGGTTTTAAAACCTTGGAGATTTATTTTTAACGTAATGAAACAGATAAATGCTGACCTGAAAAGCGGGAACAGAGCTCTGGAAAGGACAGAGAGGGTTTGGAACACCGGTCCAAGCCCCCGCATGGAGCGGCACCACCAAACAGCTGTCCAGCGCGGTAGGGCTGCTTTAAACGCACCTCTCTCACCAGAACTGCTTTCTAGAGCGCCGTTTTCTACAACTCCGCCTAGCCAGAGAGCCTGGGGAGCAGGCTGTACCCCACCGGGCAGAGAAACGGCAGCATGAGATGACCAGAGAAATGTAGGAACCCTGCCTAGGTGTCTGGACCCCGCCGAGCGGCAGAACAAAGGAGAACGGTGGGTCCCGGCTTGTGCCGCCCACACCCCTCAGCGCCCTGGAAACACCCGGACCGCCCCCGCCCCGAGCTGATTGGCTCAGCCCAGAAGCCACGCCCACCATCCGACTCCACTGGCCACGCCTACAGACCGCTGCTGCGGGGGGCGGGGCCCGAGATGACGTCACGTAAAATGGCCGGATCCAAAGCCGGAAGTGCCCCAGAATCCAGAAAGAGCGTGCCGGCGCCGAACCCCGACCCAGCACCCAGCGCAGTTCCAGCTTCTCCACAGCTACAACTGTTAGCGTTCAGGAACACAGATAATCACGGAATGATTATATGAAGGTGCTTTATTGAAGAGTATGTGTCAGGGGTACACATACCCAAATCTGAGCTGATTTGGTTTTGAGTTGAACATGTTTTATACTCTATCGTTATGCAACTTACATATTAATTATTAAACTTACATTGGTCTGCTGTATGCATTGTTTTTACCCAAGCATGGATCTCTCGTGATCCCCCCCAAGCCCCTAACATTGTTCCTCATGTTCTTTAAACAATAATTGTATCTAATCACATCTAACAATTGTATCATTTATCATATACTGACTACACAGGTGCAGTTTGACCTGATCTTTAGCAAGCACAAGGCCTAACATTTCCCAGGGCCTACTTTTCCCAGGGCTTTCCAAACCTAACTTTCTTTCTAAGTCTCCAAATTTTCTAAGATTTTAGAACCTTTTACTATCACAACCACATCATTCACAGCCAGAAGAAGCCACATAGCAGAAGGAAACACAAGATCTCCACAAAGAGAACTAGAGTCTTCACCTCACCACTAGCCCAGAAGAACAAGCACGTCTAGCCCCGCTGTCAGCTGCTTCAAACCCACTGATGTTCAAGGCAGAAAATGTCCCTACTAGAGATCCACTGATCTTCTGGATGGAGGTAAAACAAAAAGCGGTTGAAAGCGGGGATTCTGAAGGAGCTGAACTGATCTCTGCACCCATGTATTTACCAATAGAAGAGGGCTGGCAGCAGGGAGGGGGAACAATAGGAGTATTCCCAGTTGTGCGAGGTAATGGCACAACACCTGATAAATAGGTACCCTTTAACTGGCAAGTCCTTTCAGAGCTACGCCAGCTGGCTGCTAAACAGAGACTAGGATCTGTAGTCTGGTGCAGTATATGATGTTTGAAACGGCCTGGAGATCCTACGCAGAGAATCAGGGGTTGAAAAATGCAAGAGCTTCGCAGCAGGACCCATGCTTTGGGGCAGGCATTCCTCAACTAATGGGATTGCATCCCACAGTAGACCTCCAAACCCAGGCTCGCTTGAACTCTGCAATTCTAGCCCAAGTGAAAGACTGAGCAATGTGAGCTCAAACAAAAATTACAGATTTGTCAGTGCCCACGCAAAGCTATTCAAGCATAAGACAGAACCCCAATGAGTTATATATGCAATTCATAGAACGTTTGCAGGATGCTATGGAAAAACAAATCACAAACAGTGAAAAAAGGGGTCAATTGATGCTAGAATTGGCACGAGATAATGCAAACCAAGACTCTAGAAAAATTACAGATGCATTACCTCAAGAGAATCCATCTCTGGAGGAGATGATTACAGCATGCGCTAAGGTTGGGACGGGATCTCATAACATGGATATGCTAGCCAATTCTATTAGAGCTGCTGTTAGACTCACACCCTATTGCTATAAGCATGGACAACAAGGCCACATGAAAATAAACTGTCCACACAAGCCCATTCTCCAGGGGACATCTCAGGGACAAAGGAGTGGCAATGCAAGCCACTGATGTGGGAGAGTCGGACATACAGCCTGTCCTGGGTTGATTATGATGTTAAATTGTATCCCCATTCATCCACCTAACCCAGACGCAGGTTTTGTATTCTTAAAATTCCATCTAAGAGTAAAAGTGAGTGGAAAAGAAGCACCGAGTCTGTTATCAGAGACTGTACTTGCTCCCCCCGCATCGGGAGTTTTGACTACAGCACAGACAGACAACAAGACACAGATCACCTTGGCTTTCCAACTAGCCGGAGCAGAGAGGTCTTCCTGGACTGTTTTCTTTCCCTTTTTCTGAAACAAATCGAACCTGCTCTGGACTGGGGACTCGGGGGAGCACCAGGAGCTTGCACCCGTGGACTACCCACGGAGCCCAGCCTGGGCAGCGGCATTTTCCAGCGCCAGAGGGACTGATAACAGAGCAAACACCCACAGGAAAGAGACCCTCTGAAGTTTGTCATCTCTTCGGAACGGTGAGAGGTTTTGTAATTTGATATCATTCATTTTTGTGCTGGGTAGTGCTGTGCCTGTGAAATAAACAGGTTTTTTCCACTTCTCTCAGAGAAATCTCTTCCTGAACCAGTTGGGGGGTGGGAGAAAAGGGCCATATGGGTTTGCTTCCTGGGGGGAGCCCCACTGGAGATTTTCTCCCAAATTTGCCCTAAACCAGGACACAGCCAAGGTATGCTGGTCCGAATTTCATGTTAATGGGCAATCTCTCAAAGACCAGGGAAACGAGAAGCCCAAAGTGAAGGGGAAACACATGATGACACAAGTATTTTCCCACTCTCCAGCACAAGCCTGTGTGACCAGTTCACAGCAAGGACAAGGGGATCAGCTGGCATGGATGTTTCCACCTCAATCCCAATAACCATAAACTCATGACAAGTGCACAAAGTCTCTCTCGAGGCCCACAGGCCCATAGGGCAAGGACTGAGTGCACTGCTAATAGGGAGATCCAGTGCAACTTTACAAGGTATTTTTGTGTACCCAGGTGTTACTGATGCTGATTTTACAAAACAAATACAAGCCATGGTGTCAAACCCTACTCCCCCTGTGACTATCCCTGCTAAGACCAGAATTGCACAACTTATTCCTTTTAACTCTTCTGTCCCCAATGCAGATTCTAAGGAGCGAGGAGACCAAGGCTTCGGATCAACAGGACAGCCCCAGGTGTACTGGACTCGAGTCGTAGGTGATCAAAGACCGAATATGGTTTGTACTGTTATGATGCTTCAGGCGAGGCCCTCACAGATAAAGGTCAGTGGCAGGATTGACACAGGAGCAGATTGTCACCATTATCTCTGCCAACACATGGCACTCATCCTGGCCTACCACACCTGCAGGATCTGCTGTTGCTGGCCTTGGAAGGACCCCACAGAGCTGTTTGAGCAGCAATCCTGTGTTAATCAAAAATCCAGAAGGCCAAGTAGCCACAATATGGCCTTACATCACTGCAGTGCCACTGAACTTGTGGCGGAGGGATGTTCTGTCAGCATGGGGGTTAGAGTGGGAATGGATTTTTGACAGGGGCCACTGTATTGATGGGTGTAAATTATCCTACACCAGCCCTGAAATGGCTTACAGATCAGCCCATGTGGGTGCCACAGTGGTCCCTTGAAATGCTAGATGCCCTAAAATCATTAGTACAAGAACAGCTAGCTCAAGGACACATAGAGCCATCTATGAGCCCTTGGAACACCCCAGTATTTGTCATAAAAAAAAAATAAAAATCTGGTAAATGGAGATTTCTCCAATACCTAAGAAAAGTCAATTCTGTGATAGAAAGCATGGGCACATTGCAAGCAGGGATGCCATCTCCCACAATGCTACCTACCTCCTGGGACATTCTGATAGTAGATTTGAAAGATTGTTTCTTTACTATTCCACAGCACCGTGATGATACCCCAGAGTTTGCTTTTACAGTGCCTTCCATTAATAACACAGCAACAGTGCAACATTATCAATGGAAAGTCCTACCCCAGGGGATGGAAACCAGTCCTACAGTTTGCCAGTGGGATGCTGCACAGGCACTCTCATCAGTGAGAAAGCAATTTCCAGGAGCATACTGTTACCATTACATGGATGACATTTTAATTGCAACCCAAACCAAAAAAGAGCTTTCAGAGATTCAGCCAAGCTTTCTGCAAGCATTAAAAACATTTGGGCTGCAGGTAGCACCAGAGAAGGTGCAGCAGCAAGCACCTTGGAAGTATTCAGGACTCAAAAGAATGAACCAGACTATACAACCACAAACAACTCAGTTTTCAACCAAAATTCAGACACTAAATGATGCACAAAAACCCATCAGCTGGGTCAGACCTTATTTAGGACTGACAAATTCACAATTAGCACCTTTATTTCACCTACTACAAGGTGATCCGGAATTAACTTCCCCTAGAAAATTAACCCCAGAGGCAAAGGCTGCTCTCAAAACAGTGGAGCAAGCTATCTCAAACTAACAAGTCCACCGGATATGCCCAGACTGCCCTGCACCCTACTGCTATTATAGGACAGTAGAACACTCACTGGCCTGATCCTTTGCACATCCTAGAGTGGATGTTTTTACCTCATCAAGCAAAAAAGACAGCATCCACAGAATTTGAGCTAATAGCACAATTAATCATCAAATGTCGTCACAGGTGTTTACAGTTGAACACAAGAGATCCTTCACAAATTATACCTGTGACACAAGAACATTTTGAATGGTGTTTTACTAACAGTACAGTCTTGCAAAATGCCCTGAAAAAATTCACAGGACAAATCGCTTATCATTTACCAAGCCATAGATTGTTCAAGTTAAGTGGAGAAACCACATTATCTCTTAAACCTCTGAATAGCAGAACACCCTTCAAGGGTGTTACAGTGTTTACAGATGGCTCTGGGAAAACAGGGAAAGCCATAGTAACATGGAAAGAGGAGGGTGAGTGGCAAATGTTGGAAAGTTATCAGAACGGACCTCCCCAGTTGGTAGAATTACATGCTGTAGCTATGGCTTTCCAACGTTTTCCCCATATCCCTCTAAATATAGTAACTGATTCTGCATATCTAGCTGACATCACATAGAGATTAGACCAAGCACTGTTAAAGGAAATTGATAATGTGCCGCGGCGGCGGAGGTGGAAGGGGTGCCGCGACGATCCGGAAGAAGCGGCCCGCGGTTGGACTGCCCGGGGGCACAGGTACATCCTCTGCCTGGTGAGTGATTTCGGCTCAGCTCAGCAGCAGCGTGCAGGCGACGCGGAGAGAGAGACTAGAGCGCTGTGTGGCGTTCCGCAGAGAACTAGCCTTTATTAAAGCAGGGCCTTCGGCAAAGGGAGCCAGTGACAGCAGCTCTCGTCGAACAGGGGAGAAACTGGGGTATTTATAGGGGAGGAGAGGGGTGTGGGGGAAACTGGGATACATGTATCGGGGTAGGATGGCAGGGGAGAGCACCAACGGAGTGTAACAGTTTAACATAACTAACTCCAAGATTTCTGGGAGTGACACTTTTCTCTCCCTGAGATAAAGTGCCTTGCCTCCAAGGGAGAGCCAGGATCTCTGAATCAGCTGGTTTCCCGGCCCCCACAATAATGCACAACTATTCAGTCTGCTAAAGACTCTGCCATGGCATCCAAGCCAGAACCTACCATTATTATATTTTACACATCAGGAGTCACGCAAATCTACCAGGTTTTATCACAGAAGGCAACGCCAGAGCAGATATGCTAGTGAGCCCTGCCTGGAGAGCACCACAGCCAGACACACTAGCACAAGCAAAAGCATCACATGATTTCTTCCATCAGGGTGTTTGAGCCCTACAACGGCAATTCCAACTGACAAACACAGAGGCTCATAATATTGTTAGCACCTGTGCTGACTGCCAGGGCCACACTGCACCACTGCAGCTGGGGGTAAACCCTCGTGGACTGCATGCCTTTCAAATCTGCCAAACCTATGTCACACACATCCCTGAATTTGGATGCTTTCAGTATGTACACTTATCCACTGATACCTTCTCATCAGCAATATGGGCTACAGTGCACACAGGAGAAAAGGGTCGGGATGCCATTGCACATGGGCGGTCAGCCTTTGCTGTTTTGGGCATCCCTCCCACCATCAAAGCAGACAATGGCCCTGCATACACTTCACAGAAAACAAGACATTTCCTACAGCTCTGGGGTGTAGCACACCGCACAGGAATTCCTCAAATAGCAATGGGACAAGCCATTGTGGAAAGAGCACATGGCACTTTAAAACATATTACTGAAAAAGAAAAGGCAGGGATGTCTGGTGAGACACCACAGAGCAAGAGAGCTAAGGCTATTTACACACTAGATCACCTAACAGTATCAGAAAAGTCCCAGTACCCAGTCATTTTAAATCCCTTTCTATCATTACAATCATCTGGAGATGAACAGTTGCCTAAACCCAAGGTAGTGGTGAAAGACCTTCTCACTAATAAGTGGGGAGGCCCATGGAGTTTCATTACCTGGGGAAGGGGATATGCCTGTGTTTCCACAGACACTGGAACAGAATGGGTACCTGCCAGATGTGTCTGTCCTGCTCTGTGTCCTGCCCGGGACCACAAACAACAGCCTCCTGACAGAACCTCAATGGATGTAATGGAGCAGATTGAAGAAGAGTGACCAGAACAACTTGTTCATCTACCTCGTGGAAATCAGAGACTCTTGAAAAGGGCAGTTCATTTAAAAACTATTTGTTTACAAATTGTTTTTCTGCTGAGTTTTTCTCACGGTTCTAAATGTTGAATGTTTTTGTTTCTTGTTTCTAGAGTTCAAGAATAATGTCAGTTCTAAGCAGTTTCTTGTTTCTAATGTTAAGTTGCAACTTGTACCAATAAGTAGTTAACCCATGGCATGTTAACTTGAAGGATTCTGATCTTACCTGCCAGTTCCTGGAAGTGAGTGGTTGCAAACTCAATTTAGTACACAAAGCATGTTGCTAGCCAAAGAGAACTAAGTTAGTCAAATTGATTCAAAAACTTCAAATTAAACCTATGCTGTACCTGTTATCATGTCTGCAAAGGGCCCTTGCAGATAAGACAACAGAGAGCAATTTATATTTTTTTTAATTTAACTGAAAAGGGTGAATTGTTGCAGTAATGTCACAGTGCAGCTGGTCTGGACTGGACCAAGTAAATCTAGACATAACACAAATCTAGTCTGGCTAGCCTAATTTATGTGTGAACCACTGCACACCACTGGCCAGGACGCTGGGCAGGGAAAGAAGTATCAGCCAATGGCTGTCTAGCCCGGGAAATTTGAACTGAGTATTTAACTGAGTTCTAAATAATAAATGAGGCTGTTTGTCTCATGAGCACCTGGAGCATGAGTTGTGCATTCTTTGTCTCCCCATCCACGACCATCACGTTACACACACCCACTCCTTCCCAAAGCTCCTTCCACAGCATCTGCTACAGACACATCCCCCGCTACCATTCCTTGGCCAGGGGCCTCGTGGCTCATGCCAGACCCTTCTTCCTCCCGAGGAAGCCTCCTCCCAGTAAGGGGGGAGCCCCCCACAGCCCAGGATTCTCCAGCTCAGCCCCCCTAGAGCCAGGCCTCCTTCGGAGCCCCACATGCCCTGAGCCAAGTGGGGATTGGTGGCCATCTTGGCCACAGCAACCACAAATAAATTTAGGTTCAAACATAGGACAAGAGAGAAAGGGCCAGCAAAACCTCAGCTCGGGGCATGAGGAGAGCAGACTTCAGGCTGTTCAGGGAACTGGTACGCAAGGTCCCCGGGAAAAATGTTATTGAGGGTGCTGGGCTCCATCATTGCGGGTCACTTTGGAAACATCACCTCCTAAGGGCACAGGAGCAGGCGATTCCCAAATGTTGGAATCCAAGCAGGCAAGGCAGAAGGCTGGCTGCCTGAACAGGCAGCTTCTCTGGGAAAGAGGATGGAAAAGGAAGTTGTGTGCCCAGTGGGAGTGAGGTCAAGAGAAGAATACACAGATGTTTCTTGCCACTGTAGGGAGAAATTTGGTATGGTGAAAGCTCAGCTGGAGATGAAGGTGGCCAGAAATGTGGGACACAATCAAAAGGGTTTTAAAATACATTAATGAAAAAAAAACATTGTAGAAATAACATTGTCCCCTACTAGGGTGTGGATGGTCACCTCACAAACAGGGACAGAGACATGGTACAGGGGTTTAGTGCATTCTGTGCCTCTGTCTTCAACACTCATCCCTCCCTTCCCAGTGGAAAACATTGCATTGTACCAAGGGACACTGCAAAGTCCTTGAAGAGAGTAAGTCCTGCTCAGTGGAAAGCAAACCACCCCTGTTTGATCCACAGCATTCCCATCCAAACTCAACATGTGACAGCTATTGGGAAGAAAGACACCTTATCCCAGTCAAAACCAGAGCAGTGGAAGCACCATGAGCACTCCTTGGCAAATCCCGATTTATTTATAACAGAGGCACTGCAGAAGTCAGTGAGCTGCTAACAAAAAACTCTTCTTGCCCTCAACAGCCCGTTCAGGAGAGCTCCCCAGAGACTGAGGGACTTCAACTCCCTTTGTCTCTGGAGGATATTTTTAGGCACAGAGTAGTGTTTGTTTCCAGCTGGTAGTGCGGCAGCATCTTGGGAGCTGTGGGGTTGACACTGCTGGCACCAGCACCCTTCCTGATGTGCCACCATTTGGTCCAGGGAATGATTCATTGCAACAACGGACTGAGCTCCCGTTCTTACTTCCAGGCTTTTTCTGGCCACGTCCATCTTCAGAGATGAGCCAGTTCTGCTGACCCCTGAGGCGGGCTGGGCTGTGACGGCACAAAGGGGCTGAGAGCTGGCATGAGGCAGGGCTGTGATGTCCCACAGTTGTCCTGGCCACAGCACTGTGACATCATTGCGTTGTCGCTCTATAACACGGGCCAGCACCCCCAGCTGCCAGTGCAGTCGCGATGGGACGTGCCGGAGTCATGGATGACGGTGTTGTCCTGATGACTGTACTTGTCCTGCTGCTGGCCGCTGTGGCTGTCTGGTGGGCTGCTGGCCACTGGCAACCATGGAGGCAGCAGACATGGAAGCCAAAGCGCCATGGCAAGCGCTGCTGGGCCCGGCCTAGAGGCTCACGGAGGAACCGAGGAGCCCCTGTGGCTCCGAGATACTCCAGGCCCCTGGCGGCCCCTGGCAAGTGGCCACGTGCTCCCGCGATCCCTCTGGACAGCTCCTGCAGCTGGGGCTCCTGCATGGCAGTGGCCCAGGAGCTGCAGGAACTGATGCTGCTGCTCTGGGATCGCAATGGGACATGTGCGCCGCTCTACTCTGGGATGTGGCAGGCACTCTGGAAAGAACTGGAGGAGCTGGTGAACCGAGGCCACCTGGCCTGCTGTGGCTCATCTGGTTCCTCCAGAAGCCACCATCACCCCAAGAGGCTGCTCCCAGCAAAATTCTCCACCACCCCTGGGAAAGCCTCAACCCCTGCAAGGATGGCACAGCAGCAGAGACCCACCATCCATGCAGGAACCTCAGGCTGTCAGAGACCCTCCATTCTGCCAGGAGCCTCTGCTATCTCTGACAGCCTCCATCCCTCGCAGAGGCTCAGGGAGACCTGTCAGGCTGCAGAAGGTGCAGAGCCCATGCACAGTTCTCCCAGCTCCCTTGGACTCCCAGACTTCAACAGTAAGGGTACAAGCCTGACCATTGACGTGGTCAGGGAAAGCCCAGAAGTCCAAGTGGGAGCCCAGCCCAATCCAGGGGAGCCTTCTCAGGAGCAGCTGGCGGAGCAGCAAGCATCCTGGGAGCAGCAGTTGTCATCCCACAGCTCCCAGAACTCTGGGCAAGTTGTGTCAGCTGCCAACAGCCCAAGCCTGGTGGTGGAGACAACCCTCAAGACACCAAGGAGGTTCCTCCATCTCCAGGAAGCTGCCCCAAGAAAGCCCTTGACTACCACAAAGGCCTTTCTAAGAGCAGGTGAGATCTCCCGAGGAGCTGTCTGAGGCTCGCCCAGTGCTCTTGAGGGACACCCCAGGCCAGGCCATGGCCCCTGAGAGCAGCCCAGTCCCTGGCTGTTTCCAGTGCCTCTGATGGCACGGCTTCAAAAACCCCTCTGCTTTGCAGCTGCTCCTGGGACCCCCCTGTGCAAAGCCTTGGGCTGTAGCCCCGGCCGTTCTCAACAGCAGAGTCCAGCCCACAACGCCGGGGACAGTGACAGTGACGGTGCCATCCAGCCACACTGCACTCCGGCTCCTGCAGCCTCTGCGTGCTCTGCTGTCCCAGCTCTGCTGCTCAACAGCCCGACGGCTGCGAGGCGGTGGCCACTGCTCGGCAGGCAGCAGGAAGCAGGTCAGAGCAACATGACCCACAGTGGCCCGGCCCGCTGCACTCGCGGGCGTTGGGGGAGGTTCCTGGGCACAAGGCTGATGGCTCGGTCTTGGTCGCAGAGCAAAAGAAGAAGCTGCAGGAGCTGTACCAGCTGGGTCCGCAGCTGGGGAGTGGTGGATTTGGCACCGTTTTCTCAGGCATCCGCCTCTCGGATGGGAGCCCCGTGAGTGGCCGTGATGGCCGGGCGTGCGAGGAGGGTGAGGGATGGGGAGGGGCAGGACTTGAGCTAAGCCTCTCTCTCTCAATGCCTTGCAGGTGGCTATCAAACGCGTGGCTCGGGACAGCGTCCTGCAGTGGGACGAGCTGGTGTGTGAGCGGGGCCAGCGGGACAGAGCGGGGCACGGCTGGCAGGGATAAGCCCGGGGTGCCGGGAGTGGGAGGCGGTAGATGGCTGGGGGAGCGGGCATGGTCTCAGCGTGCAAGCCGGGGCATTGTGGGCCCAGAGATGCCAAACATCGACCGTAGGGCCGGGCAGGGGGCACCTCCAAGCAACCCCTGGGCAGGAGGAATCCCAAACACCAGGGAGTCTGCCCGAGAGGGCACTGGGGCATCCCAGGCAGGAGGCAGCACAGCCACAGGGCAGCATCAGGCCTGCTGGAGGCATTTTCTCTTCCTCACAGCCCGATGGCACCCGTGTTCCTGTGGAGATCGTGCTCTTGGAGAAGGTGGGCTCTGGCTGCCACAACATCATCCAGCTCCTGGACTGGTTTGAGCTGTCTGACAGCTTCCTGCTGGTGATGGAGCGTCCGGAGCCATCGCAGGATCTCCTGCACTTCCTGCTGGAGCAGGGGTTCCTGTGTGAGGAGGTGGCACGCTGGCTTTTCTGCCAGGTGCTGGAGGCCGTGCAGCACTGCACTGCCTGCGGCGTCCTGCACCGAGACATCAAGCCGGAGAACCTCCTCGTGGACCTGGAGAGCGGCCACCTGAAGCTCATTGACTTTGGTTGCGGCACCTTTCTCCAGGAGCGCGCCTTCACGCAATTTGCCGGTGAGCCCACAGCCCGGGCCCTGCTCCCAGTGCCAGGCACTGCACGGCCCCATTCCCTCCTCGGCTGCAGGCTGCATCCTTCAGCTGGCTGCTGGCTGCCCTTTGGCAGCAGATGCTGTGCCCCAGGAGCTGGCTGCTGGCCCTGCCGACAGGGGGAGCTGCAAAAGCCAGGTCCTGGCCCCTCAGCTTACCAGGCCCACAAGGCCTCGGGCTGCTCCGCTGGCCTTCTTTGCCTTGCAGAATGGTTTCTTGGCTTTGGCCACTTGGCTGGGGGATGTGGGGTGGCCTCGGGGAGAAGCTGTGTCCACCGGTGCAGCTCCTGCCGCTGCCAGGAGGCGGGCACCAGGCGCTGAAAGCCAGCAGCCTGCGTCTGGACAGCGCCACCCATCTCCCCTAGGAACACGCGCGTACAGCCCACCCGAGTGGATCCACCTTGGCTGCTACCATGGCCATTCAGCGACCATCTGGTCCCTGGGCGTGCTGCTGTATGTCATGGTCTGTGGAAACCACCCCTTCCAGGAGGACCGTGACATCATGTTCGGGCAGCCCTTCTTCAGGCAGCAGGTCTCTCCAGGTTGGTATCTGGCCTCAAGAAGGCAGACTTTTGCAGATGGCAGCATGCAGCCCAGCATGGCCCTCACACAGCTCCACAGGACATCCATCTGCCCTCAAGAGCTGGCTGCAGGAGGTGGCCCGTGCAACTGAAGGAGCTGGATGTGTCCCACCGTGCCACTCTCCCACACAGGGCAGAGTCGGCTGGGAGGCTGGCGCAGCTCTGAGCACACGCAGGGCGGCCCGGGCCCCGTGGGCACCATGAGCAGCTGAGCAGGAGCCTTCTGAAAATGACCAGCACTTTCTGGCTTCTCTCCCCAGAGTGCCAACATCTGATCCGCTGGTGTTTGTCCAAGCACCCCGCGGACAGGCCAGAGCTGGAGGAGATGTTGTGCCACCCTTGGGTGCGGGGCAGGCGTTTCTGATGCCTTGCTGGAGCCTCTGCAGCACCCACTTACTGAATCCCATGCAGGACTGAGGACCCAAAAAATAAAACCATAAACCCATTCTAGGCTGTCAAGTCTGGTCCTTGTTAGCAACTTCAGCTCAAGAGACCTCTTGGGAAAAGGGGTAATCAAAGGCACTCCCTTCAGCCTTTGTCAAGCTTTTGATGCCTTTCCTCCAGGATGGTACTTTTGTGTTGTTGTGGTTTTAAAACAGTAACTAAAATATTACTAGAAAACTTACTTATTTCTTGCTGTCAGATATGGATTAGAACAAGAGCAAAACAGGCTTAAAACTTAAAAGGAATAAAGAAGGTTTATTAACAAAACTACAAGAATAAGAACACCAGAATAAACCTCCAGAAAACTCTTTTACCCCCACTATTTAACCATTCTCTCGTTCACATGACAACATAGAGGCAGAAAACTTTGGTGTTTAAAACAGTCCCAATTCCTGCTAGAGTCTTTTCATTAGCCTTTGTAGAGAAACAGAAGCCTTCTTCTGCTAATCTATGGAGTTTCTCACAAGAAAACTATTTCTGTTATATTTCCTATTTCTCTGATGCCAGCTGCCTGGAAATCCTGCCATCAGTTCACTCCTCCCATTTCACATCACTCTGAGGTGTGTTATAGGCCATGAGTCTAGGGATGTCATTTTAAGGATGAGTTATTCAAAGGCAAAAGTTCTCTTCATCTGTCTCTGTGAGCTTCTCTGGAAACAGTTTTCTCATTGCCCCTCAAGGCCTCAAATCTTCGCTTCCCTCTGTTCCAGCACCTCACTGTATCACAATTACTCCACCTTTTGCTCAAAATCCACACCTTGAACACTCCATTCCTCCCAATATACTCTGTCATGAATTAAAGGAGTTTTTTCAGAACACTATTGTCCATCTCCATAGCTTTAACAGAAAAATATTTCAGCTCATAAAGCACCTCCTTATTCTCTCTTCCCCATCTAAAACTTAACTCTTTTCTTCACTGTCTTTGATGAATTTATGATGTCTTCTTCATGTTGATTGTCTCTCTCTCTCTCTGTCTCTCTAGGAAAAAGTAGTAAACTGTACGTTTTATCTAAGTAGTAAAAGAATTCAAGTCTTGGAAAAGCTGCAGATGTTCATGGTATCAGGTTTCAGTCCAGCAGCAGAAACTACAAATTAAGCCAGGCCAGCCAGCTCCGTTTCTCTTCCACCAGGCCCCCCCCCCCAACCCTCTGAGGCCTTGTCCGGCCTGGAGAGGGGGGAGGAGGCCGAGACAGAGCCTTGTTACCTTTTCAGAAGCCGGTAAGCAGAAAGAGAGCAAGAGAACTCTGGCTTTACATCTTAAAGTGGTGTTCACAAGTTGATCTCACTTTTCAATGGTCAAAACTGCTGTCAATTCTTAGAAATGACTGATAACTGGTCAGGAGAAAAGACTCCCATCAGCCACCAGCAGCTTCAACTTCCTTAGCTCCCAAAGCTATCTTAAAGGTAAAGTCACCCCATGACATGTGTCTTCAAGCACAGGCTGTAGTACAGCTAGGAGGGTGTTTAACAAGCCATGAACTGTAACAGTGAAACAACAGCTTCCCTTTCAGACTGTCAAGCTTCTTGGTGTCTCCTGAAATGAAACTAGGGCTGTGTGTGCATTCCAAGGGCCAGCGGGTGGCAGGAGCAGAGATGTTCCTCTGCTACCAAAGCTGTGCTTCTGTAAGCACCAAAACTTCATTTCAGATTGAGCCCTGATGAACTCTTCCTCTTTCTTCCCCTGAAATGGGAGGCAGGGCTGGGCCTTTGACCAGCTGGATCCACAGCTCCGGAAGTCATGGACATGGAGCTCAAGGGAAATGTTGAGATGCTGGAGTCACTCCCATGGTGCTGGGTTCATTGCACTTCCCCAAAATATCTTCCTCTGCCTTAAAAACAACTCATGGAGATGGAAAGTGCAATAACTATTCTAGAAAGCACCCAGTTGCCTGCCCTGGCCCTGTGGGCAGGTGCCATCTACTAAACCTGTGCCACCTTCTGTCTACTGCATTCACCTACCAAAACAGGTGTCAGGAAAATTAATCCACAAACACCAGAGGTTTATGTCCAAAAAGGAGACAGAGGAGTCCTTTTTTCTTCATTCCAATAAAAGGAGAGGCCATGGGGCATTCCCCTGGGGTCTCTCAAATTTTTGGAGGGCGCAGCCTCCTTTTTATCTTAATTCCTGGCCGCTTGTCCCTTCTCTCTTTCCCCATAGGCTGAGGTACTTGAGAGGTATAGACTTCCCAGAATGTCTGATACTTAACATTATCCTCAAATGTATAACATTTCCGTTTGATTTTTAATTCTTATGGAATTTATTTTTTTTCTCCATTGTTTCTGTCATCTTTCAATATCTAATTTTATTTACCAGCAAACTTATAGTTCGTTTGTAAAGGCAAACATGTTTTTTCAACTCATAAGTCAGTGGAATTTTTCCCATTATTTCTTTTATCTCTCAGTGCTAGTTTTATATACCAGCAGACCCACAGCTTGTTTGTAAAGACAAATCTGTCATTTCTCTCAACCCTTCTTTTATTTTTTTAATAATTGCCTTTACAAACTTTAGTTATTATTATTGACTTAATTTCTTGTTCTTGGCATTTTTTGCTTTTGCAATTATTTGCAGTGACATTAATTTCTGTCATTTTGTAGCCATCTTTGGATTAGTAGGTATGGCTACTATTTGCATCTCTGATCACACATTGAATAAGTTGTATAAATTAGTATTCTGGCGCTTGATATTAATTCAGTAGAATTCTAAGCGGCTGGTCTGTAGTGTTGTATGATTTGTTTAGGTGGCCATTTATTTTTATCTTACTTCTGGATGCTCCCTCTATCCAGGGATGCATCAATTAACTGTTTTTTTCTAATTTGATCATCATATACTTTGATTCTTAACCGACTTTCTTGAACTTGTGGTAGCAGAAGGAACCATGGTCCTTCACATAACATATCTCTGACTAATTTGGGGGTAACTTGTGGTAAGCATATTGGCCACAAGTCTAGTAATGCCCTTTTAAAGTCCATGTCCTGTTGGCAAATGGACTTTCCTAATTTTTATCTTCAACTGGTGGGTCAAAAACCAGCTTGCTTCCGGGACCTAGTGGTCCCTCAACAATAGTTGCCCCACCATAAGAATTACAGTATTTACATTTCCAAGCTCCCATATGAGGTTCCTACCTGCAGTTACATCCCACAATTGTTTTGTTAGAGCTGGACTAGAATTTATTAAAGCGGGTTTGACTTCCATTTGCTGTTGTCACTTCTATTGATAGTCACAGACAGCATGTGTCCTGTTTGTGGAATTTTCTCTGGGGCAGCTTCATAAGGGGTCAAAAAACTTATCCTTCCCCACTGCTTTACAGCCTTTAAAAACTATTTGGTAATTATTGAAGGAACACTTTACTCAGCTACCATTAGTGACCTTAATGTGTTTGATTTTATCTGCCTTGATATTTGGAACAATCATAAGGAGGGCTGTTGGGGATCCAACAATCTAAACCCAAAGGTAAAGTCTAGTCACAAATGCTTTTTCTCATATATATGCTTCTTGTTCTATTTAGACAATTGTGAACCTGATTTTTCTGAGTTTGAGAGTTCCACCCTGTCAGTGGCTGATCTGCTCCCAAGGGAAAGTCTCATGAGAGCATCTCTCACTCAAGGACTATTATTGTAAATAATCTCATTTTCTCAAAAGAGTTCTGTACAGCTGTGGTTAGTGTGCTTTTCTCTTGTCCCACCAATGGGACAGAGAGGTGGTGTTTCCTTTACCAATCATGTTAAACCGGTATCGTAATACCCTATAAAAAGCTGAAAAGTTTGGATAATAAAGCTTTCCTTAGCATCTCATTCTGGCTGCTGTGATTGAATCCACCCTTCTACTTTGTGTCCAACAGCGACAGATAATAAATGCTTTTCAGAAGAATGAAGCCACCATGGACTTCTTTCTTCATCCCAGAAATCTTGTTCTATTATGGACCTCACTTAGGGTGCTAACCTACCATTTAGGTTTGACTGGGCTGGCCACCCATGTCTAGTTTTTAGATCTTCCTGGCTCTCTGTAGACTGAACAATTGCTAAGGTTAAAGGTTTCTGCTACTCCTTCTCTTAAGGCTAAAAAATTATTTTCTTACTTTTGGACCCAACCTGACAATATAAAGGTAAGATTATTAAGAGAAACATTCTAATGGTGTAATTTTATCTCCTAACCTAATTTTCACTTTCACATTGTTTTCTGCACTACCTGTGGCAAGTGATGGCACAGAAACAGCTTAGCATAAAGAAAGCAATGACAGCCAGGATTGACCCCAATGACTGCAGATCCAAGAGGAGGGATGCCCACATAAACTGTTTCAGCAGGCAGTCTGTGGGTAGGCATTCAGGGCTTCCCCTGATGTCGACGCACAGCTACTGCTTTATTCAACTCCTGTGGAGTGTCAGTTGCGGCCTCTCATCTTTCTCCTCTAGTTGAGATGTCCAAATCTCTAGGGCCTCAGAGACCTTGACCCGAGTGTGATGGGTCCACCCGTGTTCAGCTGTCTTGACGGCTGTTTCTGTGGTCAGCAACACCTGGAAAGGTCCACGCCACTTAGCCACCAGTGGTGCTTCTTTCCGCTCCTTAACTAGGACCCAGTCTCCTGGTTGGATATTATGCACTGCAAAGTCCAAAGGCAGGGTCTATGCCAGCTGAGCTTCCTGTCAAAGAGATTTCACAAGAGACAGTATCCGGGTTACATATTGTTTTAGATATACATCACTTATCTCTATCCCCCCACTAGGCTGAGAATTACAAGGGTAAGGAATTCCAAACAGCAATTCAAAGAGAGATAATTGAATACTTCTTCTGGGTCTGGCCCTTATTCTTGCTAAAGCCAGTGGCAAGAGCCATACCTATGGCATCTTAGTTTCTATTACCAGCTTCAGAAGGTGTTTCTTTAATTCTCTATTCATCCTTTCAACTTGGCTCAAACTCCGGGAGTGCCAGGGGGTATGGAGGTTCTATCGTATCCCTAAAGGAGACATAATTCTTGGAATAATTTTTCCTGTAAAATGAGTTTCCTTATCTGAGTCTATTGCTTCTACAGTCTCATATTTTGGAATTATTTGTTCTAAAAATACTTTAATAACTGATCTTGTAGTTGCTGAAATGGCTGGAAATGCTTCTGGCTACCCTGTTAACTGATATATATGCCCGCATGAAGAAATGAAGACCCCAGCACCCTGGAGTCTCTCAAATTTTTGGAGGCCACAGCCTTCTTTTTATTCTAATTTCCCTGCTGCATTTCCCTCTCTCTTTACCCATAGGCTGAGGTACTTGAGAGGTACAGGCTTCCCAGAATGTCTGATACTTAAGATTATCCTCTAATGTATAACATTTCCTTTTCATTTTTAATTCTTATGGAATTTATGTTTTTTCTCCATTGTTTCTTTCATCTTTCAATATCCAGTTTCATTTATCAGCAAGCCTACAGTTCATTTGTAAAGGCAAATATCTTTTTTCCATTCATCAATCAGTGGATCTGTCTCATTGTTTCTTTTATCTCTCAGTGCTAGTTTAATCTACCAGCAGACCCACAGCTTGTTTGTAAAGACAAATCAATTGTTCCCCTCAGTTGAAATCTCTTGTCAGGAACATCTGAAGTTTGGAATCCATCCTCATTATTCTTCTCCACTGCTGATAGCAGACAATTCCCTGGAGATAGGAAGATCTGCCTTTGCTGCTGCAGCATCTTGTCCAGCACCACACAAAGGGTCTTGTCCTGTGGCGCTGCCACATAATTCTGAGAGCCATGGACTAGGAACTGGTGGCTCCAGGACAATCGCTGCTGTGCTTCTGGCTTCCGGGGGTGCCTTACTGTTGGCCTTTATTTTTTCAGTATCCTGCTTAAACAAGAAAGGTTTCCTTACTTGACTCCTCTCTGCCAGCTATGAAAACATCAACTCTGCTGTAACTCTTTTACAGTGGACAAAAGGTTTGTTTAAGTTCTTTCTCAAAATCTTTATTGTGACTGCTTCATAATTCTTGCAACTCTTATTAGTTCATAACCTTGATTTTACACCAACTTTGTGTAGATTAGAATTTCAAAATATACAACATAATTTATAATTTCCTCCAGCTACAAGATGTAATCACACATATTTGCCATTTTTTATTTTTGAAAAAAAATAGGCAATTTTTTTCTCTGTTTTATATTTTTATGTTCTGAACTCATCTGTTTCCTGTCTTCACTTTCTCTACTCAGAAGACATTTCCTATGATTTATTCTTGTCATGATTCTCCAATCATTTTGTACTACTTTATAGAGATGTAGTTATTGCAACATATACTTATTAGATATTTTTTGTTGTTTTGATTTATACTGTGGTAAGATGATACAACAAGTATTTTAGATTACCTTGGACTGCAAAAATTTTTTACATTTTTAAGGGAAAATACATTACAAAAAGTTTGGATAGCATAATTAAAAAAAAAAAAAATTATTGCACATTACCTGTGCAATAGCCACAAAGTAAATCTATACCCATCATCTAAAAATAAAGCAAGCTTCTGATTTGACTCATATATTTAGACATTTTTATCCTGTATGAAATAAAGTAGAAAAAATATGCTATTACTGTTTTGTCTTCAACTGCACATCACTTTTAACATTGAGTGAAGACTCTGCATTATTGAAGAGAACATATTTAGGCAGTGCAGCCCTAGGCTAATACATGATCAGAACCTTAGACTGAAAACAGTAGGAAAAAAAAAAAAAAGCAGAAAATAGTTTGGCTGCTACCACAAGGCAACAGCACATTCTCCTGTTGTCATTCCCACTGTCAGAGTAAAACTGGAACCGAGCAATCCCATTCCATTACAACCACCCTTATGCTGCAAAGGTGGAGCCCTGATCTCAGAAATGCCAGAGGTGGCAGAGGTTTTCCATGTGTGAAGGCATCCTCCTTTCCCAGATGTATTGCAAGTTCCCCTCTCCCCACTCCATTCCATCCATAAACTGAACACTGACAATCCATAAAAGTTATACACTATAACACTGGGATGTATCTTGTGCCCTCTTCAAGTGAGCATTTGTAACTTTTCTTCCTACAATAATCCAACCAAACTACTTTGTTAACTGCTCCAAGTAATTACCAGATTTTGCTGTTTTTTCCCATTATGTTTTATTTAACACAAGTTAAATAAGTACCATTTTGCAAATATTGACACTTTTGTATTTCAAATTCCCAGCATACTACAGAGATTTGATAGGTGATCTTCAAACTTGATAGGTGATAATGACCACAGATTATCAATTAATAGGAAATATCATGACAAAAGTTAATCCAATATACACCCCCAAAAAGCCTCTAATTTTTTTTTCCGTATTCTAGAAGAAACAAATTTAACAGCACTGCCCTGCATATGACAAAGTGACCCAGGCATGAAGATGAGCAGGCTGATAGTCCTTCCCATTTCAGTTTTCAAGGGTGACATTAGTGGGACACTGCTTGGAGCACTACTTACACAGTATTTGTTAGCATGAAGCTTACAAAACAGACTAAAAAGGTTTTTTTATTGGTCTTGAAGGGGCAATTTCTTCCACAAAACATACAAGACTTCTCAGGGAACAGAAGCGACCACACTGTGCTGTGCAAGGCTACCATGATTTAAGACTCCAGATTATCTTGCAATATTTAAATAACCTTAGCATTAACAGCAAAGGAGCAGTGCAATTTCCAAGACTACATAAGAAAAGGATGTGTGTAGATCCAGCTCTGAAACAAAGCCCAGCTACAAGATACATTTGTTTTCCAGGTTTGCAGGGAGCCTTTTTCTCCTGCCCAGACCAGCCCCTCCAGGACAACTGCAACAAAACCTAAACACCCACCAACACAACTCATCCAAACCTGCTATGAAGATCAGTGCATTCAGCTGCTTCTACAAAACAGTTTTCAGTTCACACACTTTTCTACTACTATAAAAACTAGCAGTATTTTAGGTGCTATAATTAAAAATAAAAAAAAAGTCTTTTAGCTTTAACATAACTACCAAGCTTGTTACAAACTGCATAGTTCATCCTATAATCCCTCTTTTTATTTGTTTCACCTTGGAAAATAGAATTCTAAGGAGCTCTTGAAATTAAGCTCTTTCAAGAGCTCCTTTTGTATCTTTTAGTCACTCTGAAAGATAACCATTTAACAAGAAAAGAAATAGCTGAAGGAAAATTAGCAGTATTTTATTTGCCCTGAAACTAAAAATTTATAACCTTACATTTTTACAAACATGATTTTACACAAGTGATAGGGAATGAAGTTTTCCATCCACACTAAAGAAGTGGATAGGGCCTTAGCCATGGCTGCAGTACCTCCAAGGCTGTAACTGCTCTGCCAGGGGTTTATCCATGGCCACAGCTCTGAGGTGCTCCAGCATGACCCCATGCACAGGCACTGATGTTTCAAGGAGTACCTGCTGAGCATGGCCTTATCCACAGCCACAGCGGCTTCAGGTTTATCCTGGGGCCACAATCCCTTCTTGGGCACAGACATAACCACAGCCACAGATACTCTGAGAGGTTCCTGCTCTGCTGTGGGTTTATTCCCAGCCACAGATGCCTGGGGATGTCCTGCTCCCCCCTGGAATCATCCACAGGTCACAGCTCCCTCAACTCAAGCTCACACTGGAATTCCAGCAGCACAGAAACAGCAGCGCTGCCCTGGCCACCTGCCAGCCCAGGTGTGTCACCAGGGCTGTCATCCAAGTGTCCCCAGCACAGGAAGAGGAGAAGCACTACAGACAGCAGCAAAATCAAAATGAAACCGCTAACGAGCTCCATGGCAAGCACAGGAGCCTGAAAACTCAACAGCACCAACAGCTATAAATCCAACCCAGCATATTCCAGCCAAAGCTGCTGTTAGCTCAAACCCTTCAAGCTCCATGTCAGGCACCAAAAAGGACTGTCATGGTTTAACCCCAGCTGGCAACTCAGCCCCACACAGCTGCTTGCTCACTCCCCCACAGTGGGATGGGGGAGGGAATCAGGAAAAGGATAAAACTCAGGGGTTGAGATAAACACACTTTATTAGGTAAAGGAAAAACTATGCAAGCAAACAAAGCAAAATAAGGAGTCTATGCCTCACCTGCCAACTGCAGGCAGATGTTCAGCCATCTCCAGGAAAGCAGGGCTCCACCACGTTAATGGTGACTTGGAATGACAAATACCATCACTCCTGACATCCCTCCCTTCTTCCTCCAGCTTTATATGCTGAGCATGATGCCATATGGCCTGGGATAGTCCTTGGGTCCCTTGGGGTAAGCAGTGTCCCCTCTCAACTTCTTGTGCTCACCCAGCCCAGTCCCTGGTGGGTGGGGTGAGATGCAGAAAAGGCCTTGATGCTGTGAAAACAATTCTCAGCAATAGTGAAAACATCCCTGTGTTTGCAACACTGTCTCACCTTAAATCCAAAGCCCATACCAGCTACTATGAAAAAAATAACCACCTCAGATGCACTAGCTCAGCTCAGTAGCTTCACAAAGTCTGGTTTCAGTATCAAAATAAAACCCAGTTGGTCATGTTCCTTGTTGTCAGGTGCTGAAAATGGCACTAATTTATAACAGTTTTCACTTTTGTTTTAGATCATTACAGTTATTTCAGACCAGCTTCTGCAGTCCAGTATTTCCACCATTCATTTCTTGACAAGCAACCAACAATCAAATCTCCTTTGCCGTTGTTCTCAATTGTAGGTTCTGATGGTCACAAGAAACTGCATCAGAAAACTTCTTTCCTAAACAGATGACAGAACTCTTTTTCTTCTCTCGTGAAGCACTGCAAACTGCTTCCAGATCAAGGGTAAGGCCACTTCCCAGCTTTGGGATTTCTCAGGAGTCTCAATACATGCATCTTTTCCTAAGCTCTAAGTTAATTAGGAAATGGGGAGATTCAGAGGGATATTCCAATTAAGAGTCTTCTAAAAAAATGGGGCAGTTCAGTGCCTCACTTCAGTTACTTTAAACATGGCATGCCTGCATGTTTCTTCTTTTTTATTTCCCCTGCATCCTGTGTTAGCCTTAAAATATTCCGGGCAGGAGCCGGTAGGGCACTGCAGCAGTGTAACGCTTCCAGTCCTTCCCATACTTGCTGCTACAACGGTGCTCATCCCTAATGCAGCGGTGGGTGAGCAGAATGGTCATGTAAATAATATAGAAATAAGGTAGAATGTGCTCAAAGCCACAAGCAAGGCAATAGGCCAGCGAGCCCATCAGGTCTCCTGTGTAGTTGAAATGACGTGCCCAGCCCCAAAATCCGGAGGTCATCAGCTTGCTGTAGTACTTGGTCCCATCCACGGACATGTAGGAGCACTCGATGTACTCAGGCTTCTTCCCCCAGATCCTGCAGTTGCCATTGGTGCGACGGAAGAGGTCCTTCTGGTGATTGGTCATTCTGAAGATATAATAACCCAGCAAGCCCAACATCAAGACCCCTACGGCGTGAGCTGTGCACAGCTGGACAGGATAGTAAACCAAATACAGACCCTGGGGAGTACAAAAACAATCAGCCATTTACTTCCAACAGAGGCTCAGCATACCTTGTCAATTGCCTAGTCCATTCCTTGACTACAGTGACCCACAACAGAACAGGAGTAGAAAAATAGTAAAGCTGCACAAAACTTTCAGAAAACTCTGCATGCTAGAGTTTCCTTCTCTCTTTCTCTCTCCAAAACTGCACTTTGTGAAACAATTAGAGAGAAGTTGCAAGGATGTAAACTGGACAGAAGGCAAAACCCAAGGAACAAAACCCAAATAGAACACCACTATCCAAAAGACCCTCAACAAGCAGGAGTAAAAAGAAACTGAAAGGATTTTAAAAAGTATGCAGACACAATTGACAGTGACAGAAAGAGGCACAAAAGAAGGGCAGGAGAAGAAAATTTGTCAAATCCATGCATTGACAGGAAGCATTCCTACAAGAGAATTGTTACAGAGAATGTTGCAATGATTTCTCAAAAGTCAAACTACAGAGAAATATTTAAAGTACAAATTAAACTGCCAGAAAGAATGTTTCTGGAAAGTTTCATTCCTGTTAGTCCAAATACACAAGTACACATTTTTACCTGCAAAGTATAGAGGAAAGGCAACCAAACACAGTCTCCCCAGCCCAAATACCATCCAAAATGATCATGACAGATATCAATGGTTTTCAAGTACCAGGCTTCATTCCAAAAGAAGTCCAGAACATAAATACCCTGCAACAGAATTAATTCACATTAATAACAGAGTCACCGGTTGCCCTGTTTAACAGCATCAGCTTAATGTCTGTGTTGCCTTGTGATGTGATCTCAAAATTCCTTGGTGTTTTCACGTTAGCACTTAAAAACCAGATGTTTCTGAAAACAGTTAAGAAGAACCATCACATAAATACAACCTACCTGGATACACAATATCCATCCCTCTAGACCGATAAAGCAATAGTAGGGTAAGTGTAATAAAGTAAGTGTACAACTCAAGGAAAAACGCTTGGGAAGTGAACTCACAACTCTCCTCCCTGATATCTTTTCAGCTTAGAGTTAAGGTTACAAAGAGAAGGGATAGAACTTCTATTGCGCAGGCTTCTATTTACATGGATCAGGAAATAAATCCAAGGAAGTCCCATCACTGAATGAGCTTGTTTCAGGCCAGGAAAAAATGCCTCCATTTCATTTCCATGGAAGGAGATTTTTTCATACTTTCATACTGGCTTATTTCCGAACTGGTTTCTTAATTTCCTCCTTGGAATTTACCTGGAGGACATTGACAAGGATCATGGAGTTTGTCACTTCACCGTACAGCTCCTGTTGTTTGGCAGCAAAGGAAAGGTTGATTAGAGTCCAGGCCACAATACCAGGGCGCCCATTGAAGAACAACTTGAAATCAAACCACTTCCCTATTCGAGGGTTAAATTCAATCCCCATCATGTAGTCATAAAAGAAGTTTCCAGTGAATTTGCTGTAAAACATAAGAAAAATTAGAAATGTACAGTTATGTACAAATACAGGTAATTGCTACTCTGACTATACAATTCAGATTAATTTAATATAGAGATAATAAAAATCATAAAACAATGTAACGTTGTGCAAGGTAACACAAACTGACCTGCCAAAAGTATTACATTAATAGACATAAATTGTAGAATTTCAGGGGTGCCTGAGTTTACCCTTGGTAACACTTCTGAACAGTCTACGTATAACTATTTTTAGGATGGATGTATCTGTGACACTGAGGCTGCCAGTCCCATGGTGTACAGCATGAAACACACGGGAGGGTGCTCAGGAAGCAAAGAACCACTGCCATACACTGGCCTAGATCCATGTGTCAGTGAAATATACTCTGTCATTCAATTCATATACTCAAATTTTATTTAACAATTTTAATCTCTGATACCTAGTATTATCTCTTTACTAAAATCCACATACCAGTCTTTGGCATTGGTAGGGAAAAAGTAGCCTTTAATCATTGCAAATGTGGACACTGTATATCCCAAGATATTGGCACACCACAGGAGAGGAATCCAGTTGTCAAAAATGATGGTAGGTGAGAAGAAATGGAAGCAAGAAGCATTTGCAAACCAAAGTACATGGGTAATGATCCAGGCCTGAAGTCCATTGATTTCATATTTATTCACGACACCTAAAATATGAAGAAAAGATGAAGCGTTAGTGACCCTGAATTAATACAGCTTTTAATTAATATGGGTATGCACAGAATACACAGAAACTCCATCAAGTGCTCATGAAATGACTTCTCTCTCCTCACCCTCCCAATTAAATACCCTGAGACACTCTTCTGAATGTTCCATCAGACCCCACTGTTCCCATCAGGCTTTGTTAGGCTGAGTTTTTCTCCTCACAAAACTGAATTTAGACTCTCTCCCAAAGCCCAGTAACTATAGTAACAAGTTAATAACAACCACAATATTCTTTCTAATAGTTCACATCACATATTTTGTTCGAGTCCCTTGGGTTAAAGGAGCTTGAGCAGGTAAAACTATCTTGTCAAATACCAGCAATAGTCCACTGACAATTTTAAGTGCTAAAATTATCAACCAGTACTTTTCTATTGATGGTGTGGTGCCTACAAGATCAACAGTTTTACTAATTATAAGAGATAGAAATGCTGTAACTTATTCTACAAGATGACTTAGATTGCTTTCTAGTTTTGTTTGAACTGAACATGTGAGGAAGGTGCAAGCATTTATGTCCACATTTCTTCTGGTTAAGCAATGGTTACTAAAGACTCTAAGAACAGAAATACTATAATTTCAGAAGATTGCATGGTGTTCATGTATTCCAAGGAAGACTTTACCTGCAGGGGTGACAGCACCTTCTTGTACACCTCCCACATAGCCAGGGAGAAATTTATGGCAGAAATCAGGAATGGACACATACAAAACCACCTAGAAGAGAGAGAATGTATTCCCAGTAAATACATGCAAGACAAAACTCTTCAAAATACTATCCCTTACATACATATACCAAGTATCACATTTCTATTAAGTTTCTATTAAATACTGGGTAAGCCAAAATGGCAAAATTTAGCTTTTGTGATTTTAGACTAGTAATACATCTAACTTATTATACACCTCTAAAGATGTATTTCATGTAAGGCTGTCATCCTTTTTTAGTGGGGAGGCAGGAAAGTTGGTAACTACATCCAGTCCTCATCTTTTATTTTGATCTATTTCTTGTGTATTAATTTAAAACAAACGCCTATTGTTGTTATATAGTTGCTTTTTCTTAAAAACCTCGTTAAGGAATATGTCACACAAAGAATATTTGTGTATATTCCCTACATACTGATTCTCCAAGTACATAAGCTTCATTTGGATTCCAAAACAGCTTGGAAATTGTGAAACACCAAAGCGTAAATGCCACTGCAACATTCCACCATCCTTTGTGCAAAAGGAATCATCCAATATCTGTGAAAAAACAGACACTGCATCCAGATCATAACTCAGTAATGTACCTGGAAAGCAACCCAAAGGGAATAAATGCCAGCAGCCCTATAGGTCAGCCTGGGAGTCCTGTTCCAGATGTCAGACAGATGCTTATCCCCCTTCAGCAAATCCAGGAGTGGATCAGTCAGAGAGCACTGGTACTGGGCACAGGACATGATGAAGTAATACACTATCAGTGGTGCAAACATGAGCAGGAAAAGGATGCTTGCCAAGGAAAACCAGTCCACCTCCCTGTAATCCAAAACAGAGCATTTTGTTTCTCTGGGTTTCAGATAGATGAGTTACATTAGACAATTTTTTCAGTGGACCTTCTAGACTTAACTGGATGAAAATGAAAATGTTTTCAGGGCACAAACATGTCTGGGGGTCAAACAGCCATAAAAAGCTCAGCACAGAACATACTTTGACACAAACTGCTTTAAAACAATGCTGTCTAAACGACAAGTGATCAGAGCAAGAGATTAGATAAAATCTCCCCCCAAAAAGCTGATTATTATTACAAACTTCACATTTTTTGACAGCAATCATGGCTCTAACTGGTGGAGTATTCTGTTGGAAGTGATAATGGAATCCCAAGAACATTATGCAAAGCTTGGAAACTTGGAAAAGACAGACCTTGGACAGCCACACATTGAACTTGCTGTGCCACTGTCGCTTGTTCCCAGCTGCAGTACAATGCCCTACTAATACTTGCCCAATTCTTTGAGAACTGGGACATGAGTCATAAATCTTGCTACAGCAGGACTTGTCACCTGGGAATGCCACAGATGCCAGGATGCTTGTTTTCCAAATCTTGGGAAATATTTCTTTCCTTTAAGGAACCAGAAATTTTACCAGTTTTTTATGATTTGCTTTTCCTTTTCGGAAGGAGTGTGTTTTAACCTAAACCATCTGGCAAACTCTGTGCCTTGAAAAACATGAACTCTTCTTCAGCACCTGTTGCTACAGCAAATTACCTATGAGCTTTTCAGTGCAGGGCAACACAAAAATGTTATTAACAGAGGGAAGTTTAAAAGGAATACAGCATATCTAAGAATGAAGCAATTGGAAATACAAGGACTACTTAGGGTCATTGGCTTCTCTCACCATGCTCTGCCCCACTGGCCTTGAGATGTTTTAGTATCATTTTGCATGCTTTGGTGTTTTATTTCTTCAGCAAGTTTTTTCTCCTGATGGGCTGCCATGATGTCCTGTAGGAAAGAAAATATGAATCCTATTACTCCACCTGCTTCTCAATGAGTCTTATACCTCTACAAGAGAATCACAAATAAAAGTTAATAAAATCTATCATGTATACTTCAGGCCATGTGAAATTTGAGGGTGGAGGAAAGGAAGCAAAAAATTTTCACCAAGTAATTCTCTACGAAGTCACATTCAGCAAAACATAATCAAAACACTGATATTAAAGTAATCCATTAAACTTCTTGCTAACTGGAAATTTCTTTTAAGATGCATAGATAATATGTAGCTTATTACTTACATGTAGATGTAAAAGGAAAAACAAAAGTTTCACCATATTCTCATAAACCTCTGCAACTAAACCGTTTTTTTTTAATTTGAGAAAGTTCTACTGCTGTAACATCATTGGCACCGGACCTTGTCAATCGGATACTTTTGCTCAGAGCCCTTGCTCCATATATGTCATTTACACCACAGAAAACAAGATATAGTCCTACCTAAATCAAAAATCAGTGGGAATGGAGAATGATTTACGCAGCAACACCTAATTCTCTCAGTGGCACATGCTCTGTAGTTTTCATTCGGTCTGATCAAACACTTCTTACGGTAAAAACCATCATCCTATAATCTGAACGATGGACCGACTTCCCAGCTCGACATGCCTCATCAGCGCGAACTTGATCCATTACCTGGACATTGACTGAGCCTGGCCGTACCCTCTGCATCCACCACGTCCCTGGGCAACCTGTTCTAACGCCTGACCACCGCAACAGTGAAAAAAAAAAAAATTCTCGCATCTAATCCGGATCTCCACTACCTCGCCTTAAGGCCATTTCCTTTAGTCCTCACCCGTAGGCTTCTTTTCAGAAGCGATCTGAGGGGAAGGCGGCTCGTCGCTCCCCTCTGCCTACACGGTTGGGTCCCTTCCAGGCCCGATCCCAGACTCGATAAGGTAGGAACGCACCCAACTACGGGGTCGGGTCCACTCCCTCGCTGGGGTTCACTGACAGAGGATCACTCCCTCACCGGAGCCCGCTCCCCGCGGCCGCCCCGGCCGCCGCCGCTCCGACTCTGCCGCACCGACGGCCCCACGGCCGCCACCGGCGCCCCAGGCCCCGCCCCCGCCCCACGGCCCCAGCCAATCCCCGCTGCGCCCCGCCCGTTCCGCCGCTCCCCATTGGCGGAGCGCGCTCATCCCATGGGCCGAGGAGCGCGAGGGGCGCCGCCAGGAGCGCGGGGGCAGGACACGCTTCGGCCGCTGGCAGGAGGGGTCGCAAAATAACCCTGGACGTTCTGGAGGAGTAGGAGCTGCTCTCCAAGGAAATAGTTTACACCTGCACTTGGGTCGCAACATCCGTCCCGGGGCCATAGAGCGCCTAAACCAGATTGGGCCGCTTTGAGTCGTAATTAATCTCTCCACGTTCCACTGACCTTTCTGTGCAATTTCCAATGGCCCCTCAGAAAAAGACCTCGGGGTGCTGACCAAGAGCTGCCGAACACGAGCCAAGGTGTGCCCAGGTGGCCAGGAAGGACAATGGCATCCTGGCCTGTGTTACCAATAGTGCGGCCAGCACGACCAGGGCAGTGACCCTGTTGTGAGCACCGCTGAAGCCCCACCTCAAAGCATGGGGTCCGTTTTGGGCACCTTAATCCAAGTCATTGAGTTGCTGGAGTGTGTCCAGAGAAGGGAATGGATCTGGGGCAGCATCTGAGGGGACGGGGGGGAGGTATCAACCTGGAGAAAAGGAGGCTGAAGAAGGGCATCTTCTTACACTCTACAACTACTTGAAGGGAGGCTGTAGCCTGTCGGCTCTTTTTCCAGGTGACAAGCAACAGGAGAAGAGGAAATGGCCTCAAGTTGCGCCAAGGCTTGTTTATATCAGATATTAAAAAGTTTCTTCATGGAAAGCGTTGGCAGGCATTGGGACAGACCGCCCAGGGCGGTGGTGGAATCACCATTGCTGGAGGTAAAAGCCGTGTTGTATGTGGCCCTTGGGGACATGCTTTAGTGGTGGGCTTGGCAGTGCTGGGTTAGTGGTTGGGCTCAGTGGTCTTACAGGTCTTTTCCAACTTAATGATTCTGATTCTAGTACAGAAAGGAGTTAGACTCGTGTGTGTAAGGCAGCTCACGGCAGCCAAATATGTGATGAGGGACATAAGAGAGGATATTGGACTTTGAAGAAGTCACCCTCTCTGGGGTCAGCACGCTGAGAGCTGCCAGAACGATGCTGAAATGAGAACAACACACAGAACGTTGCACCCTGTTCCAGTTACCTTCAGTACTCACACTCTGAAGTCGGTTTGAGGGACGGACACTTCTTAACTTTCTTAGCTGCAGGGCTAAGAAATGAGCTAAGGCTATGTTCTCGTCATTCAGGGCTCTGGGGACAAAAAACTGCGGAAAACGCGTACGGGTGTGCAGCAGCACCCGGCGCCGGAGGAGCCGCAGCGCGATTGGACACCAGGTCTGCATGGAGCCGGTGCTTGAAGTGCTGACGGCACCGAGCTGCTGCCAGGGCCGGGAGGAGGGACCGGCAGATGGGGCCGGGAGGAGGGGCCGGGAGGAGCGGCAGGAGGAGGGACCGGAGGAGGGGCCGGGAGGAGGGGCCGGGAGGAGGGGCCGGCAGCCCCCCGCCCAGCAGCCCCGGCCCGGTGCCGTCCCGGAAGCAGTGGGGAAGGCGGCACGGTCGCCATGGGCCGGGCAGTGACCGTGGCCACCTGCGCCCTCAACCAGTGGGCTCTGGACTTCGAGGGCAACCTGGAAAGGATATTCAGAAGTGAGTGCCGAGATGGCTGGCTGCCCCCGGCCATCAGGAACCCTCTGCCGCTCCCTCCTTCCCTCCTCCCGCGGGCGGGGCAGCGCAGCCCGCGCCTGTTTCACGCACTGCGCTCCCAACACTCTTCCAGGTATCGACATCGCCAAGAGCAAAGGAGCCCGGTACCGGCTTGGGCCAGAGCTCGAAATCTGGTAAGGGCTCTTTGCTGGAGCTGGGTTTGGTGCGATTCCAGTTAACTGTGGAAGAACAGTCCGGAAGAGCATCAGCTCCGTGGTGCTGCAGTGCCCAAAGCCGTACTTAAGCATGCGGCTGTTGGTGCAAAGAAAAGCACTGTAGTTGTGGGCACAGGATTGAGTCTCTTGTCTTGGAAACCTAACTGGTAGCGAAAATTTTTGACCTATTTCAGTGAGTTTTCCTTCAGGGGAAATGTAGTGCATTGATTTCTGCCTGGGCCCAGGCTGCTGTCCTTGGAAGGAATATCATGGGGTGATACAAAACACCACAGAGTTTTAAATTCTGTAAGTAGGGATGGTGTTGACAGCACTGCTTCTTCATTTCCTGTATAAATTTTCTATGTGAGTGAAATGTTCCCTGTCTGAAGTAGTCATGATTATTTGGCTCTGGTGCTGATCTGTCTGAATTTTTGATTTCTCCTTGTTTATATACACAGTGGTTATGGCTGCTCAGATCATTATTATGAGTCAGACACACTCTTGCATTCGTTTCAAGTTCTTGAAAAGCTCTTGGAGTCTCCAGCAACTCAAGATATTATCTGTGATGTGGGAATGTAAGTTTTTTTTTTGTTGTACCTGTAATAAATGGATAAGTCCTAAGGGAATGTGCCATGCTGTGGATAGTGAGGGCTCTGCACCAAACTTTCAAACATATCTTAGGAACTGCACTACTTTTACCCTTTTGATTACCATGACCAGGTCTGCAACTTGCAGAACACTTTCTGGAAGATAATCCTTCCAGAGATTGTTGGTGGCTGAGCCCTTCAAGAGAGAAATAGGATAATTACAGTTATATATTGGAAACCTTAATGTCTGGTCCTTAGTGCCACGGGTCAGACTTTCTGTGAGGTGTAACTCAAAGGGGTTTATAAATTGACTGTCTTGTAGGAATGTGGGGGCTGCTTTCACTGACAGACATCTTAAAGCAATGTAAATCTATGTGAAAATCGCTGAAGCCATTCTAAGCCTTGTGCTGACATGGAAGAGTGATAAATTATATCTGTAAAATTTGCATGTTAGTATTGTGTGGGGTGCCCCCCCCCCCACCCAGAGAAGCAAAGATTTAGTTTTACATAAGCATTGTTAAAGTGAGAGGCGTGGCTCTAAAGCCTGGGAAAAATAAATTCCACCCTCTGCCTCGGGGGATGTGCCCTGTGAGCCCAGGAAGAGTTCCCCACCCCGGACCCCTCGTGTGGTGGCAGCCCAGGGTGTTGTGATTGGTTCTGTGCCCCTGGGGTTTCTGCCTTGCTCTGTTCCTATTAGACCCCAGCCTTAAACAGGGATTTAACACCCTGGCTCTGTCCCACAAAACCCATCACACCCTGCCTCTGTTCTGGGCTCTGTCTCTGGATTTAAACTGAGTTTGTTCCTGTGTTGAATAAATGGTTTCCTGAGCTTAACCAGAGACCCGTCTAGTTGAGTCTCATGTCAGTCACTGGTGGCTGTAACATCCCTGGACAAGACCCTGCTGTTGCAGCTGTGGAATGCAGGAGTATTGATATAAATGTGTAAAGCTGGTTTGATTTTGAACTGGATTGGCAGTATCACAGGAGGTCACATTTGATTAAATAACCATACCCAGCCATGGGGAATCTTCTGGTCTGCGCATGTTCCTAAGGCTCAGGTAGCAGCTGATATATCTGAGATTGACAGCACAGTCAGTAACTCTGATTTTTTCAAACAACTACTTTAACTAAAAAAATTAGAAGCTAAAACTTGATATATTGTTTTGTTTGATTCTCTCTAGTGAGGTCTTATGAATAGTTTTTATGCAGTAAAGAATTTCTGTAGCTTTTTATTATTGCATTTAGTGAGTGCAGTCACTGCTAATTTTGCTTCTTATTTTCACAGGCCTGTTCTGCACAGAAATGTTCGCTACAATTGTCGAGTGATCTTTTTAAATAAGTAAGTAGTTCTTGATGTGTTTTGTGAGGTAACACATCTTTTCAGACACCAGTTTGGCCTTCAAGCAAGATTCTTCGGTGCTATGTAGAGTGAGGGATTTATCTTCTTATTTGCTAAATTTAGAGAGAGACAACTAAGGTTTTTCATTATCTATTTTTTCTTTTTCTGATTTATGGAAACTAAATTCCCACTGCTTTCTGAAAGAGCTCAGTAAAACCCCTTGAGTCTGCAAACAGAAACTTTAAAAATGTTACATTATAAAAGAAGAAAAGGAATTGATCTTAATCAGTGTTCATGTATAGTGATCTTAATCAGTGTTCATATATAGCCTTGTTTGGCTGTACATCGTATGTTAACTCAGCTTTTCTGTTTTGTTTTATGATTTAAGGAGGATTCTTCTGATCAGACCAAAAATGTCACTGGCAAATACAGGAAACTACAGGGAACTTAGATGGTTCACCCCATGGAGCAAAGCAAGGTATGCTGGCAGCTGTTAGAATTGTGTTAAAAAACACAGCTTGCTGTTTGCAGCCACAGCAACAGGGTTGAAATATCTACAGCAGGTCATCACTAGCTGCTACAGGGAGAACAGCAACACAGAGTCAGCCAAGCTATGTGGTTGCAGCTTGGTTAGGAAGCTTATTGGGTAGTCAAACTCTGAGTTGCTGAACTGGAAGAAAATGTGGGGCTGCTTGATCCTACAGCCAGTGTAAAGTGTAATTTTCCTGGTATGTGCTTTCTAAGAACACCCAGCTCAGGACTGGAAGAGGCTGTGTATCTCCTGAATTGCTGCATCCCACTACTGAACTGGCAAATGTTGAAATGGATGAGCTCTGTCAGAACTTCAACTGTAGGGAATAAAAGCTGCCTACCTTATGATGCTGCAGAACATGCCTGGCACACATCTCTGATGCTGTGCACTGATCTTGTAGTCAGGGAATATTTCTAACTTGACCGTCCCAGCAAAGTACTTCTCGTCCCTCTTCTGAGCCCCAGCTGGTTCTGCCTTGCTCGTGTAGTAACCCTGCAAAAAGAGAAACTTCCATCTGGCATTTGACTTGCATGGTGTGTTCTTTGTTAGGTCTGTTTTCTAGCTAGGATGGGGTTACCATGCCTTTCTGAAGCACAGATGATGCTATGTTAAAATGTTAGCATTTATGATTAATTCCACTGAGAATATGAAGGTATTTTTTCATCTTTTTAAACACACACAGCTCTGTACAACTTCAATATGGTTTCTTTAACCAATGTTAGAAGGTGAGATGAGAACCAGTTCTTATGCTGTGATTTATGTAATGATGTATTTACAATATACTTGATTTAGGCATGTAGAGGAATATTTTCTACCCAGGATAATTCAGGAAGTGACTGGACAGGTAAGTTGGGCTTTTTTTTTTTTTTTTTAATTTAGCATGTTCCAGATTCAGCAATTAAAAACTGTAGCCCCCAGAATTTTTCTGCCAGTCATATTGTAGATTCATATGTTTCAGTGGTGGTTCTAAGTTACATTAAATGAAAGCATAATTTAACCTTATTTATGTTAGTACGCAGCAGCAAAGCAAGTAAATTTTAAATCTGCCTCAGTTATTTGTATATACAGAACGTTGCCATATTTTGCATAATTTTGGTACTGAGTTTATCTGTGCTTCGAATTGAATATGTGTTTTTAGGTTAAAAAAATTAAATTAAAAAATCATTTAAACCTTGTTAATTCAGAAGGATCTAAAATTTATGTTATTTCCCACAAAGCAGGAGTGTGCTTTCTAGCAACAGACAGATTCTGTTTTGTAGATTGTTTAATTCCTGTCCTTAAGCAAAGCACTGGATCTGAATATTACTGAAATTAAAACACAAAATTTCAATCAGTCCAGAAATTTGCATTACAGAATTTTTAATTATTTTTTTAATCAGACTTGGTATAAAATGAAAGAAAGTATAATGTGATTTATATTATGTCACTAATTTCACATAAGTGATCCTTCAATTTTTATATTTTCTTAAGATCAGTTAAGTTTTTGAATTGAATAGCTTGTTCTACTTCATATGTGTAAGAATGTTCTTGTTTTTTCTCAGGAAACTGTTCCTTTTGGGGATGCAGTGCTAGCAACCAAAGATACCTGCCTAGGAGCAGAAATATGTGAAGAACTCTGGGCACCAAACAGGTAAAGGAGAAGAGGAAATAAAAAGTAAACTACCCTGGAGCTGCCTGAAATAAATGTTAGAAAAGATCTGCTTGTTATCTTTCAGAAAGTGCCAGTAAGATAAAATATAATTAGGAGCAATAAATACATCATGGGAAAGACCTCACTAGGCTAGGTGCAGGATGGCAAAGAAATGTGGTTAAGCTAAATCAATTCAAAATGGAAGGTAGGGAATGGTAGGTAGTACGTAGAATGACAGGCAACTCTAATGGTCACATTCCTCATATTTTTCTAAATCTCCCAGTTATATTAATTTCCTTGTAACTGCAGAAGGTGTGGTGTATCAAAGATGTGATTTTTTTTTCAGTATTTCTTTCTTATGACATTGAAAAAAGAAAAAAAAAATAGTAAAAATCTTCTCCTTGTGCCGCGGTGGCGGAGAGCCCGGAGCACCGCGACTTCTCCAGAAGCAGCCTTGAGAAAGGCTGGCCCGAAGCGCATGTGAGCAGCTTCGAGCAGTCGAGTGATTCCAGCTCAGCTCAGTAATAGTATAGTAGTGATTTCAGCTCAGCTCAGCTCGGTGGCGGCGGTCAGGCGACACAGGAAGCAGGGACGAGAAAGCTGGTCCAGCGTTCCACCGAAGCACAACCTTTATTTAGGCAGAGCTCCAGTGAAGGGTGCCGGTAACAGCGAATCTGCCGAACAGGGGAAAACCCGGGATATTTATGGAGAAGGAGAGGGGCAGGGGGAAGCCTGAGATACCTGTATCGGGGTGGGACAGCAGGGGAGAACACCAATGAAACACAACAGTTTAACATATCTAACTCAAAGACCCCTGGGAGCGACACATTGTGTCTCTCTCACAGAGAAGTATCTCCCCTCCAGGGGAGAGCCAGTATCTCGGGCTCGGGGGGCGCCTCCGTACGCACATCCTTGTGGTTCTGTTTTTTGATTTACAAAGAGACAAGAAAAATGGGACAACTGACTTCGCAGTGTATATCCATGCTGCCCTTTCAGACCAAGATTACGTTATTCTCTCTTTCTTTGAGGCTTGGCCTTCTATAGAGTAGAAGGCATTTCATTTAGTACAGAATGAGCAAAAGCCCTCCTGACCTCTGCAACCACTCTTGACAGAAGAGTTGGGCAATGCAAGAAAACGGGTGTTTTTGGAAGCCCTATTCTTGTTTGAGCTAAGGCATGCATAAAACTGACAGTGACATAGATGTTTCTGTTTATCAGTGATTTTTAATGATATTTTCAGTTTTCACAGCACAATAGGGATTTATTCTTGTGCCTTTTGCTTTGACAGCCCTCACATTGAGATGGGACTTGATGGCGTGGAAATTTTCACCAACTCTTCCGGGAGTCACCATGTGCTGCGGAAGGCTCGTGCTCGGGTGGATCTGGTGAATTCTGCCACAGCAAAGGTGTGCACTTTTCTACCTGGAAAGTTCTGTTTGTTTTAAAAATGAGAAGATGTTAAGTATTTGGTCTGTAGTCCTGTCTAACAATGATGGGGACAAAAATGAAGCAATAAGTGTACATTACACTGTGAAAAAGCTGCTTTGTCATTGTAATTTAACATGCTTTGATTATATTTATCAAAATCTACTCTCTGCTCTGCTATCCAAACACAGCTTCTGTCATCATCTTCCTGCTTTTCCCAACCTCAATTTGAACTCAGAATTTCAATTTAGAAGTGCAGCTCTCTCTGTTTGCATTGAGGGAATAACTCTTGCTACTGATAGAGACTCCTGTCAAGAGAGAATCCCAGCCATAAATCATTCACAATATAAAGGGAGAGGAAGTTTGCAAGAAGGGCAGGAACAGAGAAATAACATTTTGATTTTTAACATCCTGTCAGGTGCTATATTCTGAACAGCTTTTGTTTTTTTTCTTCCCTGCATGTTTGTTTCCCTGGCAGAATGGTGGAATATATATTTTAGCAAACCAGAGAGGCTGTGATGGTGATCGTCTGTATTATGATGGCTGTGCCATGATTTCTATGAATGGAGAAACAGTTGCACAAGGATCCCAGTTTTCACTCGATGATGTGGTAATGTTTTCACCCCATAGCTGCTAGCTCATCTATGCTCAACATTTCCCAGACATTCCAGACTCTAGGTCCACGTCTCTAGACTAAAAAGGGTGTATTTTAATTATGCTACTCAACTAGATCCAAGTGTTTTCCTAGTCAGATTACCTACAGTAGCTCTTCTGTTTTTGTGAGGAAGAGCTGTCACGTGGAATAACTTAATGAAAACATTTTTGTATGCAATCACCATAAGGAGGGGAGACTGTTGATTGAGATTCCCTTATCTAGAGGAAGAAAGGGCAAAGACTGCAATGTTCTGATTATGACCCAGTTTTGTAGGTTTCATAAGGTTTCACTTTGATTTCAGAAAAAAGTAGATTTGTCATCTAGGTTTCCTCACATTATGTGCCAGATCCACCTCTTTCCCCAGTAACATTTCTTACCTTTTCCTTTGCCACAGCTGATGCTGAATCTTTTGCAAAGCATTTTTTGTCTGTGTAGAGTGATCTAATGTTGAAAGTTTTTCCATAGGAGGTGCTGGTTGCTACTCTGGACCTGGAGGATGTTCGAAGTTATAGAGCAGAGATTTCATCTCGTAACTTGGCGGTTAGGAGCTCTTTGTGTTTGTAAACTGTGACAAGTTTGAATAGTTAATAAATGTAAAAAGTATTTGCATGTCTTGATTTTCACAGTATCTTACAGAACTAACGTTTTATAGGGATATGCTATGTTAAAATTGCTTTCTTCTGAATTCTTCTGTACTGTTGCTTAGGCAAGTAAAGTGAATCCTTATCCCAGGGTAAAAGTGAACTTTGCTCTGTCATGTCCTGATGATATAGCTGTTCCTACTTGTATGCCAATCCAGTGGAGACACCACAGTCCTGAGGAGGAGATCAGGTAATCAATCACTTAATCTGTTAAAATTATTTTGATTAAAGAAAAACCTAACCAAAACTCAAAGAAAGAGATAAACATAAGATGTTGTTTAGATTTAAGTAAAGGAAGGGTCTCATTGGAATACCACAGTAAATATGTTGACTTGTTTAGGTATTATTCCCTAACCTTCTTAGAACTATGATGTTCTGTAATTTCAGCCTTGGACCTGCATGTTGGCTCTGGGATTATTTAAGGCGCAGCAAACAGGTAAGAACAACTTGGTTTGTTTTTCCCTTGGCACATCCAAATTGTTATCCTGTGTGCTGTCATCCCAAACTGATGTTAGTCCAAGGTACAAAGTCTGAGTGAGGTAGCTCATTCAGACTTAAAAATCGTGTTCCATGTGTGACTTCAGTATGCTCTGTGCACTTTTCCCTTAGGAACTGTACTTTCTTGAGTGCAGCAGAATGACATGAAGTAGTCATTCAGTGTAATAGTAAAGGATATATGAAAAATGTAATCTTTTTTACTAGTATTCCTGTCTTACTAGAGGGTGAAGACAACTGGAATTTTTTCTAGCCAAAGGGTTTTACACTGACTACTTGTTTGATTATCCAGTTAATGAGTTTCAGAGGACATGCTTTGGATGGTTTGTTCTGTTTTTCCCCAGTAGAATATAAACAGCCTTGAACAATGCACCTGTCATTCTTCTACAGGAATGTGTTTCTGAGTGATACAATATGTATTTTTTTCGAATTTTGCTGTGTGGAACCTCTTCCTTGCTCTGTTTTCAAGGCAGGATTTCTCCTACCTCTGAGTGGTGGAGTTGACAGCTCTGCTACAGCTTGCATAGTGTATTCCATGTGTCACCAGGTTTGCCTGGCAGTCAAGAATGGCAGTAAGTAGATCTGTATGTCTGGCCAGCTGTGTTTACTAATGATTATGGACAAGTTAATATTAGCTGGGTGCAGTAGCTGAAAGAGCTTATTAATGGCAGACCCTTTTCCTGTTGTTCTAATGGAGTCCTTTGTATCTCTTAAAAAATTCCAGCAAAAATGTGTGTCCACATTCAGATTCTCTGAATTGGCATAACAGTTTTCATTCTGGGTTTAAGAATTGGATGTGGAACTCAAACTAGTTTCTGTCTAGACTATTCTGTCTCAAATGTTGGTTAATGTAGTCTTCAGTTTATTCTGAGAATTTTCCCCTTCTGTTAAAACCAGCACTACAAAGCATGGCTAGGAATGGTTTAAGTTCTTAAACTGGCATTAAGCAGACTTCATGCTTTTAGCTAAGTCTTTGTACATACTGGATCATGTTTTCTATGAAAATTCTTTAGTAGATCAAAAGGATTTAATATTTCTGTACTCAAAATCAGGAGCAAGATCAGTAGTTCTTTTATTTGATAGATGAAAATTTTTGGGGGGCAGTTAGATGTAGTCATCTTATTTGTTGTTTTCCAGGATTAGAAGACAGGTGTCTGCTAGAGAGGGCAGGAGCCTCCCTTGGAATGGAAAAATGTAGACCCCCCTCCTTCCGAATTATTATAATTCTGAAATCAAGGAGCTCTCAGGCAAAGATCTAGGGATAGGAATGACAGTTCTTTACTAGTATGTATAACAAGGCAAACAAACAACAATAACTACAGCGTTAACAACAAAATAGAACCAGGGTACCCGTGACAGCCTTCTCGGCCGAGACGGGAAGGGATGGAGGAGAGGCTTTGCTTCACAAACCCCCTGGGGCAGTCCCGGTGCTCCTGCAGGGCTCTGAGGAACACTCAGCTGGAACAGCAGGGATGAGCAGAGATCCTGGGCCAGTGGCTGAGGTGTATCAGCAGCTCCGTGGCGGTGCCTGGCACTGCCACATCCTGGGAGGACAGGGGGTGCGAGGCCACCAATGAAGAAGGAAGAAACAGCAGCTCCATCTGGGCAATGGAGAATTTTGGAGAATTCCCTTCTCCAAACTGCGACAACTCCCTGTGACTGTTCTGCTCTCCAGCCCAAGAAACCAGCCAGCCCCCAGCTGTCCTTGCCACCCCCCTCCACTTCCTCCCTGGGCCCAGCCAAACTCACTGTGTTTCACAAGCACCCAACAAGTACTAGCAATCAGGTTTCCCCACAACTAAGGGGCAAAAAATTCCATAGGTGAGAAGGAACAAAAGGATGGAGATCCAACCTCCAACAGTCATGTAAAGCTTAATTGGAATACGAGGGATGTACCAGATATTTGCATATCCTCTGCAAATGGAGGAGCACAATAATTTCTACTTTTGTTTTGTTTCTTTTGCTCTGTCCTCAGATGCAGATGTGCTGGCTGATGCACGCAGGATTGTGAATGATGAGACCTACATTCCTGAGGATCCTCCGGAATTCTGCAACCGTGTCTTCACCACGTGCTACATGGCTAGTGAGAACTCCTCTCAGGATACCCGCAACAGGGCTAAACTGCTGGCTGAGCAAATAGGCAGGTACAAGCCCACAAGTGCTGGGAAAAAGCATCATGGGCTGGCAAAGGCTTAGATCTAAAACACTCAAGCTTGAGAATGGGAAAAAATAAGAGAGGAATGGGAGGTAGGTTAAGTAGGAATGCTACATATATTATTACTTAAGCGTTAAGATGAGGCAAATTTAGAAGCATTTGGCAAAGGACATGGAATTTCGGAAACAGACTCTGAAAAGTGTTATTCTTTCCTAAGTTTCTTCATACCAGATCTGATATTTTAGCAGCTTTGAAACTGCATTTGATGGGTGGATGCTGGTTTGTTTTTTCTATTTTATATTGTCTGATTGTGCTGGTTGAGTCACTTGTGCTTGAATTCTTCTCAGCTACCACATCAACCTGAACATTGATGCGGCTGTGAAAGCTGTTGTGGGGATCTTCAGTGTGGTGACAGGTCGAATTCCCCAGTTTTCTGTCCATGGAGGGAGCAGCAGAGAGAGCCTGGCACTCCAGAATGTGCAGGTGTGTGTCCTGTAGGCTGAATCAGATCACACCTTTTTGAGTCTGTGGGTTTTAGTTTGATTTTTTTTTTTTTTTTCATTTTCCAACCTAACCACCAACTATGCTTTAGTTCTGAGTGTTGGATATCCTGTTTGATAGTTTTTGTTAATTTGAGGACTTGATCTTTCTCCCTCTGTTACTGGAGAAATCCAACTGTTTGTTCTGGAAGAAAACATTGAATTCTTTATCAGCTTTTTGGCAACAGGAGAGGCTTAAGGCACAGAGGAGTGTGGGTATTTGCTTAACATCACCCACAATTGCGGCTGGAGCTGGAGGCTGGATCCCAGGTTGGTTTGGCATTACTGCCATCCTTAGAAAAAGCTGAATTTCAGAACGGGGACAAAAGCGAAGTGTACTTTTTATAAATGTTTTCTATTAGACTAGAGGGATTTATTTACTCTATAATAAGGGTGTGGTTTATCCGCATACTTCATTGATCATGGATCCTTGTTAGTGTTGTTAGAGATAGCAAATGGCAACCACTCCCCAGTTGGCCAGGAGAAACTTCATCAGTCTTTGGCAGCAGCAGATACTGAACCTGGATTTCCTGAACACGTGCAGCCATTTCTCTACAAGATCATCCTTCTTGCAGTCGCACTTACCCTGCCTGCATTTTGTTCTTCATGAGTTTGTTTAGACAATTGATTGATAAAAGTGACTGGGGAGAAATCACTATGCTATGTAAATTTTGCTTTCCTTTTCATTTTGCTTTGCAGGCTAGAATAAGAATGGTCCTTGCCTATCTGTTTGCTCAGCTGACACTGTGGGCTCGTGGGATGCCAGGGGGACTGCTGGTGCTGGGATCAGCCAATGTGGATGAAAGGTTGGTGAAAATTAGAAATCCAAACCCAGGTGGAACAGGTCACTGTCATTTTCTTGCAACTCTACCAAATCCCTCTGTAGATTATTACTCAGTAGGGCTAACAACCTAAGAATACCCAGATAACAATGAAATTAATGAAAATAGTTAAATTGGCCTGAATGGGAAATTATGTATTTTTCAGAGGTTTAGCCAAAGTATTGCTATAGCTTTCCCATAAAATGCTGTTTTCAGCAGACCTTACCTGTACATTCACTAGTCTAATTTCCCAGTTTGTTGAATTTTCAGTTACTGTGTTAGGAATTAAGGTGTGAACTTTGATCTGAAAAAACAGACTTTAAAATCTGGAGTACTGTTATTAGAGCTGCATATTCAAAGATTAAAGCAATGCCTGTAAGACTGTGGGAGTGGTAACCTCTAAAATGTGAGAATACCGTGTGGTGGTTGTGTGGGTGTTTTGAGATTTACTGTTTTAATTAGTTAGCACAGTATTTTAATTGTTTTGCACATATTGACTCAGCATAGACAGTTTTGCAGTGCTTTATGATTGTTTGAAGTATCATCTTCTGGAAATTTCAGGGCTTTAGGATAGCCCTGTTGCAGTTAAACATGTTTGCTTTTAGGTATGAATATGTTACTAATCTGTAGTCTGTTTCTCCCTTTCTTCATGCTGCATATAAATTCTCTGTAGGGTCGAGGATTATATATATTATGCTGCAGTTACATTATTATTAACTGTTGCCATATAAAATTTCCTGTTTTGCTCAGTCTCCGTGGCTACTTGACCAAGTATGACTGCTCCAGTGCTGATATCAACCCTATTGGTGGCATCAGTAAGACTGATTTGAAGAACTTCATTCAATACTGCATTGAAAACTTCCAGCTCACAGCCCTCAGCAGGTGAGCAGTGATTCAGTGACTGTGTTTGTTAATTCCACTGGAGGAATTGTCTGAGCCAGGTGCTTCATTTTTGGGATGAAGCACTGTTTTAACAAACATAAGACTCATAAGACTGCACAGAATCGGTGTTTTTCCTTTTCCCTCTCCTTTACAGTATCATGTCAGCTCCACCGACTGCGGAGTTGGAGCCCCTGGTGGATGGACAAGTGGCTCAAACTGATGAGGTAATAATGGGCAGTGCCTTTAAAATGCTCTGGTAAGCCTTACTCCAAAATCTGGAATTTGTCCCATAACTTGTTTACTCTTATATTTAACCATGCTTATTGACAAGCATGTTATAAACAGTCTTAAAGCTGCCAAAAAGGCATTGGTTTCCCACACCTGCCCTAGTGGTGTTGACAATAGTTTCCAAAACAGCAAATTAACATTTTTTAAATTATTTTAGATTTTTGGACACTTAGAAGGATGGGTGTTGTAAAATTCAGTTTGTTTTAAGGTTTTTATAATATCAAAAGAAAGTCAGGGCTTTACAGCTATGAAAATGACTGGTGGCAAAGCTCTCTTCTCTCCACACACTTCTCTCCACACCTTTCTCTTTGCTATCTGTTTGGAGAGGACTGATAAAACTACCTCTGTGGCTTCCAATCTCCCAATTCAGAGAGATTCCAGTGGGTTTTTTTATTTCTGCTCATAACATTACTATGTCTTTTTGACATTGACAATTTTATTTTGTTGTTCCTTTGATTTAACTGGGTTATTTTAATTACTCCATGAAAGTATGGATTAAAATTTGCATAGTTAAGATTTTCAGTGACTTTCTGTGTGTGTGTGTTTTCAGGCAGATATGGGGATGACATATGCAGAGCTCTCAATCTATGGGAAATTAAGGAAAATTGCAAAGGCTGGACCATACAGTATGTTCTGTAAGCTGATTAATATGTGGAAGGAAATTTGTACTCCAAGAGAGGTAATATACTAAAGAGAAAAAAAAATATCATAGTTTAATGTTTTTGCCAAAATAGAGTATGTCTGGAGAAAGGTCAGGTTCCTTTTAGCTAAAAGGAATATTTCATTATTTTGTGTTTAGAGACTTTTCTACAGCTGCAGCAGAATATGCTGGATAAGTTGATCTGCATATCTTAAATGGAGCTTGTTATCTTGTGCTGAAAATTGTTAAAACAGTTGTTCATTGGGTAATTTGAAAACTGTTACTTCAGAATTGTACCTTGGGGAAAATGGTTTTCTGAAATACAGATGACCAGCTACTATTAAAGCATTTGATTATGTGTTCTGAGACAAAAAAAGGCTCTTGCTTTGAAAGAATATTTAGACTTTGTAAAGGCAGAAGACAGTCTTCAAAATACTGTGCCCCTCTAAATTTTTTCATTAAAGTACTAAGAAACTTCATCTGATTAAAAGCTACATTCTTTGTACACCAGGTGGCATCCAAGGTTAAGCATTTCTTCAGGATGTATTCAGTCAACAGGCACAAAATGACCACCCTCACTCCGTCCTACCATGCTGAAAACTACAGTCCAGATGACAACCGGTTTGACCTGAGGCCTTTCCTCTACAACACCTCATGGTCCTGGCAGTTCAGGTGTATAGACAAACAGGTAAATGCCCTCTGCTTCTGGAATGATTTTGTATTTAAATTATTCAAAGGGGGCCAAACCTGGTTACAGTGAATCTCCAGCAAAAGACAACTAAAATTTAGGGTAATAGTTATTACAGAAATAACTGTGATTGTTCTTTTCACATAACTGTGAGGCTAAATCCTCTAACATCAGTATAGGCTGTTTAGGTTCTTTTTTGTCATACTACTATGAAAACAAGAAAAAGAGAAAAATAAAAGAATACATGTACTGAGGACAGAAAGTAATAGTGTAAAAGTGTATCCAGACTCATGAAGTCCTGTGCTAATGGGAGAAACAAGCTTTTGTGTTTTGGTTTCAGTTCAGGACCTGTCTGCTTAATTGCAGAATTAAGACCTGACCTACATCAGCGTGGGGAAAGCCAGTGTAAGAGGCAGCAATTCACTGTGAGTGCTTCTCCAACCTGCTTCTGCAACAGCTCCTTTTTTGAATCTTAAGTTAGTTGACTGACAAATACATGTTTGCTTGAACACAGCATCAGTAATCATACCATGCTCAGTTTGAGCACTGAGATGAGGAGGGATTCAGGCAATAATTGGAACCATGCTTAACTTTTTATAGTTTTTAGCCACCCCTTCAAACTTATTTTAATGCCTCTTTTATGGCAGAAGTGCTGGGGTGAAGAATTTTAACATCTTGAATTCTTTTCTGCCAGAGATTTTTACACCCTAACTTAAAAGTTACTTTTAAGAATATATGTTTATGTTTTATAATACATGTTTATACATGTAATAAAATATTAATTCCTTCATCTGTGAAATGCCAGACATGTTGTAATAGTATTTTACTACCTTGAAACCTGGAATAAAAGTTACCACGTGCTTTTAGTGCTTTTCAGTATGTTATTGTAAAGTATATATGGTGGGGGATTTTTACATCATATTGGACTTTTTCCCACTGAAATCCAGGACAAAAGTTCTTTTGGCCTCAGTGGGAGTCAGGCAAAATGTTTTTGTAGGGTCTGGACCAAAGTGTAATTATTTTATGCTTACACTAAATATGATTAAGATTTTTTAATGATGGTATTGTTATACTCTCTAACTAGATTTGTATGTAATAGCGGTTGTGCTCTGCAAGGGTAGTGGCCATTGCAACTTATTCCTGGAAACTGGGAGACAAGTTTGGGGAAGATTTTAATGTGTGGATAAGAGTAGCCTGAACTAGTAACTCCTGCAGATTTTTGCAAGACATGAAAATATTAACTTGCAGTGGTTTGAGTCAAATCTGCCCTATTCAATAAAAGAAATACAGGAAGAGTTTCCTCATTGTAGGTGTTCAGCATGATTGTAATTCTGAAGAGAATCACTATCTAGGACAGTGTCCCACTGATGATTCTGCTCTATCTGCACTAAAGATTTTTATGGCAGAGTAACGGGACTGTGAAAATATGGCACAAACTTGACATAAAACCCACTTTCAGTTAGGTAACGCCAGGTTTCCCTGTAGGAGAGTCTTGTTACAGGTCGAGCTCATTTGTGAATGGAAACAATTTGGAGTGCTAATGATAGAAAAATCTGTTGGATTTGTAGAAAGTACTTTTCTGCTTTGGATGTCTGTAGTGTAGTCAAGCCAGTTTAGTTATCCACCCATTTTTAATGCAAAATTCCCTTTGTATTTGCTGCAGAAGGAACAGGGGTAAAAGGAATTTGAGATCATAGCATTTTCTGGGAATTGCCAGATTGAGTCTTCATGGAGTCTTCATGTCATTCAGCTCTACTTGGCTGAGGGGATTTAGAACAGCCCTAGGAACTCTGGCAGTGCACTCTGTAGCTTCTGCCTTGGAGATGTGTCTGAAGTAAAGGATTTGTGGTCAGAGCACAAATGATGCACTTCAGGCGCCAAAATGTTCACTGGGATTTTAATGGCTGGTATAATTTGAAGGAACTGTGGTGCAGCTCAGAAGAAAGCCGGCACATCTACCCGCAAGGACGAGATATTTGCAGGCTGTCTTCTGCTTTTTCCAGTGTCACACCACAAGATTAGCTGCATTTGGTCAAGCCAAAAGATTTATCCACTTCATAAAAACCTGATCTTTCTGTGTCTCTTTTACAACCAGCAGCAGATGCTGATGGAAGAACAAGCTTATTTTTGCTACTGAATTGGTTTACTTTTTATTTGCAGGTATCCAAGCTAGAAAAAAAGGAAGGAATTTCTGTAGTTGAAGACATGGACTAACTTCCTGTCTTGTTTAACTGTGGCTACTAATTTGCCAAACAGAATGTTCAAGACTGGATTATACTGTGATAATGAGCAGGGATGACCTGCTTAACAGTTCTTGAGCTGACCGTTGTAATCAGTATTTTTTATTGACTCCCGTTTTACTCCTGATATACTTAAATTGTAGTTTGGCTAAGGGATCATTTATTAAGGATTTTCTTCAACTTCTTGAGTTAATTGCCTTTAATTTAAAATATTTGAATAATCATAAATAAGCCCAGGGTAGTCTTTTGTTTGGTTATGATAATTTGGATATGACTTTTAAATAACATTCAGCTGAATGTAAAAAATTTTAACAGTTCTGGTATGTGCTGTTGAGGGGGAAAAACTCACCTTACTTTGCAATAAACTTGTAATTTTGTCATGCTAATTGACTCAATTCTTATTCTGCATGGTTTTTATTTACCTGGCACTGGCTTTGTGGACTGGCCCAGTGTTTTGAGTGGCCACAAGATCTAACTCAGCAAGATATTGGAAGCATGTCTGTCTTGAAGCAGATGGGTAATCTTCATGTTAGTGGGATCAAATTTAGAGTTCAGCTTTTTGTTTGAATATTGCAGAATGAAGTATAAAACCAGTATTCTCTGAGCTCAATTAGTGTGTCATCCACATCCCACCTACAGTTTGCAAAAACTTAATTTTTAACTTCATGGCTTCAACTGATCTTATAAATTTGTTCAGTGCTGTGGAGCAATAAAAAAGGATGGGCCTGTTCCTTTCCCTGATTTCCTTTTCTGCCTTTTCATTAAATGTTTGACTGTTCCCATTTCTTTTTTAAACCTTAATTTGAAAGGTGCACTTCTAATAGGGAAAAGTAGAAATGCATTTCTGCAGTTCTGGGCAAACAACATTCTTAACTGCAACAACAGGAGAGGCCCAGTGAGACTTCTGTTAAAATAGTCTTACATTGTGCTAGTGGAAAACGTCTGCTAAAAAGGGCAAATTCTCCACATTTGTTTTCCACAACTCAGGAGTTGATTCACTTGAAGTTAAAGATGGTGCATTGTCCATTATGTGTTTGTTACATGGTACTGATTTAAATAACTGACTTATTTTAATGGGTGCTGCTGGTAGGAAGAATGGAAAACCCCAGCTGTGATTTGCCTTCCTTCACAGTTAGTTGGGCACTTCCACTTCCCATTCCAGCCAGAGGGAGTGGATGACTTTTGAACAGAAGTTCAAGAATTTGTTGTATATTTGAAGGCTTCTTATTTGTTTCCTCCGGAAGTTACTGGTTTCTTTTTCTAGATAATCATAGAAGAGGGAAGAGGAGACATTTGCTTTCATTCAAATAAAAAATAATAGCACAAAAATACAATTTTTACACACATTTCCTGTCTTGTTACAGTTAGTGTTAGTGTTGTTACCCTGACTATTTCAGACACTTGTGTTTCTTAGCAATGGCATTTACAGCACATGTACAAATTGCATTTTATTTCTTGCCTGGTAATGCTGACTACAGATTGTACCAGGTCAATCCTATTTTCCTTTTACTATCCAAATATTTTCACTGTGTCTCTTCCACCTGATGCCTCTAGTTCGACTGTTACCAACACTTAACTCCAATGTTATTCAATACTTTGTTGCCTACTGAGAATGGGAAATAATTCTAACGTGTAGCTGATGATGTTCACTTTTTACTGGAGACAACTTGTATTGGGTTCGTGTAGCCAGGTTTTAGTTGGGGAGGGCTACAGCTTGAGAAGCTCCTGGAAGCTTCCTCTGTGTCTGGCAAAGCCAATCCCAGCTGGCTCCAGGATGGACCCAGCACTGGCCAAGGCCAAACCAACCAGTGATGGGATTAATGCCTCTGATAACAGATTTAAGAAGGAGAAAAAGGTATTGTGCAGAAGTAATTGCAGCCAGAGAAGAGCAGTGTGAGAATATGTGAGGAGAACAGCCCTGCAGACACCCAGGTCAGGGCAGAAGGAGGGGCAGGAGGTGCCCCCGGTGCTGAGATTCCCCTGCAGCCCCTGGTGAGGCAGCTGTGTCCGTGCAGCACATGGAGGGCACAGGGATGCACAGATCTACCTGCAGCCCATGGAGGAGCCCACACCAGAGCAGGGAGAAGCCCATGCTGGATCAGGGTCCTGGCAGGGACCTGCAGACCCATGGAGAGGGGAGTCCATGCTGGAGCAGGTGTCCTGGTAGGACTTGTGGCACTGTGGGGAACCCACAGTGGAACAGGCTGTTCCTGAAGAACTGCAGCCCGTGGGAAAGACTCATGTTGGAAAAGTTCATGGAGGACTGTTCTCTGTGGGAGGGAAACCCCCACACTGAAGGAGGGGGGAAGGACTCATTGCCCTGAGGAAGAAGCAGAAACAATGAGAACTGACTATAATCCCGTGCCCTGTCTCCCTATGCCACTGAGGGAGAGGGGTAGAGAATCAGGAATAAATTTAAGCTCAGGAAGGAGGGAGAACTGGGTTGTTTTTAGGATTTACTTTATTTCTCATTATCCAGTTTTGATATGATTGCTAATAAATTCAAATAATTTTGCTGTGTCAACTGTTTAGCCTGTGATGGTATTCAGTGAGTGACCTGTCCTGGACCTTAATTCATATTTTCTCTTCATGTCCAGTTGAGGAGGGGAGTGATGGAGCAGCTCAGGTCAATCCACTGCACATCCATTATGGTAAAGATAACATCAAAGAGTTTTCTTTATTATCTTCAGCTGGATCTTACCCTGACTTAATTGGAAATCAGTGTTAAACTAATTTTTGACTAAACAGTGGTGCAGATGAAAGCAAAAGCTACCCCACTGCTATTTATCAAACATGTATAAAATTATACGTTCCTTTTCAGAGTTAAATAAAGGTTGCCCATAGAGACCAATTTTTTGTCATTTGGCTGAATTTGTGACACATCATGATTATGAGCCTGTTATCTCTACATACCACCAGCTCCCTGAAAGAGAGCTGGCCTATGGCAAATCCATTGTCCACTGTGAACACTGCTCCCTGTTCCATGATTTTATCTGCAATTCAACTAGTTCTTACAATTAAGTCACCTTATAAGGTGACTATAACATAGTATTGACTAGTAAATGTGTAAAATAGTCACTGAAGTAAAGAGCACCCAGGTTGATAAACAATGTGTAACTTTGAATTTAAGAGCAAAGTATGGGTCTACTTTTACTTCACAGCCTGGAATACTAAAATGAAGGATTGATAAGCCCTCGTGTTTATCATTATGCTGCCACAGGCCCCAGTATGTGGCAGAAAAGTGTTGTCAAATTTGTCCTGACAACTCTTCTGAAACTGAAGTTTTATGAAACTGACCAGTGGAAGGGCTTGTGAAGGGGGCCGTGAGCAAAGCGGGCAAGGAGCACAAGTGAAGCATCTTTTAACAGTAAAAGCGACATGAGTGAAGTTCACAGTTGCTTATGGAATGCCTAGGTGATTAAATAGAAATTAAGTGCTTTCTGCGACCAAGGATGTAAATGGTTATTTAGGACTGTGATACATGCGGGAAGCGGCCCCGCTGCTGCCCTGAGGCAGACAGCCAGGAGCCTGCAGCAGCTGGCGTGAGGCAAAAAAGATGCAACTCCTCATCAGAGATATAATTTTTAATCCATAAATGACGTGTGGGATCCGCCCTCGGAAGTTTACGTGAAAAGCCGACACTTTTCTACCCCACACCACCACGTCTCTCACCGCACTCCGCCTGCTTCAGTACCCCAGCTCGCCAGCGGCGGCCGGGAAATGGCGCCCGGGGGACGAATGTCGGGGCAGCGCCGGCTCCGGTGGCAGCGGTGGGAGGAGCGCGGCGGGGCCGTGGGTCCCGCCCTTCCCCGCAGCCGGTCACGTGCGGTGGGCGGAGCCGCCCGGGGCGGGGCGGGCCGAGCCCCGCTCCCGTCCCGTCCCCGGTCCCCGGTCCCCTCCCTTACTCCCCGTCCCGCCCCGCCCCGCCCCATCGCAGCTCGGCGGCGGCGCGGCGGGAGCGCGGTCGGTGGTGCCGATGGAGGCCGGCGCTGAGGCGGAGCCGCTGCTGCCCCCGCGGCGCTGGCGGGCGGGCCGGGGGCTGTGGCGGGAGCGCGGCGGTGCCCGCTCGGCCGCCGAGGACGGTGAGTGCCCGGGGCGGGCGGAGCTCTCGCCTCTCCCGCAGAGCTGGGGCGCTCCCGGGAGCGGGAGGAACGGGAGGGGCAGGAAGCCTCCCCGGCTGCCGAGGGGCTTGGTGGGGCTCGGCCGCCCTGCCCGGGCTGCTCCCGACGGCTCCGGCCGGGACGGCTCTGAGGGATCCGCTAGCGCCGGGCTTAGGTGCGAGCCTTGCTGCTGCAGCCCCTGGCTTCTTTAGTTCCTTATGTAATTTAAGGGTTTTCCTCTGAAGTGCTGACAAGTTTTTCTCGAACCCGGTGACTGTGGTAGGTCTGACATCTCAGTTCCCCCAGGATGGAATCCTTTGGAGACCTCAGGTTCTCTCATTTGAGGGTATCGCATCACCTAAGGGAACCTTCACTTTTTGTTGCTCTTGTGCAGTGCCAGAAGTGCAGCGGGGTCTCGGATGGGTCCTGTGTGCCCAAACCGAGCACTGCTTTAATCATCACTTGTGACTAAGTGTCACTTGCTGTGACTAAGAATTGCAGAATAAGTTGGATATCCATGGTAGAATACATGAAGAAATTGCTAAAATAAACATTTTTGACTAATTTCCCTGTTTTATTTTTATATTATGAACAGTCACTTGATTCTGCCCGTCCAAAAACGCTGGCATCAACACTAGTGGCTTGCTGGGTGCTTCAAGTACCTAAAGCTTTTGCTGTCCTTGCCATCCTTTTAATTAATGGTTGCTTTAAGCAACTTTTATTTTTATCTCACTAGTGTGAGATGTCATGGAAGAAGTAATGTCTTTACTGCGTGAGCCTGGCTTTTCTACTGTTTGTGCTCACATCTTTCTTGTGCCATGGCTCCTATCAGGATCAGTACTAAACTGTTGTTGCTGATGCTTAGATAAAGGGTGGCATAGAAAAACCGTTTGCAGTCTTTGCAGAAAATTGATGTACGGAATCACGTGGAACATAAAGTTATCTGTGACTGTGATCAATGGTGTTTCTGGCATTGCTTGCTGTCTGGAGGAAGGGGATTGTGCAACTGCTGGGATGGACTCTTCTGTTGTATCCCGGGTTGTGATTGCTGTCTTCTCAATGGAGATGGTATGAAGTGTTCCTTGGGACTCCTGCCCTCTGTAGCAAGGTTACACTAGCATGTTTTTTGTATCTTGAGTCCACCTCAGTTTTTTATCTCTTTTATATCTCTCCTTTCTTTTTTCCCCCTTCCTTTTTTTGACCTTATTTGCTTTTATTTCTCTTTTTGGCTTAATTGCCAGGTTAGTTCCTGAAAGGTCTTATTTCAAATAAACACAAGTGTCTGCCTTTTATTTTTTATGGGTCTGTCTTCACATAGACTTCTTAATACTGGATCTTGAAAAGTGTCATAGTAAATAATTTATTGGTATTTTATTTCAATTTGTGTTCTTTCATCCCTTCCTGTGTCTTGAGCTCTGATCTTTTTGGTATGGTAATAGTAACTCTCAGAACAAATTTAAAAAGCACTTAATTTAGTTCTCATATGACTGGAGATTCCTGTTGGTTTTGGAGGAACAAGATCACTCTAAACTGCAGTATCTTTATTAAACAAAAATAAAAATTGCTATAATAGTAGTGCCTGATTTTTCTGGCTTAACTTGTCTGTATACTCTGTCAAAGAGCAATTTGAATCTCCATTATTTTCCCTGTTAGAACTTGTTTCTGTGTAGTTTTGTGATACTTAACTACCAGTGTAATCTGGTACATAATACTTAAACCTAAAAGACAACCTTTTAACAAAACATAGAAAGTTGCATGGTGTGTTGGATATTGTTACTAGTTATTTAGTGTAATGCACAGTGCTGCTGACACAGCAAATGTGGCAGGAACTCTCTTTTTCTGTGTGTTTACCGTGCTCTTTGTCATGACAACTGTGATTGTGCACCTTCTGTTAACTGATGTTTTAATCCAAAGTTTATCCAAAACAGAGTGAGTTATTCTTATTTCTTTTTGACTTCATAGTTGCTGGCGCTGATAATAACCTTTATATAAACCAAGCCATAGTATTTATTGAAGATGCAATACAAGTAAGTAAATTTTTTTTTGGTAGCTGTTATGCTCCCCATGCTGGATGTTTGTCACACGCTCTACCAGTTTAAGTTTTTCTGTGTTCAGGCAGCGTTCATAAACCACCATCTCAATTCACAGGGCTAATCAGAATTCCAAATTCCTGTAGTATACAAGTCTCAGTGAACTTCTGCCTAGGAGAAATATATTTTTCCCCACAATAAAGTAATCTCTCTTAAGGGTTTTTAAAGACGTGTTGGTTTGTGGAATGATTTTCATGGTGGTTTTTTTTGTTTATTTGTTTGGGTTGTTTGTGGGTGTTTTGGTAGTGACTAACCTACTGCTAAGAGAAACTATTTGAGCTAACCCTGTAATTTGCCTCTCAATCTGACTACTTGCACATCTTAAGAGCTGGTAAAAGCTTAAGAGTTTAAGGCTTGTTTCAAGTGTGAAGCTGGAACTCTTCATCTTGAGCTGAACTTGGTGCCTTTGTAAGTCTTGAGTCCCTCTTTGTCTTTCCTTTACTGGCCATTGCTGCAGGTTCCTAGATCCTGTTTTCTCCCAGGCAGTGGGAATGCTGAAGGCCAGTTCTTGAGCTCTCTTGCTGCATCTAGATGGCTTTTGATTGGGAGATTTCTGTGGGTCAGATGTATTTAAGGTGTGGCCACCTTTCTGGAAGCATCTACTCAGTGGGAGCAGACTACGAACCGCCCAGGAGCTGTCACAGAGGAGGGATGGATTTTGGGGATTCCTGAAGAATCACAGACACTTCATGATCTGCAAGCGTATTTTATTCAAAGACATAAGTTGAAGTCTCTTCGATTCAGAATTAATTTGTTTACATCTTATGGCCTGTTGGGAGAGAAAGATGGAAGAAGATCTGCGGGTAGAATGAATGTTGGAGAGGGAAATCAAGTCGGTGGACCATTTTGGCGAGTACATAGAATAGTCACTGAATTATTACAAATGCTGTTATTTGAAATTATGACAGTGCTTCAGATGACTGGCACACAGTTTAATTATCTGAGCAGCTGTGTGGTCTCTGGATAACAGAACTTCCTTAAAATCTTTCCCTTTTTACACATGTAGAGTACCTCTGTGGTCATGGGTGACCTGATACTTTAATAATAACATGTACTCATTTAGTTTGCTTTGGTAACTTGATCTTTGTCTTTGAGACAGACTGAATGTGATGTTTGAATTAACCTTTTTGCTTTCTGCCTTCAGTATCGATCTATAAATCACCGTGTGGACTCCAAATCCCTGTGGCTTTATCGATGGTATTATTCCAGGACTTGCCAGTGGTAAGAACTTGTTTATTCTTTTTGCTTTTTTGTTTAGGAGTTAGTCTTTCTGAAAAACTACTCTTCATCTTTCTTGCTTGTTAGATAATTGTTTTGTTTTTTTTATCAAATTATAATTATTATAATAATACAATATTATAAATATATTTATATTATATATAAAATACTATAATATTATAATATGAATTACTGTGGGGAGCAAGGGGATTGATCATATGTGAACATGATAGACGTGGAAAGCAGCAAATTCTGTGGAAGTGTGATGACATAGATGGCTCTTTGAAACAGCCATGGGAGTGTTGCATGACTAGGCTAATATTAGCATGATTTAAAGCACTGTGCCTTAAGAATTTTCAAAGTGTCTATTTCTAAACATGCTGGATACCAGCAAGATTGTTTGCTGCTGTTAGTTTCAAAAGGACACCACCTCAGGTTATTTGGTGGTCAGCAGTTACATCTCCAGTACAGGCAACAACATGCCAGTGAAGTGCTGCCTTGTGGTCTAACCCATTTGAGTGAAATACAATATCATAAAGCTTGGTTTACTTCAAAGAAAATTGCTTTTGTAAGTATTTTGTTATTATTTTGACTCATTTTGTGGCTGGTTTTTTGGGAGTTGTTTTGAGGTATGTTTTTCTGTTCATTTTTTTATGGTTTTGTTTGCTTTATTTTTAATTTCATCCCTGTCCAAACAGGATTTTGAGCTTAACCATTACTGTAATCTTGGCTTTGGCTTTCATTGAAGAGCCTTCCTCGCTTACTGTCACGTCGGATGTGCGATACCGCCTTCCTGCCTGGAATCCTCCCTGTGGCCTCACGGAGAGCATTGAGCTGCTCTGCTTCCTTGTGTTCGTGGTTGACGTATCTGTGAAGGTGAGCATCTCCTTCATCTGGTATTGAATGAAACAGTAGGTGTGTGGTAGAATTGTTTTTCAAATCTTGTGTTTGCAGGATGAAATTGCCTTGCTTTATTAGAGCCTTACTTCAGGATAAATTAGCAAGTGAATATACTAAATTAAGATTTAAAATTGATTATTTAAATAATAATATAATAAAATATAAATTAAGTTAAATAATATAATTAATATAATAACTGAATATATTTAATAAATAAGAAATTAAAATTGATTCCCTTTTTTTAACCTAATTTTCCTAATTGTGTGAAATAAAGTGAAATAAATTTTTCGAAGAATGCAAGTGTTTTGGCTTAGCTGCTTGTATTAGGATATAAAGTCAGGGTATATATTAAATATGTCAGTTCATTTACTCAAAATAAAAGTTGTCAGAAACTAACCTTTCTTGGTCATACTTATTCTTCTTGGGAATATTTATTTCTGGAAAGTCCCTTTCAATGTTTATTAAGTGGAGAATTTTCTTGTATTCAGAGGATTTCTCTCTCACGGCCTATGTGCACCTCTCACTTTTACTGACCTTTGTTTAGTTCTTGTACAAAAAAAATCTCTCAACAATGTATTTTTGTTTGGATTTTAGAGAGCTTTTTAAGAGCACTAATGTAAAATTGCAAATACTTGGAAAAAAATTGGTGCAACTTATTTGGGTATTGGATTTTATTACTGAAATAATTAAAGTTTCTCTTTTTTTTTCCCTTGTCTAGAGTTACTTAATTGGATGGAAAGAATTCTGGAAAAATAAATGGCTAATGGCTTATATACTGATGTTGATTGTTTCCCTTGCTGATTGGATTGTGTCACTGAGTTTTTTCTGCAAAGAGGTAAGAACAGCTTTACTTTGGTCTTTGATAGCTGGATAATGCACTGAAATCCAGAAAAAGTTTGGTGTAATGTAGCTTAGCAAAGAATTCTGTTGATTATTAATGTAAATTGTGTGTTTGTTGGTAATATTAAATAACTAATTGCTTTAGTCTGTCAGCAGTCAAAGTGTGCAGGGAAAACTCATTGCCTGGCACGAATTTTGTTGTGCAATTGGAGAATTATATGCTTAACTTGACTGAATGGCAAAGCCTCTGTAGTGAAGTATAAGAAAAAGGTAACTAAGTAGTTTAACAGCTGCTTTCTAACCTGAAGCTGTGCTGTGTTCAAAACGGTTGTGTCCTGAGAGGAACATCAGGTTTGGAAACAGTTCTGGAAGTGCCCTCCTTGATGCAATATTGCACTCTCCCAGTTGGTTTTGTCTGGCACAGATTTACATTAAATTAGTAGTTGCACACTTGCAATCCTTATTAAGAAAATACTAATGTGGTAAAAATGCTGGGAAGTGAATGAGAGACACATGATCTTAAAGTGTAAAATCTTGAGGTGTGATAGTGGACAGGTAGTTTGAACAGGAATCTCCCAACACAAAGCAGTGGCAGAAGGAGCAGTTGAACTGTTGGGATGGATGAACAAGAGAATAGAAATTTAAAAAGTTGATTTTTATGTTTTTTTTGCTGCTAAGTGTGGCCCACGGAAAACCGATCCTAAAATGCAGGATGCTGAAACGCTTGAAGTAACAAATAAGTCATAGCAATGACTTGAAGGCTTGCAAATGTCTTGACTGCAAGAATCAAAAAGATTATTTGCTGTAGTGTTGTGGGGAAAAGAAGCAATTACAGCTTGAGTCTTGTCAGAGACAAAAATTGCTAAGTAATAAGCAGGCCCTTTAGTTATAAAACAAACAGTCTGAAAATTAAAAGTAATCACTTATTTTTAGAATATGTATTTGTTTTTATTGAAAAGAGTTCTCTGTTAATCCCTTTCTTAAGATGGACCTTGTCCGTAAATACAAAAATGCTGTCTCTTGCCAGATTGTTATGTCTACTATGCATTAAAGTTAGATTGTTTCTAATTAGTGGCCTGATGAGACTATTGAAACATCAGTGTGTGTTTTTAAAGTGATCTCTCCTCATTTTAATGAGGTATGGAATCTTTTTTGGTGTTTTGTGAGCTCAGAAGAGCAGAGGTCAGTTCTTTTTCTGTTCCGCTGTTGGCTTTGTCGATGTGTGTGTCAAGTGCTTTTTGACAAGCTTGAGTTCAAAGTATTTGTGCTGCCAGTCTTGCAGGAGTTCAGTGTCTGATCCATTGTTTTTTGCAGAGTGTGAGAATAAGAAGACTCCTTCGCCCCTTCTTTCTTCTCCAGAATTCTTCTATGATGAAGAAAACGTTAAAAAGTATCAACAGCACATTGCCTGAAATGGCGAGGTGGGTTATAGCATAGAAAACATCCTTTCAGAGGTTGGTTGTTAGCAGGCAGGTTGTTATCCTTTGTGTTATGGTGTGGGGCATCTGAGCAGCTTCCTTCTGGATTGGGTAGCTCAGTGAGATCAGGTCACAGAGGGTGAAGGTTGTGCTAACTTTTTGATTCACTTTAGTCTGTACAGGATCTCTAGACTTTGACATGACTCTGTGTGTAACATATGTGTTTTAATTCTAGTTGAGTGGGAGGTTTTGATTTTGCTTTTCTAAGCTCTTCTGTAAGGGAAGAACTGAGAACCTGGTTTTCTTTATATGGTATCATTTTGCATTTTTAGCAGAGGCTATTAAGAAAAAGTTACTATTAATACTTTGATATATTTTCTTTCCAACAGTGTTGTTCTGCTACTGGCTGTTCATCTGTCTCTCTTCACCATGTTTGCCATGCTGCTCTTTGCTCGAACAAAGGTAATCAATTCTATTGCTGCTTTGATAGATCTGAGTGCCTTTTTTCTGTACTTGCACAGCAGCTTCTTGTCTAATTTTATAGTCAGACTAGTGCAATTTGTTTTTCCTGAAAAGGGTCATGTTGTCAGATGTGATGAGATGAGTTTGAAGTCCATTTGGAGAGCTCTAACATGTGCATAGTATTCATGTATATAGGAGACTTCCTTTACATTTACCCAGTTTGATCCCTCGAGTTACTTTCTCTGGTTTTGTTGAAACCCTCTGTGCTGTTCTGTCTCCAAAACTCTTGTCGCATTTTCATTCATATTATCACTCATTTCTTTTTCTCTCTTCCTTCTCTAGTTTTTTGCTAATTTGGGTTTCTTCTGTGTTTTCTCACCTTTCATGCCCTGGTAGGTTTTTGCCTGTACTAGTTTCGGTTTCTGATCCCTTTGGGTTTTCCTCCCATTTTTCTCTTCCTGCTTCTGAAAAGCAAAATTGAAATTTTGTGGTCAAAATAATTTTTGTGTTCCAGTAATCTGGGTATGTTCCTTCTCTTCTAGACTTCCCGTATCTTAATTTATCACATTCAGATTTTTGTGGGTTTTTTAATTCTTACTTTTAAGGCCTTCCATAAATATGTTACTGTGAACACAGAAATTTCTTGCATGCTTCTCCCAGTAATTTTGGTCCTATCCTTAATCTCAGTTTTGCGCATTGATGTAGTTTGCACTTGAGCAAGCTTCTAGTCTCCCTTACGATCAGCAAAGTCCCTGAATTCTCTAATGTTACATAATCCTTGGAATTAGAATCAGAGGTCTGTTTTCCCACTTTTAGTTGCCTCTGGACCTTTGTATTATCTCTGTTTGTCACATCTAATTTCAGCTATGAGCTTCCCCAACAGATGTATATTTTATATAACTTATATACCTAATTCACTTAGGTCATATATATATACCTAGTCACTTTTGTGTACATTGAGGTAAAAAATAGCAAATTAGAGAGTGGACTTTGGTGTGCTGCTCTGACATCCATCAAACTAATTTTATCTAACTTGGCAAAATACTGCAGGCAAGTTCTAAAGTAGGTTCATTAATGAAATTCATGACTGTGTTTTTGTATTGTCTTGTGTATGTCCTCTATGATTCCAGTCTTTGCAGCAGATTCAAGAGCTGTTTGTCCTGTGCTGCCTGACTCATGTTTATGTTGTTTGCACTCTGCTTCTTTTTTTATCTGTCTCTTCTTGACCTCAGGAAAAAAAAAATGTGGAGGATCCAAGATCAGCTTCCCAGTGTATTTCTGATGAAGGTTCTGAGTCCTGTACTGTCAGTTTGTGACATGATTGTTCTTTGTGGGTCTGAGGTGCTAACTAGACGTAACTTCCACGTGGAGCTTCCTGTTCTTATTTGTGTTTTTTAATTGCTATTAATAAGTGATGCGATTGCTCTGTATTCATACATTATCTTAATTTTTATGTTTGGCTTTTGCTTTTTCTACAGGGTAGGTTTGATTACATGTGTAAGAAGTTGATTGTTGACTGATGTTAATATTTTCTTTTTTAAATGTAAATTTTTTTCCCCCCTTCTTTGGTAAGACAGTGATTACTTGGTATTTCTCTTAACAATAACACATCTTTGCCTAGGATAACCAGCAGGATAAGGAATGGGCGGTGTATTTCCGGAATTTGCCAGATTCCCTGACATCACTGCTGGTCCTGCTGACTACTGCAAATAATCCTGATGGTGAGCAGTCTTTCGGAAATAACCCTTGTCTCTCCTTTTGAAGAACAACAAAGTAAGACTGCTCTGTTCAGCCTACTGTAACCATTCTTTCAGCTGATGGTTTTTAGTACAGCCAGCGGAAGGTTGTGTAAAGGTTTTTTATGCCTTTAGTAACTTGATTCTTGCCTTTCTGTGGTGTAATTATATATACCACTCTCAAGTCCAGCTGTATGAGTGCTTTTATGAATTGCCAAAAGTTCATAGAAGTCTCTACTGTGCATCTCAAGCATTAAAATATTATTTCCTATTTTTGTTAAATTCAATACAGTAATGATACCTGCATATTCTAAGAATCGAGCATATTCAATCTTCTTCATCCTCTTCACTGTATTGGGTGAGTTACCTCTTGTCTTCAGCAATGTAAACTTCAATGTACTTCAGCTTTGATACTTGTGCATACCATCTACAGTGTTTTATTTTTCTAGGGAAGTTTAATTATGAATTTCTCCGTTTTTGTGATTCTTCCAGTAGTGTCTGTGAGATCATTTTCAGGGAGGGTACTTAAGATTTGGAGTTTTTTGGTAACATGTCACAGGGGAACGGATACCTAACAGCATATTCAAACATTAAAAACGTTTTGGAAATCAGACACAAGAAAACTAACCCTCTTAAAGTTTTATGTCTGATTTACTATATACATTTGAACTTTTTTGAGAAACAGATATTTTTCCATAAATTTTACTGCCTCTTTTTCTCCAATAGGCAACTTGTTTTTGATGAATTTGCTTACAGCAATAATATACAACCAGTTTCGAGGGTACCTTCTGGTGAGTAAAGCATTCCTAATTTCTGTGTTCTGCCATAACCTTGAACCTTTGAAGAATTAAGTTGCAGGAACTGACAATGGTCAAGTAAGATTTTTAGGCTTCAGGCATTAGCTTGAGCCTGTGTGAAACCAAGTCACACAACTTTCTCAGACTGGCCTGAGAAAGTGTGGCCTGAAAAATCATAGGAATCAAAACAGTCCTTGGAGAGGGAAAACGACCTCTGCAGGTGTTGTTTGGATCCTTGTTGTTTACTTGCAAGAAACAGTCAAGGGGTGTAGTTCCCAATTGACCAGTGATGGTGATGTGTTGGTTTAATGACCAATGAGAGTTTTACCTCTCGGACCTTCTCAGAGCTGTCTATAAAAGAAGATCAGGAATAATAAAACTGGCTCTCTTGTGCAACCCAGCTAAGAGAGTCTGTGTCGTACTTCGCTGTTCCTAATATAGTGTGACAATCGAGTTTCATCTGTGTATTAAAGGAGCCCTCCCACTCTGGTTGCAGATACAGTTTTAAGGTATTAAATGTTCTTTGATGCGATACCTTTCCCTTTATTTGCTGTTACAGCTTGATCCCCTCCCATGAGAAAATGACCTGCTTGCATATTTCCAAATATGCTGTGGATCTACAATTTTGTCTATTATAGGGGAAAAGAAAAATAAACCGTTGTATGACTGAACAAGGACAAGTGGCTGAGTAAATTAAACTTGGTCTGTGTGAAGGAAATCTGCTGTGCTGTTTAAATAGCTGTTGTTGCAGATCACAGGATATTAAGGGATTGGAAGGGACCTTATAGATTATTCAGTCCCAACCCCCCTGCGATGGGGGATACCTCCCACTAGACCAGGCCTTACCCAGACTGGCCCAGTAGCTTTTCTAGTAGAATTCCATAGAGAAGGTGAAGTTTGTTGGATAATATAACCAAGGCAATATTACTCAGGAGGAAAGGCCCCTACCCTCTTGTGGCAGAGGAGTGTGTAAACAGAATAGGTGCAAAGAGGATTTTTGGTAATCATTTCTTCCTCCTCTGTTTCATCCCTTCTTTCTCAATTTTCTTCTTTCTTACATGACAGCATGACATAATCTGACTACCAATAAAGCAGATGAGTTTGAAAGTGATTACTGTAATAAAAAAAAAAACAACATGAAAAACCATAGCTCTGGATTTGTGCTTTTAGGCAAGAAGCTGGAGTAGGACAAGCTCTCTAACTCTTGGCACACTAGTGTGAACTTCTGTGAATGCTTGAGCTTTGCTGTTGCCAGTGTCTCTGGAAAAGAGACATATGCCTATGCACTGCAGAATTGAAAATAAACCACAACCTGGATGATTACTTGATTTCCAGGGACTTGTTTGCTTACTTGCTTCCTTCCTCCTTGTACATGGAGTTCTTGGAGGGAGTGAGGCCTAGGGTAGTCTCCGGTTCTGATCTCTAATCACAAATCTGGGATGTGTGCCCGAGGATTGGTATATTATCTGGCCATAGGACACTGGTGCCTGAAGTGTGAGTAAATTGTTTCCTCTGTGATGTTTTTACTGCTCAGAAATCAGTTCAGTCCTCCCTCTTCAGGAGGCGGCTGGGAATCCGGGCTGCGTTTGAGGTGCTGTCTTCCCTGAAAGAGACTCCTGCACAACAGTAAGTGAAGGATCTTGAAACAGTAGATTATCTAGGAAAAAAAAAAAGAGTACATTTTGGTCATCTTGTTCTGTTTTAATATATTTACAGAGGATCCATTCTTGAAAATGGCAATTTGTTGCTCATCTCATTTATTTATTTTTCCTGTAACTGCATGTTCAAAACACACTGTTTGTGACTCTTATGGAGTCTGTTTCCTTTTTTCCTACTTCTAGTTTTATTTGCTTTTCAAAACAAGAAAGGCAGGAACGCATTTGGAACAGCTCATTTTGCCATCTATAAACTTATCTGTAGCAGGGCCCATTCTGTTTTCTTTTAAATAGGTCCTGTGTCAGTGTTGGGGCCTTGCTACAGGTGCTACAGAAAGCTGAGATGGATTCTCGCTGCAAGCAAGCCATCATGAGAGTAAGAACTAGATTTTCTTAGCCTTTATGTTGATGATTATCAATCCTGACTAGCAAATCCAGAGATCTGCCCTGTGTTGCTTCATTCCTTGGACCATAACAGAATAGGGGCACTACTACATGGGACTAAAAATTTAAGTTAGTCAAAGGAGCATGTGATCTCATAGAGGGAAAATAGAAAAGGCCAGACATGCCCTCCAGTCACCTGGCAGTGTTGTGTTAAAGCAGAGCAATACTGAACCTTACTCAAACAGCTTGAATTACATCTTTATTCCTAGATTTCCAAGGTGGTCTGAGGGGTTTTGGCAAACTTGGCAGATGTTCCTGTTGCAGATGTTGATCTGAATGTTTCTCTTTCATCTGTAGTCACTCAAAATGTGCTCCTGTGACCAGCTGTCAGCTGCCCAGTTCCAGAAGCTCTTTGAAGAACTAGACAAAGATGCCATTAAGCAAGTACGTATGTGGTCATCATTTCTAAAGCATCAGAAGTTGTCTGGTGTGCAAAAATAAGTGATAGTAGTATAAAGTGTATAAAGAAACTTTGCAACATGTGAACACAAGGTGTGATCACATGGCATTGATTTTCAAGCTTTTTTTGAGCTGCTTTTATAGTCACAAGCAAAATTGGTCTGGGGGCTTTTACAGCATTAGTTTGGGATTGCTAGGTGGTGTTAAATGTATAAAATGCATCTTTGTTTATTCTGCCAGCGTTTTAAAGTGAGAGGCAAAATAGCTCAAAGTAGTTTTTCTCCAGTCCCTGAATGAAGTAAAAAATGTGGATTCTCTTAGTGTTCAGGTGAAGATGGGCAGAAAACAGTTTTCTCTGCTTAGAGAGAAAGGAAAAACAGAACAGTAAACTATTTGAGGGTTAGGAAGTGTTCTTTTCTATGTTTGCATGTAACTAAGACATCTGAATTAAATATTGGGAAATGGGGAAGAGATGTATACAAATAGTAGCTTGATGTTCAGTTTATCTGCTTGGGGCATTGGAGAGAGGTTGGATTATCTCCCTTCTTTGCCATTACCTTGTGTTGTGTCATAATGAGGAAAGCTTTCTTGCTGCTAATAGCCACAGCTGGAAAATATTTTCCAGAGGTAATGTCAAAATTAGCCTGTGGCCCTGAAGTTTTGTTTTGAAACTGTCTGGAGTTTTTTAAATCTGAGATGGGGTGTGTTTATAAAATTAATTTAGTGTTTTTAAGGTGCTTATGCTTTATGACTCAGCAAATCCTTTGTGTTCTTTTCAGCACCCTCCCAGTCCAGAGTATCAATCCCATTTTATGCAGAAAATGCAGTTTGCCTTTGGCCATGCCTACTTTGGCTACCTGGGGAATGTAGTAGCCCTGGCAAACATTATTTCTATTTGTGTAAGTAAAGTTTTTTTTTTGTTGTGGGGCAGTGATTTTTTTTATTTTGGTATTTTTTTTTCTCTGTTACAAATTTAATTTCTACTTTTTTTCTTTAATTTTTTTGAAGTAACTACTTTTTCTGGGAGTTGGGCTTTTGGTGTGCTTTAGTTGTGCAAAGTGTTAAGAGGGAATACTTGCAGTTAAAAATGTATTTTGAGCTGCTTGAAAAGGCCTGTGCAAAGCATGAAAGACTGTTCTTGTGCTTAAAAATCTGTTTAATGTAGCAGTAAAGCAGGAGATTCATAAAATATTTTTTGTTTAAGGTGGTTTTGGTGATGGATGCAGATAAGCAGCCATCAGAAAGAGATGACTTCTTCCTGGGGGTAAGATGCAATGGTATTCCATGCAGTTATTGCTGCTCCCTGAGATGTCAGTAATTCTAATAGTTGTTTTTCTTTTGGGGGGTGAAGGCTATCAACTGCTTCTTCATCCTGTACTATCTGCTGGAAATGTTGCTGAAAATCTTAGCAATGGGCTTGAAAAGATACTTGTCTTATCCAAGCAATAGATTTGATGGACTTCTGACTGTAATTTTGCTGGTAAGTTCTTTGTTATTTTACACATTCTTGGATTTGTTGGCTAGGGAGGTTGGGCAGCTATAAGAACTGGTGGGATTGCTTTTTTTTCAACACCAATCTGCTGAGCTGAACAACATGAGCCAGTGCTGTGGGTTTCTGTGGCTGGAAAGTTTACATGGTAGTACATGGTTCCCTTAGGGTCTGTGTTCTGAAGACAGGCTTATTTAAATCCATGGAAAAGGTGCTTTGCCTGGTAAGAAGCCTTTTCAATTTTATTTGGAAAAATTCAGCTCTTGGAATAATTGCATGAGGCATTCTGTTTCATGGGTTTAAACAACTTTTCTCTTTAAATTAAAAAAAAATTGTCAGACTATTGTAGTAAGTATTTGGTCAAAGCCTGATGCCCCTGTGGCAGATGAGGTCAAAGTTATGGTTAATTGTATTCACTGTGTATCCTTCTACGAGTCACTATTGGATGCTCCATGTACATTTGGTTGGTTTGGGGAATAACTAGGCAAATATGACAATTCAGAGTTTTAAAGTGAGTTGAATTAGTGGCTTAAGGCTCTTGAAAATGTTTCCTGTCAAGAAGGTTACATAATTTCTGGAACTCAGAATCACAAATTAAAGTTTTGTCTTTGTTTCTTTGTTTTTGTTTTTCTTTCCTAACTGAAGATTCTGGAGATTGCAACTTTTGCTGTGTATGGATTTCCTCACCCGGGCTGGTGAGTAATCTCTGTGACCTGCTGCCCTTTGCTCCGTGGCTGGGGTAGGTCAGGGGAACACACACACTGTCATACATACACATGTGATGAAGCTGTGATTGTCAGGCCAGTCTTTAATTTGCCAAATCTGATAGAATTTTGCACCCTTGTAGTCATTAAAGGCCATGCAATATGGATAAGTGAAATAATTTTTTATTTTTCATAGTGTTTAGAGGTCTGTGTAGCTCTTCTGAGAAGGATGCATTTGTTTTAATTGTAGTCAGATTTAAAATAATATCTTGGCAGGTCTGTGCTTACCATGGGTGCAGGAATAGGAATTTTGTACAGCATACACAACCTAATATGCTTCCGTATCAGATTGTCCATAAATCCAATTATATGAACTCCCAAACAGCTATGCAACCTCTTCAACCCTGCATGTAGATTGAAGACTGAGGGATTTTTTCCGTGATATAAAATGTTTTAAAGAAAATTCCCATGGACTTACACTATTTATCTATATTGTAATAGCAAAGAGTTGTATTTTGATTTTCTTGAGTTCAAACAGCACTTGGATAACTATCTTGTTGGTTTCTTTGTTGTAAAAAATGTAAGAATCATTGCTTCATTTTAAAATTTGAAAACTGTCTCCACAAGAGAGGAAAGCAAAAGAATTCTGGAAGATTTCCTGAATCTTCAGGGATGATTCATAACACATTCTGTTGCTTTGTGTCTTCATGCAAGCTCACACTTAAGACACTGGCACTCCTTGATTTTTCAGGATATTTGTTATGTTGCCAGAGTTCTCTTCATTTACCCTAGAAGCTCTGAAGAGTTGGACAAGTCAAACCTTATGGTTTTAGAAACGTTTATATTTGAATACTGCTTGTATTCCTATCACCCTGAAGTGATGGCTGCCAGAAGAGTAATTGCTACAGACTAATGGTGTTTATTATTGATGTTGTCATTATGTTTGATTCTGACCTCTGATTCTTAAATATAGGCAATTGTTTGATCTATCATCTTGGAGCACCAGTAATTCATGTTAGGTCCTTGTGTCAGTCACTGCAAACAGATTACAACCGAGATGAGTCACTCTGAGTGCTAAGGTGTGCTACTATCACATCAACAGACCCAGCAACCACCACCTGCAGGGCAGGACAGTGATGTTGCTGTTATCTAGAATATGCCTTCTATGCAGTACTATCTTAAGTAATTTCTATCATTATTGTAGATTAATATGTTGGAGATACAAATCCTGATTTAGCATCAGTGTTACCAAGGACCTTTGTCATTAGCAGCTTTAGATCCCTACCACCTTCCTTCCTTTCCAGCTGAGAAGCATTTAGCATGCTCATATAAAAGCTAAAATTCAGGGTTTCGAAGTGTATGCCTATCTCCCATGGAATGTTAACACATAAGGAAGAAGGCTGACAAGACAGTCCTTCAATCTAATTCTGTTTCCAAAGCCCTTCTTCAGCCAGGCATACCCTGGAGGATTAATGCCCATCTTTGTGCAAGTTTCTGAAGTATCTCTCTAGCAGTCCTTTTGATTCACTTTCTTTTCTGAAAGTGAAATTGAAATTCTCTTCAGTGCCTCCTCCCCAGCAGAAGGCACGAGCATGTATCGCATCGGGCCGGAGCTTATCTGGCTCTACCACTTCAGCTTGTGCCAGGAGTGGGTCACACCCAGGAGCAGGATGACCCAAGGTGTGACAAGAGCACTTGCTCTACGGCTTTTTGGCTGTCAGTCTGTGCTCTTGGGAGGCAAGGACGAGAGGGAGGTCTTTTGCATGGAATAATAGAGGATTTATTGCTCTGGGAAATCTTGGGACAAAAGACAGAAATGCGAGTGTGCAACAGCTGAAATAGGGAGGCGGTTCAAAGGGAGGGTACAAAGCATCAGCTAATCAGAGATATCCTGGGGAGGGTAAAAGGCAGGGTTCACAAAATCATCATCCAATGAGGGAGGTAGAGAGGGAAAATTGGGTCACATGGACTAATCAAGCGTCCAAGTTTAGGGGATTTCCAAAGGAATTCCAAACATGTAGTAGGCCTAAGACAGGATTGACAGGAGGCTCAAGGTAGATTGACAACATGGGGTGGGAGGGTTTCATTTGGACCAAACCATCAACTTGGACGATAACATACCATTAACAAGAAACACACTGCAATAAACATGCGCTTCAAAGAGCTCTCTGTACATGTTTAAGAGCCCAGGCTAAAGTGATTCCTTCCTTCATCAGTTATTAATTTACTATAGCTGAGATTCCTGCTAAGTAAAGCAATGTATTTGCAATTACCTGTAACCCAGTAGATTTAATTGTGTCTTTCTGTCATGGGCTGTTCCACCAATTTGTTACTTTCTTCTGCCTTTCTTAGGAGACCTGAATTCATGGGCTTGTTATCCCTGTGGGATATGGTGAGGCTGGTGAACATGTTAATTGTGTTCAGGTTCCTGCGGATTATCCCAAACATGAAGGTGATTGCTTTTCCCTCCACAACTCAGATTTCTTTGTTGGTCAAGCTACAAATTATGTTAGATCCTTTCAGAATACTGTGTAGGTTGCAATTCTCTTGCATGTGAGTGGAATAGCTCAGCTCTAACTGTCTTGACTGTTGCACAGCCCCTCACAAAATCATTGTCTCTAGAGCTGGTTTTCTCTGGTGAGGGGGCAGGCAAGGTCTTTTTATGTGATTCCTTGTCCTTTTAGTAAAAAATTGATATGGGTTGGAAGTGTGATGAATGTCATACATACAAAAATCTGCTCTGTTTTAGTTCATGGCTTTGGTTGTTACTACACTGCTGGATCTGGTGAAAAACTTAAGAGCCTTTGCAGGAATCCTTGTGGTAAGTCATGATGTAAGATTGTTATTTCCTTTGTTATAGTATGATAAGGCTATATCATCAACAAAGTTAGGAAGGTTCTTGTACAATCACCACAAGCAGTAACATTTCACCTTAACCAGCCAGTTCTTCCCCAAGGCATGTCTTGGAAAGCCACAATAAACTGCTTGTTTGTGATGGCCAGCACACAGTGGCAGTGCCTCCTTTAGCAGAAGTATCTTTAAAAGATTGATTGAACCTTTCTTTGAGTGTTTGCCTTAGCTTGGGTGGTGTGGGTTCAAATAAAAATTCATCAATGCTTCAAGTTAACCAGTTTTCCTTAGCCTGGTTTGCTTATGTTAAATTAATAGCAATAAATTGCTATTAGCAATAGCAAATAGCAATTAAATTATTAAATAAATAGCAATAAATAGTAAAACAACTTTAAAATTGTTTTTGGCTGAGAAGGTCTTGAGATGGCATGCTTGGACATGATTTTTTTTAAGAGCCTCTGCCATCCTGTTTCAGGTGTGTCTGTGTAGAATATAGACTCAACAAATGTGATTAAAGAGTGGATCACAATGTGTGATGTCCATTACACAAATTGTCCCAACTCTTGAGTTTCTGGCTTTGCAACCATGTCTTCCTGGTAGGGCAAAGGTTTTGCTATCCTGGTAGGGTAGGTTTGGTTTTGCTATTGGTCATGGGTTTTTATAGGGTACCTTAATTTGAATGGTTAAAGATCAATGATGTGTTGTTCTGGTCTATATACCTAGTATGCAATTTAACCAGAATATCTGTTTTTGTAATTAAAAATCTCTACTTTTATCTGTAGAGCTTAAATTGGCTTGTGTTGCACTTTGCAATAAAGATATTGGTTGTGGCAAATCAGAGGTGGTGAAAACCTCATTGTAATGTACAGCTCACACTTCTGAGAGAAGTCTGCCACAGTGTTTGCCCCTTCCATTAATTTAATTTGCTTTTACTTGCGGCTACATGGAGGCTCTCACTGAGCTTCTGCTGTAATGAAATCTGACTCCATTGCCAGCTGATGCAAAATATCTTTCCTAATGTTAGCCTGGAACACACATGCTGATTAAATAATGTAAATGATTAGCTAACTTCTCAGGCAATGAGTGTTTTAAATATTTTTTCAAAGAATTAAATTAATTATATTTATTATTAAAATTAATTTATTATTAAAATGCCATTTATTACCAGGCCAGGTACCCCATCTTGTGGCAGGCTGTGAAATGTCAGCTTCAGTTTACTCCAGTGGTGTTCAAAGTTTGTTGGCCAGAGCAGTTCTCTTCTATTCCTTCCAGACTTCCCATTCTTGGGTCTGTTTTGTAGGAAAATAATTAAAAAGTAATAATAATAAACAAAACCAAAATCCCCACCCTAAAACAAAAACAAACAAAAAAAAACCCAAAACAAAAACTTTTTGTTTGAAGACTCAGCTTGCTTCAAGCTTTCTTGGGATAAATGGCTCCTTCTCAGAGGAGCAAAGCTGTAGGTTAATTCTAGAACAATGTTTTTAGGATAAAAATTGCAGTATCACCTAGGCAAGTTTGCATTTCTAACAATTAAAAGACAGAACTTCCCAAATCCTTAGTGTTATTGAAAACCTTATTTTTAGACTAATTACCATTTTTTTAAGGAAGTTGCTGATGGAATATAAAATACTGACATTGTTTTGTCTTTCAGGTCAGCTTAGTAAAAGCTTATTTTCACTGACTCTAGCAGAAAACTCCTCAGATATTTAGGATGTTCTTTGTAAATACTTGTACTGAGCTTTGGTTTTAAGTTGCTATTCTGCAATGTTTATAGTTAAATATCAGCATTCTGAGACACAGAGAAGTAAAATAAATGATAAAATGATTTAATGCATTTTAACAACTGAAAATTAGGTAGAATATTAAAAAGTAAGAGCAAGCAGTTGAGAAGTACTTTCACTTTAAAAGCTTCAGGCACAGTTCTTGATGCTATTACCTCAATTGTGGTAGTATAAATTCTGTGTTAATTGCATTTTGCTTTCTTATTTTGTGACAGAAATATTCAAAGCTAATAGTAGGTTGTGTTCCTTCCAGGTGGTTTTCTATGCATTTGCTATAACTGGCATAATGCTCTTTAAAGGTGCTGTTGTTCCCTTGGGAAATACTAGGTAAGGTTCTAAACAAAGCTGCTCAGAAAGAATCTGTTTTTCAAAAGCATCTGCATCTTTTTACCTCTGAGCTGTTTGTGGTTGGTTTTGTTGGGATTTTTTCCCCTCTCATTCTTGGAGCCACCCTACTTTTAATGTTAAATCACAAGGCTTAATTATCTGTTACTTCTGTTTCTTCTTGCTGTATTGAAATTGTAGGAATGCTTATCTGTAGCTTGGAATTTTACCCTGCTTTATCTGAAATACTTTTTTAAAATTGTTTCCCTTGTTCTCTGTCCATATGAGATATTCTAACTTTTTACAAGGGGCTCAGAAGAATTCTAAAGCAGAGTTAATGGGGAGCTGTGTTCACATCAGCCTGTGATCTCTTGCAGTGCTGCCAACACAACACATGACAATGGCACTCTGCAGTGTGGGACCTATGAACAGCTGGAATATTGGCCCAACAACTTTGATGACTTTGCTGTGAGTCTGATCATGGATGAAATCCCTCGTTCTTCCCCTTTCCTCCTCTTTTTCTGAGGCTTAAATCTGTGGTTCAGCCAATTAAACGCTGGTCTACTCCCATTATTTAGGCAGCAGTGGTGACCCTCTGGAATGTGATGGTAGTGAACAACTGGCAAGTTTTTTTGGATGCATTTTCAAGATATTCAAGTCCGTAAGTAGCTGTAATAATACAGAAGAAGTCCCATATAAATTCAGATTATAATGTACCTGAACAAGAAGTATACACATAGCACAGTTCCTAACATCTGCTCAGAGGGATGCTGCTTACCTTTATTTTGGACCAGTTCAGATATATAGGAAATAAACCTAATGCTTCTGTGTTTTCTCTGTGGGTGAACAATTTTTTGTAGACTTAAAACTTTGGACATACTTTTCATTTGTATTTACTGACTTAATGGGGAATGTTTGAATTAACTGGATAGCGCCTGGATTGAGCTGTTCCAGTGACCTTTGGCTGGTTAACCCAGGAGAGTGAGTCTGTTTGGCTAAATTAATGAAAAGCAAACATTTTTTATTTTTATTTTTTTGATCCAGGCCATCTTTTCCATTAAGAAAGTAGTAGTATTATATTTCAAGGAAAAAAAAATATGATTTCTTGGTGCTCTGCTCACTTTCAGGCCGAGGTTATTTACTGCCTCCATTGTCTGTTCATCTGATTGTATTGTCTGTTCATCTGATCTGCAGGTGGGCAAAGATCTATTTTGTAGCCTGGTGGTTGATTTCCTCTGTCATCTGGGTTAATCTCTTCGTAGCTTTACTCCTGGAGGTAAGGAAGTGTGTTTATTTGGTGTGAGATCCTGAAAATGGGTTCTAATTTGTGCAGGAAATGAAAAGAACCCAGACAACTTTATATTTGGTTTGTGTGTGCTTTCATTACCTTTCTCCTTGCTGCCCTATGCCTGAGGAGCTGAGGAATTATTTTATTTTTCCTAGAGATTTTTCCTAGAGAAAAATAGATGTTTTATTTGCAGTTTTGTCACAAAACTGGTTGTATCTCATTGGGTATGTACAATTTCATTGTATCACTCTCTTTATTATAAAGATGAGAAATATTTAAAGTATTACAAAATTGCTTGTCTCTTGTACATTCCACATTAGTTATTCAAGCTGCAGGCTTTTTTGCATTTTAATTTGTCAGCAAATTAAGTGAGCAATTTAAATTAAAAAATTTTATTTTATTTGATTTTGCTGTGTTTCTTCCCACCCCAGTTTGAATTAGCACCATTGTTCAGTGCCACACTAGAGGAGTGGAACTGATTACTTATTTTCAAGAGATCATATTCTAGAGCTTTTCAGAGAAACTGTGGGAGAGCAGTTGCCTGAGCAATGCCATGAAGAACATTTGGTTCTGCTAGTTACTCATTGCATACTTCCCTGCAAATCCAAATTTTGATGGAGAGGGGAATGCTAATCATAACCATCTCCTCCAGGTTCACCATCGTAGAATTCTCTTATAGTTAGTGGAGGGAACTGAGAGCCTGTAGAGGGCACTTCACCCCATCTCAAATGCTATGAAAGTTTCATTTGGAGAAGTTCTTGACATTGCTGACTGTACTGAGAATTAAAATTTACTACAGTTTACTACAGTAGGAAGAATGGCAGACTTTCAGTCCAGAACATCTTCTACCTGCTTGTTTCTGCAGGGCTGTGGCCAAAGATTGCTGTCAGAGCCAAGGTGCAGCATTCTGTAGCAGGAGAGAAGGATGTTACTCTTTTTCTCCCCTTTATTTTTTTTCCTGAGCTGTGTGTCCACTCCCTAGGTATTCATTTGTCAGAGTTATTCAAAACAGGTAAGGGAGCATGACAAAGCCTGGACTAGTAGTATGTTTATATATTGTTGGGTTTTTAAAGAGGAAGAAATCAAAATCAGGTGAAGTCTTGTGGGTAGTTCACACAGTTGACTTGGGGAGGCAGTCCTTGCTAGGAGCTGAAGGCAGTAGGGCTGTCTTCTGCTCTGCTGTTCTTTCAGTTTGTGATGAGAGAGCTGTTACATTGCTGAACAAAGGCCTAAATAGTGACCTGCAGCAAGTAAATAAGCTGATGCCTAAATAAATCAGTGTTCACCATGTATAAACAAACCTCACCTGCCTCCCAAACCTTATCTGCAAACATAGTGACCAGATATAACATCTTTTCTGGTGCCATCAGAAGAAGCCTTTGTATTTTTTGCTGTTTCTTTTGCATTTCAGAACTTTATTCACAAGTGGGACCGTCGCTGCCAGCGAGAGTCTCTTTTAGATATTGAATACCAGAGGACAGTTGAACTCATGTTCAGGTGAGTTGGGCTGGACTTGATAATCAATGTAGTTTTATTTTTCTTTGTCTGCTTTTAAGAAAGTGTGATGGCTGCAAGATGTCTTCTGTTTCCTCACTTTGAAGCAAACTGTTTAATCTGTTAGTCTGGAGAAATCCAGCAAGTTAGTTTGGCCTGCTTTAAGCTGACTTGTTAGCCTAACCTTTATATTCTTTGTGCTCATAGTAGGATGGGAGAAGAGGTGCTGGGGGTGAGGGGAACAACAGCTGAGGGAGGAAAAAACAAGGGAAAAAAGAAAAGGGAAGATGAGGGAAGTGATGCATGTTCTTGGCTTATTATGAAACTGTGGGTGGTGAGTTAATGCTTGATGATCATTTATTAGTGGAACTTGTGGTGCATGTTGGATACTCAATAGTAGCATTGGGAGCATGTTGTCATTTGGGAGTTTTTTCAGGAAAACAAATCTACTGACCTTCAGTTGTATTGTACTGTGTGCAGGAAGTTGCTTCCCTGCTTCTTATGGGAAAACAGCTGCTGGTTTCCATGACACATCTGTAGGGGATGGATCACTTGCAGCTAGATGCATCTTTAGGGAGCACCAGCTTATTGTAATTTTAATTCCTTGTTTCATTCCTGAAACAAGCACAGTTACATCTCAGCTTGCACATTGCAAAAACAAATGCTTGGAAGCCCCCTTTGCTGCCCCTAACAACTCATGCTTTTTCTTTGTAGAGATGTTTTGGAAGAACCTACAGAGGAGGAGTTGATGGAAAAACTGCACCAACACCCACACCTGCATTTGTGTAGGTGACTGGTGGGAAGGACTGATTTATTTAGACCTCTGTTTTCTTGAGGTTGTTAGCTGCAAGAAACTGAATGGATTTTCTGTGAGATGCTGTTAGGAGAGAGGCTTATAGGACATGACGTGAGGTTTTGCTAGGGAATTCTCTGCAGAAAGGTTTTTTATTTTGGGTTCATATCGTTTTTTGAAAAAGATTTGAATCTTGCTAACTTGATTTTAAGTTGCAATTTTAGAAGGAGTATTGCAGCTGTTATTTTTATAAGTTGTTGATATCAGATGGTTTTATTTACTTTTTTTTTTTAATAGGGAAAGTCTGTTTAAAATGACAGTGCACTTTAAAACATGAACTTTATAACCACTAAGCCTGCTACTTTTTTCAGCACAAGAAAACGGAGCTGCCTTTTCTGGCAGGCGAGTGTGGCAAGGGCTATGCCGTGCAATTCGTGAATGGATTAGGCAGGACCAGAGCAAAATCCTTAATATTCTCGTAGTGAGAGCTGAAACACTATTTTTATTGTAATGTGACACCAGCATATCTTACCAAATTTTTGGGAGTTAATCACGTCGGAACACAATCAATTCCAGCTTAGTAACAGGGACTGCCTGCTTTGCACATCCTGTTTTTCTTTGCTTTCCATGGGGGAGGGTTCATGCTGGTTATGCCATTCTGGTCACTGAGAGCAGTTAGAACCTGGACTGGAGCAATTGCACTCATGGTTTTCAATGTGGTAAAACTGAGTTCTCTTTCAGTAGAGTCAATATTCTGATGTTGCTCTTTACTGAACCTCTTCCTTTTACTTTCTTCCAAGTCCTCTTCCTGTTGTTGTATTCCATGAAAAAGCTAAGGGGAGTGAACTTTGGCTGGAATGTTGTCCCATGATCACTGGAGTCACCTACTTAAAGGGGGAAGGGGGAAAAAAAAAGTTGGATGGGACAACCAAAGTGCTTAACACTTGAAATTTTAATTTGAGCCTGTGGGAATTGAAGGTGCTCAACTAGTATTGCAGGATCACATTCTTTTATGGCTTAATGACCACATGTTGTGCTCCACTAACTTTCACCTGGGTAAAACTTTTTGGGTAAATAAGTTTCTCAACAAGTCCAAAGTGGAGGATTCATAGTAAGCTGTGTCCACATGCTTTTTGTTATCTTTTAGAGTTCCTCTAAAAAGGTGTTTTTGCTTAAATCTTTGTCACATAACTGGTAAACTGCTATGACAAATAGAATCTACCACAACTACTGTTTTCATATGTAAAAATGAAACTGCCCTTTGGGGCACTGCCTTCTCATTGAGACACTTGTCACCAAAATAGACATTACTGTGGTCATCTCTGTATTGACAAAAGCTTGGGGGAGATAATTGCCTAATATTTATAAGTCCCTTGATTCTTTTTTTTAGTTAAAAAATGTTTTTCAAAAGTGCCAAGCAGTCATCATCTGTACCTTTCCTTGTCTTTTTTCATCATTTGCCATTTCTCTCTGTCCTACATGAAGGACAGCAAAATATCCAGGATGATGGTGCATTTCAGGTCAAAACCATATTTTTGCCTTGTCTCACTGTTCAGAAGTTACTTAATTATTCTTATCTGTTTCTTTACCTTTTTGCTTGTATTTTCTTTGTGCTATGGAGAAAAATGTATTGTGGCTTTCATATGTGTAGAACAAATGTGAGCTGAGTTCTGAGCTACTCCTGCAGTCTTTCTTTACTGCTGTAATCCTGCCTCTTATGCCATGCCCTTGTCTGTATGCAGTCTCTTGTCTCTTAAGCCACCCAGTAACTCGCTTGCGCTGGTTTCAGTGGCATCATCATGCTTATTTTCAGTCAAGCACTTAAAACACTCATCATGGCAAGCTGATAAAGGCATCAGCACATGGTTTTTCTAGTTTTGAGTTTGTTCTGTTCATATGGCTCCGTGTCAGCATGGTTTCTGTTCCTTCTAGCATGATGTATAGTCACTGCCACCAATATACTGGGACTTATTACACAGTGGTTAAACACGCTTGTTTTACCTTTTTACTGGGAAAAAAAAAAAATTGTTTTCCATTTTAATGAATACTTGAAGTAGCTTTGCCTTGCCAAAAAGGAAGTGTCTGGTTCTTATCAGCCTATAAGTTTGATTAATTTTTTTTTGGCTTCTTAATGTTCTTTGGGGTTTTGTGGTTGCTTTTTTTTTCTTTTTTGCCATTACATTACACTACAATCTATGAAAGCAACACAAATTGGTGTGGGATTAGCATAAACATCACAACTGTCTCCATTATGCCATGTTTATGTCTGGACTAATGTGGAGAAGGCATTCTGAAGGGAATAGTCTGTCTTGTTCTTGTTTCATACTTGTGTAATTGACTGAAAGTGTAACTAGAATTTAATACAAAATTGTGCTACCTAATGTCACTTGAACTGGAAGATGTAAATAACCACAAATCTTATGCAAAAATTGTATAAATCATGGAAATGAATGTTCATCATTAGGTAAAATTTGAGGTTTGCATTGTTATAAAAAGTCTTTTCTTCTTGATCCATGAAAATAATTGGGGTGTTGAAATGATTTTTGTGGTATGTTTTTGCCTTTCCCTTCCTACTGATTTCTGCAGTGCTGGACATTTCTGTTCCCATTGTTTTTGCCACCTAAAAGCTGGGCCCATGGAGGAGTTTACATGCAAGTGGGATATAAGTGCTTGGTTTCAAAATGCAGACCTAAAGGATGCTGCTCTGTTAATTTTCCAGTTCTAGAGGCACATAGCATCCTCTTTAGGTACTTGGCATACTCAGTTTTTAAGGTGAAACCTCATTGAAACTGAGCATTGATGCTTTTGAGCAGGTTGATTTTCATTTGCATTTCCGTCTCTACAAACAACAATACAAAGGTATTCCTTCATCTCTCTTTTCCCCAAGACATCAGTGGAAAAGCATTCTCATAGCATTTCAGCTGGGGCAGATTTTGCACATAATTTAGCTGAGGCCATTCTTTGGTAGCATGTTCTGGTTTAGAAGATGGAGGGGTTTTATTAAGGACAGAACAAAATCAGTTCTGGAACAAGGTGATGTCTCTGACAATGGTTGTTGCAGGGGCTTAGGTGGAGCATGTGAAAGCTGAAGTAAAGAGAAGATTACTTTGTGTTATTAAATCAGGATCAGACTTTTCTAGCTTCTGAAGGAAGACCTTAATCACCTAATTAAGGCTAACTTGACATTATGCATGTTTGGGTTTTTTTTCCTTCCTGATTTGCTATGAATTTTTGTTGCTTTAAGATTTAGGAGTGGAGGGAGAGGAAGGATTCAACTGAAGTTGAATCTTGATTGATTCTTTTAGTAAAAATACAGAAATACAGTGATGAACCTCACAGGCACACTCAGCTATGAACTTGACACAGTTTGGGGAATATTGCTTTGCATCCCTCCAACACTTATTAAAGTGCAGAAAAAAAAAGGACATAAAGCTAGAAGAAAAAAGATGGTCTTTAGGAAAACGATACAGGGTATAGATTAGTTACCTTCACATTTCAGAACTATCTCTTACCTTGCTAGATGGTTTATCTTTCCACCTGCCTGTATAATAGGCGTAGAGCAGGGTGTTACCACAGCATTTGCAGTTTAACATTGTGCTTTTGTCAGATCCAGTGATTGCAGTATTCTCTCTTCGGGTTTTATTGAAAACAAAGCAAAAATAGGAGTTTGCCTATGTTGTTCATGTAGGTGTTAATGATTTTTTTTTTTCACTAGATTTTTGTCTAATTTAAAGCTTATATAACTCTTGAGAGTTTTCCAGAAATCAGCTATTTTTTACTTAATCTGAAGTCTTTATAAACATGCAGAACCATTTGTTTTCTGAGTTCCAGGTAGGAATAATTTGGGGTTCAGGGGCAGAGGGGTAAAATTGGCTTTGTAGTCCATCTCTAAGCAATACACTATATGACAGTGTTTCAAAATGACCTTGAGAAACTGGGAGAAATTGCCAAAACTAGTGAAGTAAAATTTAAGAGATAAATATGCACTGTTGCAATTTACCAGTACATGGCAGGGAAAAAGTAGTATTAGAAGACAAATATTATGGGGCTGATAGTGTTCTGCAAATTGAATGAGCTAACAGCATCTGAAAGAGATCAAAAGAGAATTGTTTTGCTGTAATTTGTAACAGTACTTCCCTTTGTATCTCTCTATGGCTGTTTTGGGCCCTGCATTTTAAAATAAGTAGTTGGGGGAAGATGTACATTACAGGACAATAACAGGTCTTAAGACATATGAAAGGTGTGAGTTTAGAAGAACTTTAGGGTAAATAATTTGTTCAGATCAACAAGAGACGGGCAAATACTTTTAAAAACGATATGCAAGTATGTAAATGTTTGAGAGGAGTGAGCTGTTGATGCTGTGTAATTGCTTGTGCTGGTTGTGGGATTTGTAGTTTGGATTTGAGGATGCTCCCGAGCTCTGAGCACTGTATCTGGGAGGTAGCAGACTCCCCTTTGCTCAAGAGCTGTTTTAGGAGGGATTTGACAGTCACCTGCTACAGCTTTGTCTAGATGTTTGTGAGGCCCTGTGTGGTGGTGGCTCAGCTGCTCCCTGAGATCCTGTCCCGCCTACCTCTATGTGGTTTCACTGGAAAGAATTCCCGTGGCTTTAACAAACCTAGCTTTTGTTGTTACAGTGTTCTGCTGGGTCTCGCTAATGGCTTACAAATGTTTACAGTGTGCAAGTGTTGTACAAGTAAGGATAGGAAAAACAAAATTATGCTCCTTCAGCTTCCCATTATACACAGGAAGATGAACTTGGTGTTGTATGTGCTTTGTTGCTGATATTTGACCTTGCACTAGCTCCATGGTTCTCCATGCAGTTCACTCTGATGGGTTCCCTTTAATCTCATTTCTAAATCCCTTAGCTTTTTGGGCAAGAAGAGGGCATGTGTTGCCTGTCTCAAAGTTTGTCTTGGCTCTCTGACATGCAAAGGAGGTCAGATAACTTGATTTTTCCCTTGATGAGGACACTTAGTTTGAGCACTCTGCCTGCTATCAGATGTCAAAAAATGCATGACCCTTACACCTCTCACACTTCAGCTCTTCTTTCAAACTTGGTTTGGTGAATGAATTAAAAAGTTATTACCAGGGGACTGATGCTGCATAAATCCTAGGAACAACTAGAAAACCTTACAAAAAGCAAAGATGTAGTAATTAACCTTAATATTACAATACCTTACTTTACCAAAAGTAAGTATGAAGTAGTTAACAAAATTAATTTTAATTGAAATAGGTCTGATGTTTCCCTGGATCCAAGGCAGAGTAGAATCTGAATCCTTTCTTGATTTCTTTTCTGCACTCTTCAGACATACAATCTCTCATTTAAAAGATAAAATAGATCATGAAGTATCTAAATGATGAAGTTAAGGTCATGGGAAATCGGTTGCTAATTCAGGAATAAACACTAGATCATCAGACTTCCTTAATCTTGAAGTTCATGTTTCATTATGAACTCAAAACGTCTTCTATTTTGTAGAGCTACAGTTTTCCCAGCATAATGTGAAAAAAGATGGTCAGAAAAAAATCCCCTTGTGAGGTGCCCCCTACCCAAGGAAGCAAAGATTTAGTTTCAGATAAGCATTGTTAAAGTGAGAGGCGTGGCTTTAAAGCCCGGCAAGAGTGCATTCCATTCCTCTTCCTCGGGAATGGGCCCTGTGAGCCCAGGAAGAGTTGCCCCACCCCGGACCCCTGGCGGGGTGGCAGCCCAGGTGTTGTGATTGGGTTTGAGCCCCTGGGGTTTCTCTCTTGCTCTGTCACTATTAGTCCCCGACCTTAAACTCCACCCTGGCTCTGTCCCACAAAACCCATCACCCTGCCTCTGTTCTGGGCTTTCTGTCTCTGGATCTAAACTGAGTTTGTTCCTGTGCTGAATAAATGGTTTCCTGAGCAGAAGCCCGCCTCGTTGAAGTGCCATGTCGGTCACTGGTAACTGTAGCTTCCCTGGACATGATCCTGCAGCCCTGGAACGCAACATCCCCTCAAGGCTGAGCTGGCATTTTTCAAATACTAAGTACATGGGGATATGTCCCGCAAAGTCACTGGAAGAGCCACCTATCATTATCTCCCACAGAGAATATGAGAAGAACTTCAACACTGTATAAAATGGACTTATAAGTGATAATAAATGCTTTTCAAAAGTGTCTAAGTTAACTAAAATTATTGCAATCCTGGAGGAAAAACTGCAGTGTGCATTTACTTCCATCATCTATGCACTTGTTTGCCAAAGGAAGCAAAAGGATATTTTGTCATGAGCTATGTTACACACTATAAGGAAAACCTAAATGTCGCCTTTGATGTGGAATTCCAATCATTGATGTAGTTTACTTGCACTATTTTCTTATCTAGTCCTATACTTAAAATTTTTTCCACTGTAATTGTATAAAAGAATGGTTCACTGATGCTGAATTTCTTAAGTGTAAGCCAGAGGCAATTGCAGCTTGTCCTTTAATGCTAGAAAGTCCTTGTAACAGTCTCAGTCATCTTTTTCCCATTAAACAGTGGAGCAGGTGTTGTCTTTGTTCTGTGCAGAGGCTTTCATGGACCACATCACTGCAGTGAGTGCCTCCTAAGCACTCTTCTGAAAACATCCTGCTGGGATAGGAACATATTGCTATCCTTATTTTGTAGATGATCAGCTGAGATATTTGGTGATCTGCCTGCAGCCTCGCTTGAAATCCATGGGAGAATTAAGAAAAAAACCTGCAGTCCTTGCTCACAGCCTTTGCTAACACACAATGCTGTTTTTTTTTTTTTTTTTTTCACCAGCTGTGAGCTTCACTTGCAGGTTTAGAAGATGATGTTGGCTTTTCCACATCAATTGGTTTATAATTTTGTTGCTGCCTATTCTTTTATATAGCTTTTTTACTTTTTTAAAAAGTTTTAAAAAAATCCTGGAACCTCTAAACATCTAAATCTACTTATTTTCTATCTTATCAAAAGAGGAGGGAGGACTATTGCTGATTTGCCATCTTATTTATAAATATTTAGTAGGGATGAGGTGAGGCTGGCACATGTGCTGGAAGTTTGTAAGTGTAAGCAAACTGATAGATTCTAGTTAAGTCACTACTTCAACTGTACAAACTAGAGGAAAAATACGGGATGACCGTCCTAAACAACAGCTCCAGCCTTCTGTTGCACCTGAAACACACTTCAAAAATGCTTTTAGCCTCATGTTCCTTTGTACTTCTTGTATTTGGTTCTTGGAGGTGAGTGAACAGTGAATATTCAGAGCTGGTGAGTGCTTGCAATGTCATACTGAATTTGGAAAACTGCCCAGGCCAATTGCCCTGCACAGTCTCACTGGCAAAGGATCATCAGCATTTGAGAGAGTGGAGATTCATGTCAAAATAGAAAATTGAGTGCATTTTTAAGATCAAGTTCTACTGTGTAGCAGGTGTGTGTCTGTGTAACGTGAAATATGACCTCTAATACAACCAGAGGTTGCTGGGGTGGATGCAGAAATTAGAATTTAATTGTAAGGATTGTGTTACACAGCCTGTCACATTAGGTAAGACCAGAAGGGATTTTTATTTTTATGCTTAAAATTAGGGCTATTGTGTAGGATTCTGGCTAAAAGCAGACTGGATTTGTTAGCTCCCCGGAAAGAACTGTTTTGTGTCTGCTGCAAAACTAACACTATAGCATTGAACTGGGTGGTGGTGGTGGTGGTGTAACAATGGCCTTGTAGAAAGAGCATTCTTCCGAGGTGAGCTGGGAAGCCAGTCTGGCCTGTACTATGTTATTATGTTGTCTCCTTGCCTTTAGGAATGAATTGGTTCCTCACACGATGTGCTGAGCTGCTGACAGTGCTCTTTTTTTTTCTAATAAGTACTGATCTTAGAAAGTAAAACTTGATTCTTTAATGTGTCTTCCCATACGTGTTTAATACCAGTGAGAGTAATGTTGTATTTCACCAAAACTACAAGTGTTTAGTCCCCAGTGTCCTGGATAATTGGTAGTTTCTGTGAAAAGACTTGGATAATTGCTATAGGAAAAGCCTCCAAGTAAGCTCCCTGTGAAATCAAAGGTGAAGGTGTTAAACCCAGACTATAAAACTTAGATCAAAGTAGCCAGAAGGGGTTGTCCTTTAAGCTTCACTTAAAGGTGTGAGGCGTCACCCCTCTCTTTCTGTAATCAGATTTCATGAAGGAAGCAAAGCCAATTCAATCAGAGCCCTCAGCTAGGTCTATCAGCAGGATGATCACTAGATCAGCTAGATGATCAGCAGGAGAAACATCTGCCTTCCTTGCTTTAGATTTGGTGATAGACCCCAGTTTTTGATAGGAGTTGGTTAATCCATAATCCAAGCATGTGCCCACAGCAACACCTGCCACACAGGTGAGCTTTCAATCTTGTAATATACAAATATAGATTTTTGTATTAACCTCACACACATACACACCCAATAGTAAATGTCACAAGTAGGAAAATTTAATAAAATGAGATTATAAATGTCTAAGGTACTCTTTGTTGGGCAATAAAGTTGCCCATGTGTTGTAATTGAGATCTGAAGTTAACTTGCTTGCTGAGGCCTGTCTAGGGTAGATTACACAAAGCAAGCATGTGAATTATTGTTTTTCATGCTCTGCTTTTCTTCCTGTTTTTTTCACTAGCCTTTCCTCCTTAGCTCTGTCTTGGGTTGGTGCCCACTGTAATATCTACTGCCATCAAACTCAGCACTTAAAAATCAGATGTTTGAAACATCTGTGTATTTGAGACCCTACACAGTGACTCTTAACTTTTGCCTCTGACGTTTTCCAAAGCCCTTGGTTCTGTTCTCATCTCCTGAGTGACCCTCGTGCAGTCCTCTGGAGCTCTGTATAGCAGGATCCTCTACTTCCTGATTGTGTAGGCATTGCAAAGTGAGGTATGAGGAAAGTTTGGGTTCAGGCTTAAATATTTTAAGGCTCACATGCATTGCATAGATGGACCTTGTGAAATGTAAGTCTGAGGGACCTCATATGCAGGTCTGCACTGAATTTTCATGTTTGTCATTTCTGATCTGCACAGAGAGGTGTTAACTGGCTTTTTACCAAACACTCATGAACAGGTATTTAGGGGGGACCATGTCTAGTTCATTAAATGAGGAAGAACAGAACTAAATCCTAATTCCACATAGGTAAAATGGTGGTTTGGATTAAAAGGTTTGTGACCCATCAATGTATGTCTGAATCCCACTTGTGGTGGTGTTTAGGCTTAAGTAGAATACGTGTAAAATATTGCCATTTGAAATGGGTCACTGCAGAGCTGGACTTACCAGTGGGGTTAATGGGAAAGTGCCCTTCCACCGGCAAAGGCTGCTTTGCCATTTATGCTTCAGGTCATTTTATATGGTTGCTGTCACAGTTCTTCTGACTGTACAATATCTTCTTGACTGCTTAATTGTGGTGTAGGAATGAATACTCCTGTGCAAGGTAGGGGTAGGTGAGACACAATGTTTTCAACATAATTTTGGGATAAATTAAAAATTATCTGACCTATCACAGAAGGCACAGAATCTGCTCTGTAGGCTCATTAGGGCAGAAATCCTCTCGCTGGAAATTGACATAGATGAAGAGAAGGAACACGTTGCATGGAAGAAACTGAACCAAAATGACTTGGAGCACAAAAAATTATTTTACTATTTGGGACTGAACCCCATTTGCCACTCCATTACCTCTAGTAGACCTTTCTCCACAGTGAATTTGACCTAAAGTTGTAATTTTGGTCCTTGTCAGCTACATCTTAATTTCCTACTCTGATGATGTATTTTTTTCCAGCAGTTCTCCCATCTTTTTTGTACAGACTGGTTAGTGTTTCATCACAGTTACTGTTCTCTTTGTGATCTGTTGGCAGTGCTTAAGAAGGAAATTGTGCAGGACTCATCTGCAGAGCTTCCCAGTCACAGACGTGTGTTTCATGGGAGTAACAAACGGGAGGCCAGGAGTTTTCCTTTCAGGTACTGCAAAATCACTTTGAGGTGCCAACAACTGGAAAGATGAAAACCTCTAAAGAAGAGATAAAGATTATTTTATTTTTTTTAAAGTTTTTATGTACTACTTTTTCATATTTTTTTCTTGACTTGAGAGGTTTTTAACTCTTTATCTGTGTTTTTAGCCAGCAGAGGGAATTTAAGCCCTCATTTTATAATCACCATGCAGGCTAGGCTGTGTGATTAGCACTTCTGGATGTACTTAAGGGAACATTCTCAGCATAGTTAAGTTCTGGGGCCTGAAACAAGGAGGTTGGAATACAATCAGGTTTTGTTTTTTAATGGCAAAACGTAAAAAGGTATGTTTTGAGGCAGTGAATTATCAGTAATACCCATCTGTTTGTACCAAGGTATATGGATCTCTAACACTTCTGCATTGTGCTTGAGGTATGAAAATATAAGGGTATGAAAGTGGCGCTTCTTATAAAGCCAAAGCCAAATCTAGGGTTTTTTTGCCTCTTAGTTAAATACCATTAATTATTAATGAGTCTCAGAACAATCTCTGATCTTTGAGAACCCCAGAGGACAGCAGTGGACAGAATGTTTTGGAAATAATTTTTATCTTTTAATACAGTGATCAAATTTTCTTGTAGATGGTTATTGGGAAAGAAGTTACTTCTTCCATCCTTTAACTTTTTAGTGTATTATTCTACAGGCTGTATGTTCTGGTGAGAGGAACATCCTGCTACATCTTGTGTTCCAAAACGAGTGGTAATGAAATAGGTGAAAATAAATCAAGCACTGCTGGGCTTCCTTTAAACCTGTAATTGTGGTTCCTCTGTGACAATAAACTCTCAACTGAGCATTCACCCCTGAGCATTCAGGGTCTTTTATACCAGCTTAAGCTGATAACTGAAAATGTAAACCACATTTTAAAGTAATTCATTGTATACTCTGGGATGACAAATGTTAAATAACATTAAATGTTAATTTGAACAGATGCACATGTTGTTGCCCTAGAATTCTGGACGGATTCTTCAGAACTGAGCAGTTTGTTCTTGTGTGCAAATACATATTGACAATAATTACTTGGCTAGTTTCTTGGATTTCCTTAGACTAGCACTATACAAATGTCTATTTTCACTGCAAGAAAAGCTGAAATGTTCAAACTTTTGAGAACTTACTTAGGTAGGGTGAACCTCAAGACCCACATTACAGCATTTCCCCTTTTTCACTTAAACCTGAGGAGCTACCACTTGTGCTTATACAGCATTGCAAACTAAATTTACATGTAGTAGTAAGGACTAAAACCAATTGTGCTTTGTCAGGAAAGTGAAGAAAGGAACTGAGCAATGAAAATAGTGTGGGGAGTCAGCATGTCTGGCATTGACACAGTGCTATGAAATCAACACTGATGGCCTATAAAGCATAATAACAGCTGTGTGAAAGGTTTGCTGTGCTTAGCTGGCATTATCTCTTGTGCAAAGGAAAGTACATTGTAAACCAGTAAAAATTAACTGCCACAGCACAATGATGGTTTTGTGACTGGGAATTCAGATAAAGTTTTGCCGCTGTTGGCGGAATGATGAAAAGGACTGGGGCCATTTGCATACAGGTGAGGAGAGGTGGTGATGTCCTGTGTTCCCCAGAGGCCAAGGCACCACAGGTAGGCAAAGTACTCCAACTCTAAGTGCTGCCTTTAATTTAACCTGATTTTTTTTTTAAAGCTGGTTGTAGAGTAGGAGAAAAGGGTCTTGCGAAATGGACAATCCCAAGAAATGTCATTGGGTGGCAGCAGAGCATTTACCACTTGACATGGCATCCCAGCAAAATAAAGCCAGAAAGAACTGCAGTTCTGCATGTTTGTGATACAGGTAACTGCAGATGAGATCTCAGAATGGCATTTATGGTGTGACAGCATTTTGTGTTTGGGACACAAGATTTCTCTCCAAAAGTGTGCTTGCATGTGTATATATGTAAATATATACGTATATATATATATACATATAAACGTGTATGCCTGTAAACATAAAAGCTGTGTCTCTGCAGGTGGGTTTGCTCTGTGATACTGAGGAGCTTTAATGTGATGATTGCAACTAACAGCTCCCAAATTAAATCCCATATCCCTAGCAGACCATGCTTGTTCCCAAGATCTTGGTGCAAATAAAAGCATGTAAAAGTTCTAAATTAATTTTTCTACTGGAAAGAATCAAGTGGGTCTGTGAATGTGGCCAGAAAAAGTGATAGTTTTTATTAGAAATTTCTGGTTTTCTGTAGTAAAAATATGAGAAGCAGGAGAGTATTTGTTATCCTTTTAGGAAGAAATTAACCTCTCAATATTTTTTTCTACAGGGTGAGTATTTGGCCTTTTTGGATAATGTACATAGTGCTTGAAAGACTTCAAGAATCTGTCCCTCTTTGGAACTAGGAGATAAGTCTGTTTGGGGTGTATTCATTTCAGTGAAGAGATAGAGCATTTGGTTTTCTTTGTTTTCTGTTTTCCTTTAACATCTCATGGTGTAGCTCACACAAAGGGATGTGTCATATCCTTAAGGAGAATACAAACTGCAGCAGGCATACATACAAATGTGCCTTATTCCTTTACAGAATCACATACTTGTTTGCTGTCTTTTTAAAAATTGTTTGTGAGTTGCTGCTATTGTAAGTAAATCTCTTAACTTTCAACTGCCCATTCTACTATCACCTCCATGGAAATGACATCAGTCTCCTACTTCATGGACAATGTTGTCGGTAGTGTGCAAACTCAGTGGCTGGAAGGAATTTAACATCTTTCTTTTGTTACTTTGCCTGGGAATAAGAAAGTTAGAACTGTCTCCATGGACTTCCTTCAGGCATCAGGGATGGGCTGAATTTAGGAATTGTTTGTCCCTGAGGTAGGGAGGGTCCTCTGTGGTTCACTGCTCCTACTGAGCACCGAATGTCAAGTACCAATCCTTACAAGTCTGACCTGAAAGTCTTGCCTTAGTAATGCTGAGGTTTTTCTGAACTCACTGAACTCACTTCTGTTTGGTTCAAGCCCAAGGCCCACAACCCACAGAAACAAGAGCAAGCTCTGTACAAGAACTGCTCTGTTTTGAAGCTCTCATTGAGCTCAGGATTCAGTGCTTGATTCTGTATCTCCAAAAGGTATGATCTTGCATGAATAAGAGGCAGCATTTTCTGGATCCCAGCTCCCTGGGAGTTCTAAACCATTGTTCGCTCATGGTATATGGCCTCTTCAAAGAATAAAGGCTTTTGGCTCCTGCAGAGCTTAATAAAACCTATTTTTATACCACATGTGCGTACTGTTGGGAGCTCTCTGAAGAAAGGTATCTCTAAAATTATATTGGTCTTTTGTTTGTACAGATTACTGCAATAGATTCTCAACTGTTGTCTCAATTTCTAGTAACTAAGACATCAGATGTCCCTTGTCTTGAAAAGTTTGGAAAATAAGGCAAGAATCAATGTGAGAAAAGAAACCTGTTCAGTCATAGGAGGCTTCCTTGTATTTGGACTGAATGTCTGAAGGTTATTACATTAGATCATCTTTCTCCTATCTGCAGTGATTTAACTACAGTGAATTGATTTCATTCCTGAATATTTCTCTTACTAGTTTAAATAATTCACTTGTTAATTGTTGCATCCACACAGCTCTGGGATTGTCTTTATTTGCCTATACACCGGTGAAATGTCCCCTTATGCAGTATTTCATTATTTGCTTCCATGCTTTGTGTACCTTTTGCAGAACATTAAGGTGGTAGACTGGAGATGACAGGAACTGTGGTACTGAAGGTCAAGTGTACAAACTCCTAGGATACCCCACTTTGGCACTAATGTCTAACCTAGGAGCTCAGTCGTCAGTGAGAATGTGACGGTAGAAACAACATCTGAGAGTTTCATCTGTAGGGAATTGATTAGAAGCCACTTTGGGATTATGGCGGAGGAAAATGTTGGTGACTAATGGGAATGTTCTCATTTTTTCATTTGTAGTATACGTAGCAGAATTTTCCTGTTTTCTTTTGGACAAAGATGCTGCTTGAGGCAAGAAGCTGATACTGGAAAAACTTCTTATATTAGAGAAATCTATGACACCTGTTCTAATACTGAAGTTTCATGTTCTTTTCAAGACTTTTTGCTGCTTCTGTCTCTTTGAGGAGTCAGCTCTCTAAATCTCAGCTATATAACCCTTAGTTAATTAATAGTTCTTTGGAACACACTGTCTCTGGCTTTCATTTTCTTCACATTCAAGCATTTACCAACCTGACTACAGAAAAATCTTGGTGCCTATTGTCCTGTGCTATTCTGCATGCTAACAATGGGAAAACTTTTTCCTACAAGTTTGCAATGACATCCTCATCTTCTCTAAGCATTACTTTAAGAGAATGACCACTATTTCCTTCCACTTCAGCTTCCCAGTGTAAAAGATACTTGATCATTTCCAGTGGGTGGAGAAGGACAGTTTGCAGGCTGATAATTCCATGTGTACCTGTTTCAAAGGATGTATCTTTGGGCAAATCTCCAAGAGGCATAAAACCATCATGTTAACAAAATAACATGAGCATCAGTAAGGTCAGTGGTGACTGTAGAGCCCTTACAGCCTCAGTGACTGCAACCAAAGGTTCCTGCTAGTAATGCTAGCAGGAGTTTCTGAAGGTTCCTTTAGATCTGCTGTGGGTTTGACAAAAGTGCACACAGCTTAAAAGGTTGAATTTTGGGCTCAATGACTTGCCCATTTTTATGAAAGTTCCTTTTAGCTAGAAAGCTTCAGAATGTTCAGTTAGGAAAGACCCTACATAAATTCTTGAGCAAAGAAGGTACTGCTGTTGTGAAGGAGGGCACCTGAAATAATCAAAACATTCATGCATTTTTGGGACACTTTTTTACAAATCAGAGGTTTACACCTCTTTTCCAGTGTATCATAGCCCTCTGGAATTTCATGTGCTTCTATATAAAAGGAAATGATTATGTATTATTTATGAAATAGTGTTTCAATCCTTTTTTTGTTTCCCTCAATTCACCAGCAGAGGGCTGAAGGATTGATCACCTGCTTAATTTAGCTTGAATTCACAGTTAAAGTACTCAAACTGTGCTGTTCCTGCCACAAACCAGGGTTTGTCACTCTGTGCTATCTGAATCCGTGTTACAGATTGCAAGCTTGCTGAGTCTGGAGGTCCATCCTCCCTTGAGCTAAGTAATGTTCACAGCAAAATTGTCAGATGTCCTTTCTCAAGGAAGTGTGGCATTTTGAAGCATTACTGTTTTACTGCAGAGCTGCCAAGTGAATGCCTTTCTGGAATGTGCAGCTTTAAGCTTTTTAGATCTGCCTGGTGGTCTCTGGTCTGTGTGAGGGATGATGAATAGATAAGGTGGCTGTAATGGCCCATCTTGATCTGAAACCAATGTCTCTTTTCACAAAAGCCTTGGCTGACTGCTCGGTGCACGTTCAGGAAAGGTCTCCTACTCTTCTTGTTGCATGCCCTGCTGAGTTGGGTTAAAACCAGAACTTTGTATTCTGAGAACATAGCCAAAGGTAGAAACCTGAGCTCATGGGAAAGAAAATGTCTCCTTCTGGCATGTCAGAATGGGTTAGTTCTTGCAACAACCCCCTTGCTTTTCTCAGAATGGGAAGATTGAGACTCTGAGTTCCCACTTCATTAGGAGTGGTAGAAATTCAGCTCCTACCATGCAGAATTTGTGGTTAAGTTGCCTTTGAGCTGTTCTTCAGAAGAGTGAATTATATCTTTATTCTAACTCCACTTAAAGGTCTGAAAGATTTTTTCTGATTTCAATGGCCTTTGTTCAGGCGTGGGATGTGTTCTGAAAACAACACGGACTATCACTGTGGCTTTTTTGACCCTAAAGCAAATTTTCAAGTGACACCAAGTTCAGGGTGGTGACACACCTGAGGGATGGGGTGCTATCCAGAGGGAGCTGGACAGGCTCGAGAAGTGGGCCTATGGGAATCTCATGAGGTTTAACAAGACCAAGTGCAGGTGCTGTACCTGGGTCAGGTTAGCCCTTGGTATCAATCCAGGCTGGGGATGAACATATCCATATGAGAAGGATTTGGGGATTTGGGGGTGCTGGTGGGTGAAAGGCTGGACATGAGCCAGGAATGTGTAATTCCAGCCTGGAAAGTCACCTGTGTTCTGGGCTGCATCCAAAGCACCATGGGCAGCAGGAGAGGGAGGGGATTCTGGCCCTCTGCTCTGGTGAGACCCCACCTGCAGTGCTGCATCCAGTTTTTGGGTCACAGCACAGGAAGGACATGGAGCTGTTGGAGTGAGTCCAGAGGAGGCCACCAAGGTAATGAAAATCTTGGATTTTCCAGGAGCTTTTCCACTAAGAAAATGAAGTACATGGTTTCTGTAAAATAATCAGTAAAAAATATTTAGATGCTAAATGTGTTCAGAAACAATTTTTAAGTATTTTTGTGGGTATCTTCCTGAGTGTTTTGAAATTTTTCTATATCCAATTATGGTATTTCATAGGAAATTTTTTTCAATTTCAATGTTCTTCTCATTCTCATGAGGCAGCTCAGTGAAGAGAAAGGAGTAGTTATGAACAGGTAAAATTTACTCCAAAGTACCCTAAAAATATACATGAATAACACTCAAAAAATAAAATTTCCACCATGGTTTAATATTTCAGAGATGCATAGAATAAATGTGATTCCATTTCATGCTATAGAAATTGTTTAAAATACATAGTTTTCAAAAGAACTGGTGATTTAGATTCTATAATGTTGGGCTTGTTTATGTGCTTTCTGGGGTTCCTTTTGCAGAGATGGATAAATAGGATTGATATAACTCTAGACAGCGTTTACCTAGGGCAAAGGCAGTCTCTTTTCTCAATTTCTTATGGTAGTGCCTTGAGGCTGGTTAAGATCCAGCCTGTGTTGTATGATTACACTGAACAGTAAATAATCTCTCTCATAAAGAAACTTTAACCTAAAAAGGCAGCATGAGGAGAGGGGCATATAGAGAAGTAAAGATATAATAAAATAACTTTAATTTCAGTGTTTTGTTTTGTTGAGATAAGGTATGTTCTGGGGGAAACTAAGAGTATTGGTGGAGGAAAGGAGGTGGTTGAACCTTCACAGGAGGTAAAGAATGCTGGAAGGAGGCTGTGATAAAAGACTGAGAAAGGATGGGAGAAAGTTTTCTCTAAACTCAGCCTCTGGATGAGCCCTGACTTGGGAACAATTTCCTTCCTGTTGAAAAGCATAGGGTGTTTTGCACATATATTATGTGTACTCAAGAGCAGACATCTGCATGAGCTTCACTCGTGGTTTCTCAGGAAGAATACCTGTTTGAATATTTAGCAACATTCTTATGACTAGGTTTTGATACAAAGGTTATAAAGCCCCTTAAGATTTTCTCTGTTCCATGAGGCATAGCAGCAGCTCTGTATTCTGAGATCCCCAAATCCTTTTTAAAGCTATATGCATTTTGTGTCTCTTTTCAGATATTAGCTATTTCCTGCACAAGGTTCACCATTCAGAAATAAATTTGAGGTGTGTGAGGGTTCTTGTTTTCAGTATATCAAGTGTTATCATCTAACCCCAAAATTTTGATTAATCTCCTCCTCATTCGTCAATGGGAAAAAGGAGCAGGAAAGTTAGGAGCTGCCTTGATTTTTAAAACCCAAAGCACACAAAGGCCTATTCTCTTTGCAGTAGCATCTGTGCTGAAGTGCTCAGAAAAAAAAGTGAGGAGTGAAACACTAGATTTCTTTTTTTTCTCTCCTGCAGCTTGGAGATGGGTTTGTTGAAAGTTTTTTTTGGTTTTTTTTTTTCAGTTAGTCAGGAAAGTTGATTATTGTTAATAATGCTACCTCAAATGTTTCATTGTAATCTTATTTTAAGGAAATGTTCATGCATTAAGCATTTTTCCCACAGCAATGAAACAATGTAGCTTTCCCTGCCAAAAATCACATTCACATATATCCTCTTCATTCCTGTAGCTGGAAGGTGAAGCTTGGAATTTTTCCAGTAGCCCAGCTGCCAATTTGCCATCGTTGATCATTATCAGGAGCCATTTGGCTGAGGTATCTCAGGTATAGCAAAGCATGTTCTTGCTGTGTCTGATGTATTTATTACCTGTATCATGTTTTGGGGTCCTGCTTGTAATGGTTTTTGGAAGGTTTTTTCACTCCACACCTGGGTGTAGTTTGCTAAGAGATGGCTTCTATGAAGTAATTAAGTCATAGTGCAATGATTGGTTGAGGTGTGGGTGGGTGGGTAGGTGGGGGTGTGATGAAGCACAAAGGGTTTGCTACCACCCACATTATAAGCAGACCTAATTCAATCCCTTGGCACTCCGTGGAAATTCAGCTATTGAATTCAATGAGAGGAGGTGCCTGCACAGTGCTCTTCTAACTTAGTATTCAGTTCTGCACCCCCAAAATGTTCCAATGTCTGTTAAGAAAGTTATGAGATTGTGTCATTCACTTAGACTTGATATAATCCTCAGTTAAGCAGAAAGATAAAAAAACAAGGGAGGGAGGGAGGGAGGTGAGGGTGGAAGAAAGAAAAGCCTATCAGCAACTCTTACTTCAGTTGCAAAGAAATCAGATTTTTGTCATGTGAAGGTACCTCACAGTATTTATTGCTTTAGGGTTTACCAGTAAGTGACACTGCAAGAACTCATCACATCCTGATAATACACAAAATGCTGTAAATGCTTTGCATGCTGATTTATTTTTTAAACTCAAAATTTCATACCAAGTGAGATTTAGTTATTTTTATCTGTGACAGCTAAGCACTTAAACTCAGCATCATACCTTGCATCAGTGCCTTGTTTTAGTAGTGTAGCTATTAAGCTGATATACAAAGACATAAGGAATTTTAAAAATTCAATTGATCTTAGTACTTCATGATCCATCCAGTGATGCTTGTTGCATTTTGAGTTTTTCAATTCAGTGTTATTAGCATTACATATGCCATATAAGAAATTGTATAAGGATTATTTTTATTGAAAGTAAAATAAAAACTGGACATTTTTCTGTTAGTCTAAGGCTTTGTAACAGCTTGTTTATTCAAAGTCTAAATTCAGAGACAGATTTGACTTGTAATTTAATTATAATAGCCTCAGAATACTACTAATAAATGCTGGAGAACTTGTCAATGCTCAAACAAGCTTGAAGGTGTTTGAATTATTTGCCAGACTTAGCCTTCACACTGATGGAGTTTAGGCTAGAATGTATGTTCTAGATGGCTGATCAGTTAGTATTGGGTGCCAAACAGCTATTAGTATTTGCAGTTGTCCATGCTTCTTAAACATTTTCATAATCTATTAATCATTATTAACCCTTTATAAACCATTTATAAATGTACCCTGAATAAAGAAGTGTGTGACCATTCAGGGCTTTTTCTCAAGTTTAATATTAAAGGCAAGTCCAAGGTCAAGATTGGCACAGGGAGGCTTTAGGGAGGTGGTGTAGTTTATATTTTGGCCAGTCAGCTGAGGAACCACGTGGAACTAAAATTAGTAAAGTGCAGGCAGTGAAGAAAGTTCACACAGTGTAATATGCTGTGGGCAGTATTAATGTTGATTTACCCAATCTGTTAATGGCATGGTCTGTCTAGACCTTTGGAACATTCCTCAGCTCCTTATTTAATGTAGGAGGAATCATTTCTGAAATTAGCATATAAATTGTCTAGAGTCAGCAGCCCTTTAAAGCAGTATTGTACCCTTGTGTCATGGCACAGTAATTGTTCTAAAAAATTTAATCTCCCAGTCAGGCACATTCTCATGAAGAAGCTCTTGACTTTACGTTGCATGCTGAGAAAGTGCATAAACCCGAGGAAGTTCATTAAGTTTGATATGGGCAAATGGTCAGGATTTGATTTGGGTAAGTTGTATTTATTTAGTCACATTAACAAGGGCAAGTGGATTGTGATAAGGAAGCACCTGGCAAGATCTGTCCGTGTAGGTTTACGTGTATGTAGTTGAAACCGGAGTCTTTTCTGACTTTGTCTTGGTTTGAAAGACAGGTGTCTGCTAGGGAAGGCAAGAGCCTCTCTTGGAATGAAAAATGTAAAACCCCCTCCCTCTGAACTATTATAATTTTGAAATTAAGGGGCTCTCAGGCAGAGATCTGGGGATAGTGTTATAAATGCAAAGGCAGATTTGGGTTAAATAAAAACAATTTATTATAAAACAATTTCTATAAAAAAATAAACAATGAGGGAAAACCACAATAAAACAAACAGCGCAGCGCTGGGTGGACAGGGGTCTATACTCAAAGGTATAGGTGTTCCCAAATCCACGCAGGAGGGTAAACTGTCCGGGGTTTTTATAGGGATTTTTAGCCTTGAGGCCAAATTCCAGGCAGGCACCATTCATCAACAGTCCTTGATTGTCGTATGAATTGATTTCCTGGCATTGGAGAATAGAGTCGAATGGACGTCCGGACCGAGTCTCCTCATATGTAAAGAAATTCTGAGTGGCTCTTGTGGTTCAGGCCATCCGGATGGGATGGCTGGATCCGGGTTGGAGCCGATGGAATATATTCGGCTGGATTTTTCCTTTTGTTTACTTGATGGCTTCCCCCAACGGTAGCCCGCAAGGCGAGGTGGTGTTCGGGTCCGGTGATGAATATCTCGTCGGTGCCTCTCCGTTTGTTTTGGCTTGATGTTTCGTGTCCTGCCTATTCTTCTCCGTTGATGGTCACCGAGCCTGTCCTTGTCAGTTTGAGGAGTTTTTTTTCCTGTCAGCTTGATGGGCCGCGTCCTGTCTATTCTTTTGTTGATGGGCGCCGGCTAGGATCGTTATCCTTTGAGTGGGAATTCGTGGCTAGATCTGGGAAGGGCTTGTGTGTCATACTGTACTTTATATTTTATATCATTATTGTTATATACATTTATTTAGATTTTTACGAATTTTTACAAGTTCGTTTCTCACAGTCCCCCGCCTAATAATTCATTACATTAAAAATTCGTGTTATTTCATTTAATTCTGCAGGGGAGGACTATAATTTTTTACTCACATTCATCTTCTTCCCAGTCTGTTAACGAATTCTCACTATATGCTTGTGCCAGGTTATATTTATTTTCAAAAATTCTTTAAGGCTTTAATCCACATTTTCGTTTTTCTTTTTCCTCCTCTAATTTCATTAGTTTAGAGAGAGGAGTAGGTCTCCCTTGTGCTTTCTCAGGATCAATTGGAAGTGTGGCAATCTGCATTCCTTGCACAACAGAGTGAATTAGTCTGATGAAGCAAGGAATTAAGCAGGGAAGGAAAATGATTCCGGCAACTGAACAAGTGATGAAAAATACTAGCTTTTTCCACCAAGCCCCTTGCCCGAATATCTGGTCTCACCAGGAGGCTTGTAGGGATTGAATTCCATTTTTGGACTGGCACATGAGCTACTTTTTTAATTTCAGCAGCCAATCCTTTTATTGTTTCTCCGTAATCGTGTATTTCCATACAAAACACTCGGATTCGTTGTATCTGCCACACACTCCTCCCTCCTCGGCTAGCAAATAATCGAGAGCTAGTCTGTTTTTGGTCCACAAAACCTCTCATTTGTGAATGTTGTTTGGCTAGGAGTTCTAGGGCTTCTGAAGTGTGGTTGGAAACTATCCCTCCCCCCGCTTGCAACTTGATAAGTCTGTTGAGGAGATAAATGGGGGTTCTGTAACCCAGCTGCCATCATTTGCCTAAGTAGCGGCCCGTAATATTGAATGATCCTTTTGGCAGGTCATTCTTCCTCGTTCCACTTCTGGTTGCCTCCCGCTATTGGTAGTTTCTGTTTTAATTCTCTCCTTTGTTTGTTTAATGTTTCAAAGAGAGGGGCTCAATGATTTACTCTCTGTTTTAGGTAGAGTAAAGAAAAAGGACCGAATTATTCCAAGTGTGTGCAGGATCTTTTCCATTTTCTGGGTAGCTCGCTGTATGCCTTTTTTTCCACATATTCAATGTATACTATTAGGAGCTTCCCAACCCTTGTTCAACTTTGCCGGATCATCTCAATATTCCTTCAATTCTATTAGCTCATGGAAGCGATTGGCCCCAGAGTTTTTTGTACCAGTAAAGTTCAATTATTTTCCATCTATTCACAGTTATTCCCTCGGGAGCGACTCCAATAGCCCGCGGGTGGTTTAGGTTGCTAGGTTTTTTGTTTTGCTTTCTGAATTCACCGTGAGTGTGCTTACACACGGGGTATAGCCTACTAAATCAGTGAATTCTTTTCTCTCTGGTCTTGTTTTTGATATTTTAGAGCCTTCTCATTTTTAGAAGTTACTCTGGGGTTAGTTCCTCTCCCTTCCAAGGCTATCTTTCAGCTGATTTTAAAACTGCCACAGATCTAACAGTTAGATAGACCTAATAATTCTGTGGCTATTTCTTGCATTAGATCTATGAAAAGATTCTGGTTGGGGTTTGGCAACCCCCAATTGCTGTATTTGTTTCTCTAATTGCTCATAATGTTCACTAAGAGAGTTAAGCTTCTCCTGTTCTAACTTCTTTTTCCGAGCTTCTGCTTCTCGCCTCTTTAACTCTAGGGTTAGTTGTTTTATATTTTGTTTTCAGGGTCCACCCCTTCCTCATCCCTGGAGAAGCAGAATACTTGGTTGAATTGCAAACATACTCGGTCATCACTACTTTTTAACAAATTAAGGATTATCGGTTCATTAATTAAAAAAAAGCCTTTTTTTTCATGTTTTAAATTTCTACTTTCCCAATATATTTTCCCTCCCATGGTACACATTTTCAAATTCGCATTATTGTAACATAAAGGGTTAACCGCATAAATATGCCAAAAAGGTGGATTGTCTCTTCCCTCCTATCTAGACCGTTTTGTTACATTGACTGCAGATAGGAATTGGGGGAATCATTTCCACTTCTCTCTTATACCTGAAATGGGAATTTTCAGTCTTTCTTTTCATAGGAGTTTTAGACTGCCCGTTCTTAAGCCTTGCCCCTGAGTGGTAACACTGGACCTTCCCCTTTAATTCACAAAGATTATACTGAGGGCTGTAAGACGAAGAACGGTCCGTAGGACAGTAGTTAACTATTCGTTGGTATCTGTGGCAGTCTGACACTGCTCACACTTCCCCAGGAGACGCTCCCCCGGAGGTACTTCGGGAATCATTCTCTCGGCTAAGCACACGGCTAGACTCAGGACAGACAGGATTCCCCACCGTTGTATCCCACTCCCTTGCCCTTCGCCCGTATAGAAATATACGGCGGGGATTACCATCTTCTCGGCAGCAAGGATATTCTTCAGGGGCCCTTGTAGTCCTTATGGCGTATCTTCCTTTTAAAGGTAGCCCACCGAGACGACTTAATCGTGTCTGTCCCTGCACGGTACTTTTACTGTCTTTCGGCACTCAATTTCCAAAGCCTCTGCCTTGGAGTCTAGTTTCCCTCTTATCCCCTTTTGAAAAAGTAGGAACCACTCAGGAGAGTCGAGTTCCAACAATCCCGCCCTGGTGGCAAGTATTAAGAGACGGCTAGTCAGCTCCTGTTCTTTAGTCAGACAATTGGTACACAGTCTCTTAGGTTTGTACTCTCTCCAACAGTGGGTTACTCAAATTTGTTTACAACAAGCACATTTAAAATGTATAAATGGAAAACAATCACAGTTTGCGTTGATGTAACTTAATCTGATCTGCAGCTCTACGATTTTTAGAACAATCATGTACTAATTTTTCTGAATAGAAACTGAGCAGGATTTTTTTGTGCAGTGGTTTTCAATTCTAAACCGGGTGAGCTGATTAAGATGGCTTCATATTTTAGAAGCCTGGAATCAGTCAGCCACTTCTCTGCTTTTTGCTGCAATAATGTTTTTCACATCGTGGGGAGTGTAAACTACCAGGGGAGGAAAAGTTATTTTCCTTGCTTCTCTTATTAACAGAGCCACTGTTACAATTGCTTGTAAACACGTAGGCCAACCCCGGACTGATTGGATATCTAAGATCTTTGAAGCCTATAGGCTTTCTTTTGTCTGCCCATTCCTGAGTCAGGACTCCTGTGTTGTTTGTTTACTCACATTCACAAACAACTGGAATTCTTTATTCGTATCTGGTAGAGTTAGTACCGGGGCAGTCATAAGAACAGTTTTTAATTTCTGGAAATTAGACTCATTCTGTTCAGTCTACTTCAGCTTGTCAGTGTTTAATCTTTCATACAAAAACTTCACTTTTTCACTGAAACTTTCAATTCACTGCCTGCAATATCTTAAGAGCCCTAGAATTTGTCTAATTTGCCTTTTTTGTTTTTGGTGCAGGCAATGCAAAGGATGCCTGCTACCCTCTCCGGGTCTAATTTTTTCTTTGAGATATCTAATGTCTGAGGTATTTTATTTTTTATTTCAGGCTCTGTGAATTGCAGCTTGGATTTTTTGATACTTTCAAACTTTTCTTTCTTAGAAAGTTTAACAAGGCAATCGTGCTTTTCTTCACACTCTCTTCAGTCGGTCCAGCTATTAGCAAGTCATCTACATACTGTGAAAGCTTTGTCCTGTCTTCAAGAGCAAATTGGGTTAACATTTGTTTCTAAGGCTTGTCCGAAAAGGTTCGGAGACTTTACAAACTCCTGGGGGAGGACCGTTCACTTTAGCTGTTGCTTACGGTTTTGTATCTGGGTCCTCCCACTGAAAAGCAAAATAATCTCTACTCCTTTCATCTAGAGGGCAAGTCTAAAAAGCATCTTTTAAATTAATCACACTATACCACACATCTTCTGGTGTGAGTCTATTTAGTAAAGTATAGGGGTTGGCCACCACCGGGAATCTAGTCCGGGTCCTAGCGTTTTACCGCTCGTAGGTCCTGGACTAATCGGACGCTATCATCCGTCTTTTTACAGCCAGGATGGGGGTGTTGTGTTGAGACATGTAAGGCTCTAAAGTATCCCCGTTTAGGAGGTCATCAATTATTTGTTTCAACTCCCTTCTCTCTTTGAATGCTATACTTCAGGGTTTATTTTCTCTTCATTTTTAGGAGTCAACTTAAATATTTTCACCACTTATTCAGAATTTTTTAATCAAGATATTAATTCTTAAAGCAACAATCATGTCCCTTCCCAGTAAATTGTAATTTGCTTCTTCTACTAATAGCAAATTCCCTAAGCAAATTTTATTTTCAGATTCTATTTCCACATCTTTTATTATAGGTACTTCAAAGGGGTCTCCCTTTGCACTGATTACAAAAACTTTTTCTCTGCTAGCCACACATCCGTATGGCAATTTCTGCAGGGTACTTTTCTCTGCCCCAGTATCTACAAGAAAACTTACTTCTTGTCGTTAGGGGCCCACTTTTTAATTTTATCAAGGGCTTCTTGGATGTTCTGGTCTCTAAAATTAAGGACCCCCTGACCCTCTTAACCTCCTTGAAATATTTTCTCATCTTTTATTCTTTGTTTACAATCCCGCTGAACGTGTCCTACCACCTTTTTACAGTAGTAGCATTCCGGGGGCTCTCTCCGTGGGGCCGGGGCTGCCCAGTGAGAACCTCGACTTTTTTCCGGGTAGTGTTTTTAAACTTACCCTGCATCTGTTCTTGTTTCTGGACTTCTTTTACCGCTGTTACTAAAATTCTAGCTTGCGATTTCTGCTTCTCATCTTCTCTTCTCATGTACACTTTTTGAGCTTCCCTTAGGAGCTCTTGAAGACTTTTATCTTGCCACCCCCTCAATCTTTTCTAATTTCTTCCTAATATCTTCCCAAGATTTAGCAACAAATTGTGTTTTTAACAGAACCTCCCCCACAGGAGAGTTCGGGTCAGTCTCAGAGTAAATCTGTAAACTTCGCCGTAATCTCTCGATCTATTCTGTGGGTGGTTCCTTTTTTTCCTTGACACTCTTTGAAAAAACTTTGCTAATGTTTCTGGCCCCTAGGGACCCGCTTCTCTTATACCTTGTACAATCATGCTCCTTAAATCCATTATGTTCCGTCTGCCTTCCTCTGTCTGTGCAATTCCAGCTCGGGCTTGCGCTAGGCCATTTCTGGTTACCTGGCATCCCCTGTGGATTGCGTCTGTCCCAGTCTCTGATCCCGGCTTGTTTAATCATTTTCTCTTTCCTCCGGATTAAACAGTGATCTCAGGATTGCCATAAGATCGTCAAAGGTATAAATGTTACTCCCTAAAAATTCATCTAACTTCTCAGCCACTCCGAGAGGGTCATCTAACAACCGCCCCATCTCTTTTTTAAATGCTCTTACATCTCCAGAGTTAAGGGGGACATTCACAAAACCGATCACTCCCGGGGCCGTCGGTACTTCTTTAAGAGGGAGCAACCGGTGCCCCTCTTCACTCTCTCCCCATTCATTATCTATCATTCTCGCTCTTAAACGGGTTCTACTTGCGGGAGGGGAATTGGTGATGTGTGTTGCCTCCCTGTTATTAATGGTGGGAATTTTGCCGCCACCCCGGTTGAAGGGAGGAGTCCCCTCCGTTGTATGGGAGGGTCCCGGTTGTGGCGGCTGGACCGGCAGGGATGGATAGGGTGTTCCCCAGCCTTGCGCAGAAAAAAACCTCCGAGGAGGGTTGCTGTGGTTACGGTGTTTACAGGCGGGGAAAGGGGAAGGGCTGCCGGCATCGCTGCTGGCCCCGAGTCTCCCGTCTGAGACACACGTATCTCAGTGGGTTGGTCCTCGGGGGCCCAAGGGTGCTGTGGGCATTTCTTGATCTACAGAGGAAGGTTCCGCTGGTCCTCGATACGGGGGTGGTAAGTGATCGAGGGGTTCCAGGACTCAGTTTTCGACTCACGTTTTTCTTTTTGCTTTATTGGAAATAGCCCTACTCTGGCATTTACCCAGAGCTTGGCGTATTCCCTCTCCTCAGGATCTGAGGGGACTTTGTTCTCCACATAGGAGAACAACTTGTTACACGTCCATTTTTCAAATGTGCCTAACACTGGCCAAGTGAGGTGACTTCTCAACTCCTGTCCTCCCCAAACCTCTATACAATAATGTATTAATTTCTCCTTTGATTTCCCCTTCCTCTGGGGACAATCTTCCCAGTGTTTTAGCATCCACCCCAAGGGACTTTCCAGTGGGATGTCTGGTGATTTCTCCCCCCAGATCGGAGGAATCTTCTCCTGTGCTTCTTCCTTGAAGCTTACTCTTTTTCTGCCCTATTACTTCGCAAATATATTCTTACCTTTTCTTTCGACTTCTCCGTGAGTCGATATCAGTTTCTGCGTTGTGTACTTAGGAATCAAAATTTGCCGATACTCACCTTTCAGCGAGCTGAGCTGAGGTCTCTTGTAATCGGGACTTTTGATTCTTCCCTGGACCTCTCCCTGGGTCCGGTACTAAGAGGGTTTACCAGCCTCGAGCTCGACAAGACGTCCCTTCCCCTCTTAGTACCTTGCGATCAGTTCCGAGACACCCCTTTGGTCTCAGGTTTTACCAGTGTGTGTCGAGGGAAAAAAAAAAAACTTTCACTCTGTATCGCTTCCTTCGCGGCCCGGCCAATTCCCTCGCGGGAGGATGGAAACGCGACCTTGGAGTCCGCACTCGCTTCGTGATCAGATCACGTCTCACACCACTCGCTCCGATCGCCCGCTCAACCAGCAGTACTTACAGCTATTTTCCTGCGTGGGTGTCCCTTGTGCGCACTAGACGTTTTACGAGCAAAGTAAGCCGCGGCTCCCGAAGGCTCCGTGCCTTCCGAGCTCTCCGATCCGGATTTATCCTTTTTTATTGTGGTTTTTACCTCCGCCTAAATTTGGTTCGGATATCGGAAACGAACGAACTACGGGGGTTCCCAACACACGAGCCCCCCAAAATCAGGGGGGGTCCCCGTCCTGGGCAGCGAGATTCCCCGCAGTTCCTCCGATCCGAGTCACGGCACCAATCTGTTATAAATGCAAAGGCAGATTTGGGTTAAATAAAAACAATTTATTATAAAACAATTTCTATAAAAAAATAAACAATGAGGGAAAACCACAATAAAACAAACAGCGCAGCGCTGGGTGGACAGGGGTCTAAACTCAAAGGTATAGGTGTTCCCCAATCCACGCAGGGGGGGAAACTGTCCGGGGTTTTTTATAGGGATTTTTAGCCTTGAGGCCAAATTCCAGGCAGGCACCATTCATCAACAGTCCTTGATTGTCGTATGAATTGATTTCCTGGCATTGGAGAATAGAGTCGAATGGACGTCCGGACCGAGTCTCCTCATATGTAAAGAAATTCTGAGTGGCTCTTGTGGTTCAGGCCATCCGGATGGGATGGCTGGATCCGGGTTGGAGCCGATGGATATTTCGGCTGGATTTTTCCTTTTGTTTACTTGATGGCTTCCCCCAACGGTAGCCCCGCAAGGCGAGGTGTTCGGGTCCCGGTGATGAATATCTCGTCGGTGCCTCTCCGTTTGTTTTGGCTTGATGTTTCGTGTCCTGCCTATTCTTCTCCGTTGATGGTCACCGAGCCTGTCCTTGTCAGTTTGAGGAGTTTTTTTTCCTGTCAGCTTGATGGGCCGCGTCCTGTCTATTCTTTTGTTGATGGGCGCCGGCTAGGATCGTTATCCTTTGAGTGGGAATTCGTGGCTAGATCTGGGAAGGGCTTGTGTGTCATACTGTACTTTATATTTTATATCATTATTGTTATATACATTTATTTAGATTTTTACGAATTTTTACAAGTTCGTTTCTCACAATAGGAATAACAGTTCTTTACTAGTATGTATAACGAGGCAAACAAACAACAATAACTACAGTGTTAACAACAAAACAGAACCAGGGACCCCGTGACAGCCTTCTCGGCCGAGACGGGAAGGGATGGAGGAGAGGCTTTGCTTCACAAACCCCCTCGGTCAGTGCCGGTGCTCCTGCAGGGCTCTGAGGAACACTCAGCTGGAACAGCAGGGACGAGCTGAGATCCTGGGCCGGTGGCTGAGGTGTATCAGCAGCTCCACGGCGGTGCCTGGCACTGTCACATGTCCCGGCAGGACAGGGGGTGCGGAGCCCCTGAAGAAGAAACAGCTCCATCTGGGTTATGGCGAATTCCTTTCCCCAGGCAACGACAGCTCTGAGTGTGTGAAGCTCTGACGCTGAAGAAGCGAGCCAGCTGGCAGCTGCCCTCACCCTCTCTTACCTGCCCCCTTTCCCCCCTGGGCCCAGCCAAACTCTTTGTCTTCTCAAGCACCCAATAATCACCAGCAGTCAGGTTTCCCCGAAACTAATGGACAAAATTCTGTAGGTGAGAAGGAACAAAAGGAAGGACATCTAAACCCCAACAGACTTTGACATACATTTTTTTTCCCTTTCCTTGGTTTTCCACATGACATATACAAGGCATGCTGTAAAGTGTACTCATTCCAGGGCTCACTATGACCTGCACTTGTGTGAGAGTAAGTCTGCTCCTGGTACCTGGCACTGGGATGCTGCCAAAATAAGGTGCCAGGAACCTTATGGAGGCAAATCCTCCTCCCTGGCTCCTGCTCTTTTGTTGCATCTTCTGAAATCCTGTACTTAGTCCTTTCCACTTTAGTTGCCAAGAGTAACATGCAGCACTGTCTTCTAGGTTATTTTCAAGGGAAAATACACGCCTTCAGCCTGGGAATTCCTACAGGAGTTGGGAGCTAGCTTTTTAGAACGAGTAGGTGTAGCCAGAGATGAAAAATAAAATGTCAATATGATGTGGAAGGTTTATTTGGCATGAATCTGAGATGACCACACTGAGCAGTGAAGCCAATAAAATCTCTGTACTAGGAAATCATGTGTTCTGAGCATGCCACACACTTTACAGAACTATTCCAGGAATGTTGCTTGAGAGTTTTATATGTTCATTTGGTACTTATTTTTCATCTCACTTGCTCCAAAAGCCAGGTGCTTTAATCGCAATGAAATCCACTGCCCAGGTCACAGAGGAAAAAAAAGTGGAAAATAATGCAATTACAGCAAGTCCTAAAAATGATCTAAAGTAACATTTTTATATGCAACTGAATAATAATTTTAAGTTGGAGTATTTCCTTACCTTCCCAGGGTTAAATAGTGACTTTCTTACTGAAAATACCTTATTAAAAGCTTTTTTTCCATTCCAGAAAGATTTGGCTTGTGGTCAGGAAAGCCTTCAAGATGGTAGATCTTAAATTTGTCATGGTCCCCGTGTCCATCCTATATGTTGCCCTAGTATTCTGAAGAAAACACGTGTATCATAGGATGGGGAGATAAGTTTTTTCCTGATTGAATAGTGAAGAGCTATTCAAGAAGGTAAAAAAGCCCAACAAAACAACAAAAATCAGCTCCCTCTAAACAATGTTTTAAAAAATTTATTTTGAAAAAGCAAAGCTCATGTGGGTAAACACAGGAGTACTGATAGATACATATTACGTGCTGCAAGCAGGGTTTGTGTTCTGTGCTAGAACAGAGAGGCCTTGGCTGGTGTCTGTGGGCCCTGAGCTTGATTCTAACCAAGAATTACAGTAGCAGGTGACAGGCAGAGGGTACGGCTTGAGGGGGAACACAGGAGTCATGGCTTGTGTTTGGATGTTCCAGCTGGGGTCGAATGAGCATGCGGAGCCTTCCCTCCAGAGTGAGGGATAGCAGCTATTTTGTGATGTGATCTTAACAACCCAAAGCTTGCACACATTTCACATGCTTCAGGGTGTCTGACCCAAAGATAACCATGCTCAGAGGTGTCAGAATGTACCAGAAGAACCAGTCCAGGCTCGTGGGGGTAGTGCTTTGGCATAGGCAGGGATTGGGGAGGTGCTCTGTGACATCTCAATGCACTTCTGTGCCACAGGTCCCAGGGAGCTACTTCTGCCAAGCTCGGGGTGGTAGCTGTGCTTTTGACAGGTACCTCTGCAGGACCAGATGTGGGGAGTATTTCAGTAAATTTGTGCCCAAGTCAGCCCCAATTCTGTGACATGATGTTTGTGGGGGACAGAGTCACATTCTTATGGTCTGCATTTGTTTGAATGGTCCCCAGAGGAAAAAGGGCTTTGAACTTTCTTATCTATGCTCCTCTGATATTTTGTAGCTTGTGGTAAATGATGTATGCTTGTTTTTGTTTTTGTTTTGTTCTACCCTAAAACTATTTTTGCTTCAGTTGCACTTTAAATGTTTGAAGGGTTTCCCCCTCCCTTATTACTTGATTTAATTGGAATTATGGTGCTTATCAAAAAGTATTACTGCAAGGTGACCTGGTAATAATAATTTCCTTTCATCTATACCAAACATTTGTAGATCATTAAAATGTCACAAATAAAAAGTCTTAGTCACAAAGAAATGGTTTTATATGAGCACAGTAAAATATGAAATTTCATTATATACAAAAAGGCTATGTTTTTTATTCCTTGTTCACAGAGGAAACCTCCAACACATGTGGAATGCATGGCAGGATGTAGGACCCTCTAAGGGCTGTATACAGATACAGATGAGAGGGGAGAAAAAAAAAGAAAAAGAAGACACAGTAGTTCTGAGGAAACGACCCCTTTCAGTAACAAATGGAGCATGTACTCTGGGTCTCCAGAAGGATTTGTGCAGGGATCTCACTCTGCATATGCGTGCATTCCTCTGAATCAGACAGGTGTTAAAGTGAAATGGTGCCCAGAGGACGCATTACCCTCCTGTGCTATCAGCAGCCTGACCACATGATGGATCCAAAGGAAGCCAAGCACAACTGCTGGGGGCTTTGCCAAAGGGTTTAGATGCCAAGTGCTGAGAGAGAGTATCCTTGCCAGCTTGGCACCTTTAGGCCATGTGGCTGCTGCTGGCATGGAATTGTCATTGTAACGTGCTGGGAAGAATGGAACCAGAAGCTGTCTTAGTAGTTCTGTGTGAATGAAGCTCTTATTGTTGTGAATATAAAATATTAATTACCTTACAAATGCGTTTGAGTAGCTGTACATGACTTTGGCATCTGTCCAGACTAGGAGTGGTGAAATCAGAGGATTGCCTCCTGGCAGCCAAAATTATTTATCCCCCTGCCCTTCCCCAGCATCACACTGGAAGTAAGAGGGGAACTATTTGAAAACAGTTGACATCTGGGGAAAGATGTTGATTGGCTCCTGGGATTTGGATCAGTCCTTGAGCTGGTGCCTTAAGAGTGGGTTTAACCAATGCTGTAATCTTCTGGCACCTGTTGCAGTTTTTGGCAGTGGCACAGGACAGCTTTGATTGCACTGGGACTGGAGTAGCGAACATATGCCTAATGCCCATCCCAGAAAGAATGACTTAGTGCCCTTAATGCCTTTCCTATTGTTTTATTTTCCACTTTGTTTTCTCTTACTCATCAAGCTGCTGTTAATAATTATCATTACATGCAGGCAAGCACCCACCAGCATCTTCAAAAAAATCAAAGAAAAAGCAAGAGGCAAACAGGAGCTGGGAAAGTTCTGTCTTATCAGAATCCAGCTACTTTCTGTGTTTGATTTTCAGTTGTTTGCCTGGCCCTGAATCTTTAAGAACTGTGGTAAATTAAGGACTCCAGGAGAAATGATACATATCCAGTATCCGAGATGTAATCAGAAGAAGAGTATTTTGTTTTCTAAACATGTTAATTAAAATATCCAAGTATGTGTCTTCACACAAAGATAATTCCGAGGACCTGTTAAAGGAAGTCTCTGCCTCCATGTCTCTGTACTGATTGTGCATCTGTAAATGGCTGCCATGCAACAAAGCTCTTAAGTGCATGCTCAGCTCCAGCACAGCTTGGCTACAGCAATGTTGCTAGCTTTGGCATGTTTGGGGCATTCACATGCTTGGTGAGAGGCACATGCTCGTGTGCCCTTCTGAATAACTAACTCTTCCTTGTGTCCTACAGGCCTGTGGCCAGGAGTGTGGGTCCCGTGTCCAGCTCCCGTAGAAAGAAAATATAGCAATAGGGTTTCACTTCAGCTGCAGCTCCGGGGTTTTTATCCTTCTCTTGGACATCACTGGGATGCAGAGGTATGGACTCCTGAAAAATGGTGTGAAGCCTACCAGCAATGTGTGTAACTTTACCTTGCCTGGTGCTTGTGCAGAATTTAGTGGTGTTTGTTTAAAGTGACTCCAAGTAAGCCATGCAAAGTTGTGGCAAAGACTGAGAGCACAGAGGAAAAACGTCATGCTCAGATATCAAACAGTTCATTAAAATCCATGCTGCTGCATCACAGCTGTGGGTGTTTGTCTTGAGGGATAGCTCAAAGAGTGTGTTTGGTGTCTTGTGAAAAGTCAGTCTTGCGAGCTGGGGTGATTGATTAGGTTTGAAGAGAAAGTCCTTGTATACTTATGGTGGTTCTTGGAATTACAACATGGCTTGTTTATCTAGGAAGCCAACAGAAGACCTTGGACTTCTTATCTACTCACAGATGAACACTGGTAAAGGTTCTTGAATTATAAATGCAGACGATTTAATTAAATATAATCCAACTGCTCAATGAGTACTTCTGAGTACATCTCATGAAGTACCTGATTTAGGGGAAAAAATATATAGGGAAAGGGAAAATTTTATCAGTAACAAATAACTGTACCCATAAAGTGATAAAGTCATACAGTGATAAAGTCATACAGTAAAGTCCAATCAAGCAAACTCAGTGAAATATTCTTGTGTGTGCAGTTCAGAGTCCACTCAGATATTTTCCAGACTACCATCTGCATCAGAAATTTGCTGGACAAATAACTCTGATTCTCTCCAGTAGCTTCTTGGTATGCCTGAGGTGGAATTCCAAAAGAGGACTAGCTGGCAAGTTGTGTTTTGTTTTTACCCTCACCAAAGCCTGTTTGAATTACAAGGATCATAGTGCAATTCTGGTTGTTGGAACCTGCACTCATTTATTTCAAGAAAGTTAATTTCTTGGGGATCATAAAAAAGCCAGATGGGGAGAAGCTATCCTGTTGTGGGAAGGTCCTTATCTGCTTCATTGCAATAATTGAAAATGGCTTTTTAAATAGTCTAAAGAAGTCCACTTATGACTAAGACCCAAATTTCCTGGGGGGAAGGAAAAAAAAAAAAAGCAAATGTGAGAAATACTTTAAAATATCTTTATCCAGTGTTTTGCCCCTGGAGGAGGAAGTGAGATATGTAGAAAGCAGCACATGTGACAGATGCTGCTCAAGATGCTCAGCACATTACTTAAAGATGCTCTGTGACCATCATGTTGTGAGTAATAAAAGAATGTGACTGGGATGGAAGTGAACAGTCCACATTTACTGTAATGACATTTGTAGCCTCACCACTCTCACATGACGGCCAACAAATTCCTGCCAGTTCCCGGAGTATTCCTAAATGTATCTGGGCAGTGCAAAACAGCACTGGGTTGGGGAACCCTCTGGTTACCTCCAAGTGAGCTGGCATGTCTGTAGCAGTTTAACACACAGGGACTTACTTCAGTGTCGGTGCCAGAAACAGTAAAGCTCTGTTACTGCCATACACAGTTAATTAGCTCGGGTGTCACAGCGAGCAAACACGGCTATATTGCTCCTGGTTCTGCAGCAAAGTTAATTGAGACTGGCTTGGGGATCTTTGCCCCAATTTGCGGTGCAGACGTACCCAGGAATGCACTCCTATTGTTGACTGAATACTGTATTTTCACATAAATGTGGCAGGAATATAATTGCAGGGTGGAAAGAGAAGGCCAATATACATTCACTTCACTTTAGAAACTAAATTAAACCTTTGACTTAACTCACTTCTATACCAGCGCCCTGCAGGCATTTCTACAGGCTTCATTAGAGCCAACCTAGAGGCCATGGAAAGGGTCTTACAAAAGACTAGCCAGGAAGCCAGTCACAGACCCAGATCCTGCTGCTACAGAACACAATCTGCCTCTTGGCACCTCAGGCTTGCAGCTGCCAGGCACTCTCCTTATGTGGTCACTGGTGTTGGCTCAGAGGCTGGGGCAGATAGACGAGGAGGGCTGAGGGGGAACACATTCATCACTGCCAGCAGTGAGTGGGGGCAGTGCCAAGTCACTATGTAACCAGGCACATGTGCCAATTTGCTCAGTAATTGGATTGCTATTTGAAAAATTAAAGTGGTGTCTAGAAAATTCTAACCTCTGCATTTATGAAGTATGAAGTTCGTGACTGGGAGGCTGAACAGGAAGAGTGGAGGGGATCAAGCAGAGGTGTTTAAGGAGAGCAAATGTAGGAAGTAATTTGATTATTTTCCAAAGTGTTACAGCAGCCTTAGAAGCAGCCTCTCTGTACCAGAGAGACAAAGAGCAAGACACAGTGCAGTGGAAAGCTGTGACATTATGGACAATCCATAACCCATTGCTGACTATGGAAAACCAGTGAGGATTTGTCAGCTGAAAGTAATTTGTATAAAGAAAACATCATTGGAAGGCAAGGATTGATACACTTCTGCAACTAATTTTTTCCCTAAAAAGAAAAAAGTTCTTAAAGGGGATTATTTTATATTTTCAGGGTTTTCTCTGTGCCTGTGAATTGTTGCTTCTGTCTACTCTATACATTGCTCTCAAATACTTTTGGTGAACAAATTCCATTAATAATAAATGATATTGAATTATCCAGCTACAGAGAGAATTTGTGATTCAGAAATATACGCTTCTGCCACAAATTATTTCTGCTCCCATTGCAGTCAAATTCAGACTTTGCTTTGACTCCAGTAGAAGCACAATTACATATAAAAAATATAGTTACACAAGTAGTCCTTCAGGCATTTCATTATTCTTTTTAGTTGAGCTCACTGGCCACCCTAATTCAGCTGAAAACTTAGAGCATGTGGGATGATGGATTATAAATTGTTCATAAGATAATTGTTGTTTAAAGTATGGTCCAGTTGCTAGTAGACATATAAAAATGGTGCCTATGTTCTTCATCACTGTTAAGTGGAAACTCAAACTGGAAGCTCTGTATTTAAAATAATAAAAAAGTAAAAATCTATGGACTCATACTGAGGAAGAGCTATTTGGAACTGTTGTGAAATGTCTGATAATTTATGATCCACTCAGACCTGGTAGAATGAGGTTAACACATGTCAAAGCAGAAGCTAAGGAAACTTGGAGTCACATTTCTGCCCCTAGATGGAGTATTCTGCACACTGGGTTGGTTTTTTAATATATATTTTGGGAGAATGGAGCTGTGTTAGAAGACTTGAAATGCTTCTTGTTTTGAATTCCCTTTACAGTGTATCAAGTGCTGCCCATTGGGACTAGACTAACTGGGTCCCAGAGACCATTTAGAAGAGAAAAATCAAAATAAAGTTTGTTTATATAATTGATTGAACTAAAGGCCACTGTGCTTTCTTAGTTTCTCCTATTTGTTGGTGATAGATACATGTGTTAAAATGCAAGAAGCCTATGCTTTACAAGTGTCACTAATTACTATGAAACATCTGATATTAACAGCTTGCACTGCTGGATGTTTCTGTGATTTTCATGGTATTCCCATCTATGAGTTTGCTGTGAATGCCATGGTAACCTTAACTGCTTGTAAAACATTTTAATAGTGACCACTGTAATATAGTGGTTGTATGCAAACAGCATGCACCACTGCTTCAGAGGTGTTTGGAACACTTTGTTTTGGTCGCAATTGGAGTAAAATGTTGCCAGACTTCAAGAACTGAATCCTAAACTCGCCAAACAGGGTGCTGAAAGTAAGGTCTCCTGTTCTGCAGCTCTTCTTTGATCATCTCTGGAGTTTCATTGATACATTCCTGCCCAGCACTCGCATGCTTAGTGAACCATGGCTCCAGAAAGCTCAGAGCTGCTTGGGAAAAGCACTTGGCTGCAGGCGCTGGATTTGAAGGGGGTGGGTGTCAGATTAGAAGCCAGCTTTTGAAAAACCTCTCTTGTTTTGTGTGTGTGAATGAGAATTCAGCTGCGGGCTCTTAGCTCAGGTATGTTCTCATGTGGGCTTCTGGTTTAGCCTGCTCTTAGTAGGAGAGACCAGCTGTAAAGTTTGTCCCTGGACTGGGAGCTGAATTCCTGCAAAATCTGTGATTTTCGTTTGGATCTTTTTAGATATGATGTAAATGCCAGCAGCTTCCTAACAACTGTTCTTGAAGCTCAAAGCAGAATTTAGAGCAGACCCTTGTGAGTTAGGGAATTGCACAAGATATCCCTTCTCAGAATAGAAAGAAAAGGCCCAACAAAACTTAAGCCATCTGACTGGAGTCCTGAGAAATGCTTTCCAGCTTTCAAAGAAAGAAAGGGTCTTAATTCAGATTTGCCAGAATTGTCTAATTAGTCCCTTTAATGCCATGCACCTTATAGTCTGTGCCACCGGATTCGTCCTATAAATGAGACGATGGGCTAATTCATCTTGGCAGCAGTAAACAGACCTTGTGATTGTCCTCCTTACAAACACCGGCCTGATTTTAGGAAAACGCTTTGACCAAGCCTGTGTCCCTGCTCCCTCCCCCGCGACGCCCCCTCTTTTTCTGAGTGCTGCCTGTGCTTCTTGCCCTCCTTCTTCCCCACCACCCCAGCCCAGCCCGTCTCACACACAGTAACATACCTCACACATTTGCCTCTGCTAACAACAACCTGTCAACTCTTTCTTTGCACCGTGCTAGGCGCCTTTTGTTTCTGCAGCCCAGCAAGCCTTGCAGCTGTTGTCCGAGGCCTGCTCTGACAGCCTGTGATCAGTCAGCTGCAAAATCCTCCCTGAACAACTCGGTATTCACAGCTCTAATCGGGCCAGCGGACTGTTTCCTCCTCTCTCGCAGTAAATCTTTATCACTTGCGCTCTGCTCGTCAGTTTGTGGCGCCAGCTCTTTGGGCTGCTCTATCCTTTTCCCATACTCTGCTGGGCTGTGTGCTCTGAATGCTAACTCCAGCCTTGTTTAGACTCAGGGCTGTCTCAGTGCTGCAATCCACACGTTGGGAAGGTCCAAATTCCAGCTCCCCCCACCTCCCGGCTTTTAAGCTGGATGTACCTTAAGTTTGTATTGCTCCAAAGGTGAAGATATCAAAGGCTCCCTCCCTTCTTCCCCTCCCTCAGCCTGTTTCATACTTTGTCCATATAAGTTAGTTGTGTGATTACCTTTCCGTGTCCTCCCAGCAGACTGTTGTGCTTCTGTTTAAGAGCTGCCTTTGGTGAGGAGATGAGGGTGAGCTGCCCAGCCTGGGGAAGCTGGTGATGGCAAGGGAAAGCCTGGGGGAGCTGGCACAAACCTTAATTTGATCTCATGCCCAGGCCTATTAACCCTTCTCCTAATGGTCCCCCCACTGAGGAGTCGGAAACACATTTCCTTCCATCCTGTCCCTGACTTGATGCCATCACAGTCTTTTAAAAGATTTACATCAAAGATATTGAATTGTGAAACAGATTTCTAGAAAAAAAGAGGATCAAAGTTTGCTTCCATAGTGCCCTCAGTTGAGCTGAGGGGAGTGCTTGGAGAGTTTAGGGTGGAGGTGTCTGTCAGCGTGGAGTTTCTGAGGATTTATACTGATGGAGCTAAAAGAACAACTTTATCTGTGCCTATTGCCTCTTAGAATGCAGTGTGAAAACTCCTTCTGCCTCCCTTGGGAAAACACTGTGGGTGTTATTTCTCTGTATTTGGGCCTGGGATTGTAGATGACAGATTTTGTAAGGAGACTCAGCTAGCTCTTAGGTAAAGCTTGCTGGAGACCACTTTTATAAAATAAATTATTCAGGAGGGTTATTTCAGTTTATAAGGAACCTGGAAAACTTTTGTCTGAGCACTGGCATGAGGGCCAAAACTGATGTGTTTTAATTTTGTCTCTGAAGCTGAGTCCATCTCTGGCACTGGAAAACCTGTTTCTCTTTCTTCATCAGCTTTCCCCACCTTCAAGTCTTTGTTTCAGCAGTTCCAGGTGTGTGCGTGCGCATGTCTGAGCAGGGGTGAAAATTAACCCAACACAGAAATTCCTTCAAGAGTACAACATGAACTGGCTTTTAAAATGTTGTTTCTCTTAGCTTTATGAGGCAGCTGTAAAATAGATGCTCCTTGGAAAATCTGGGTTCAGTTCTATTCAGACTTTCTATGCCTCAGTTTCTCATCAGTACAGTATTTGCTTAGTCAAAGATAAGCACATGGATATGGCATTCTTACAATTTTTGGTGTTGGTGGTCCGTTTGAGTCAGCAGAGAGATGCCATCCTGGTGGGGCTCTGTTGGCTCCCATTGATGCTTCCAGGTGGGATGTGTTTTGTCTCTATGTAAACAAACAGACTTGTAAACACCCTTTAGAATTCATTTGGGAAAATGGCTCAGGTTTTGCTGGTATGTGCCATCAAAGTGCCTTTCTCAGTGTTCTCTGGTGAAACTAAATGTGTGTGAACAGGATTCGAAATTGGTTCTTTTTCTGTAGGCTGTCCCCAGGGGTAGCAATAGAAATACCATCTTCAATAGTATGGAGTATCCTACAAATAAGCTGATTGTACCAGTTCATAGAATGGAATCATAAGGTAGATTGGACAGGACCTTTAAAGGCCATTTTTTTCCTGTCAAATAGGAAGCTACTGGACATAGTTATT